>NC_041048.1:4189686-4524686 GCF_900634775.1 Gouania willdenowi | reverse complement strand
TTTTTACCTGTTTTTTTTTTTTTTTTAAGCTAAGATCTGGCAACACGTTGCAGCTGCAAAAAGTATGAGGTGACGAGTCCTTCATCCTTTACATAAGCTTCCATTCAAGCACCACATCATGGAGCTGGTAATTCATACTGAATGCTTAGACCACATGTGTCAAACTCAAGGCCCGGGGGCCATATCCGGCCCTTTGGATCATCAAATTTGGCCCACAGCAGAAAGCAAAAATAACTATTTTTTTGAATTATTGTGTAAATTATACTCAACAATATTTGCAGGGGCTCGCAGTTTTTCTGGTTCTTATATCGGATGATGGCAGTCATTTTTAATGTTAAAAAAATCTTACAATGTTATTTAATTTTCCTCAAATTTTTACATAATATTTCCCTTAATTGAATAGAAATTCATCACAAAATCAAGAAAATCTCACTGTTGGAAGTGATATCTATCTCTGGATATTGTCGGTTTTTTAAATAATTTGTATTTTATGTATACGTAGAAGGGCAAAATAATGTTGAAATGACTCGTTTTCCCACATAAAATCTGTGGCCCACTTGAGATCAAACTGCTCTGTATTTGGCCCCTGAACTAAAATGAGATTGAAACCCCTGGCTTCGACCTTTAGTTGGTCAGAAATATTATTTTTATTTTATTCTGTTATGTGAAATGACACTGAAAATACAGATGGGAGTCATTCCATGTCATTTCAACACATTTTCAGGACATCCCACACACTTTGGTCTAAAAAAACCTCTATCTTTTTACCAATTGTTCCTTAATTATTCAATAGGCACACTGTACAGTTTTAGTTTGATAAGTTATTTACTGAAGGCCAAACTGTTTTCCAATTTTGAGGGGCTGACATGTCCACCAGATATGATGTCCAGCTGTTTACTACACATTAAACTTTATTTGTATAGCGCAATTTACAACAAAGTCATCTCAATGCGCTTATCAAAATATGAAATTCATAATAAGAAAGAAAAAAAACCCAACAAGATCCACATGGACAAGCATTTAGCGACAGTGGGAAGGAACAACTCTCTTTTAACAGGAAGAAATCTCCAGCAGAACCAGGTTCAGAGGTGGCAGCCATCTGCGTAGACTGGTTGGGGCTAGTGAACAGAAGGACCAACAATCACATCAATCACGTGATTTTAAGAAGGCGGAACACAAGCTCTAAAACTGTAAAGTAGTCCCATTTATAAAAGTTAATTAAATAAATATGTTGCAAAATAAAGTGTTTTGCTAGGCATAGATCTTCTAATACGTGCGTTTCAAAGATTTTTAGGCCACATTTGTAAAAACAGTAGAGGATACCTTTCAGTCCGGCACCACAAAATCTGTGTTATAATTAAAGACTTAAATATCTTTTTAACCTCTAGAGAAATGGTCTCAAATGATTTTTAAACTAAAGATGTTTTTAATGCCTTTTATGAAGCGTTTAAAGGACGAGTTGTTTAGCGTTACATCATGTGTTGAGCTTCAGGCTGTGTTAAGTGTCTTTACTGTTTACATGTTTAAACAAGTCTGAGTCAGTTGTAACTCTGGTCTGTAGTTCACTTATCAGAGTTTCCGCCTTTGTCTTTTTACACAGAACTTTAAGCATTCTGACCCGACTCCTGTGAGTTTAGGGTTTTCTAACAGTTTAACACACACACACACACACACACACACACACACACACACACACACACACACACACACACACACACACACACACACACACACACACACACACACACACACACACACACACACACACACACACACACACACACACACACACACACACACACACACAGGAACAAGGCTGTTTTGCAATTAGAGTATAATTATTTAGTTTAACCTGCCTAACAGACATGTGGGTGTTTTTAGTCTGCAGTCAAGTTTGAGTTGCCAGAAATGTCGACTCAATCACTAATGGCTATATTAATTTTTGCATTTTTAACCACGCCCATTTTCATATTTAAAAACCAAATTGGGAGTCACTAGAATGTGTGGTGACCATGTAGAGTTACACGGAACGGGATGTCCGGATCTCATGTTTTAATGTCACAGTCATTGTTGATCATTGCGTTGTATACAGCTTTCACTTGCTTAAAAAAACTGTCTTTGGACCGCATTGGCGACATTAACATTTATATTTAACATTCAACATTTAGATTTAACATTTAGATTGAAATGTAACATTTAGATTTAGATTGAAATGTAACATTTAGATTTAGATTGAAATGTAACATATAGCTTTAACACAAATATTTAGGTTTAACATCTAGATTTAAAAGTAACATTACAATTAAAAATTTAGATTGAACACTGACATTATGTTTTTACAAGAGAAAAAATATAAAGAAATGTACAAATATTGCTGTAAATCTGGTCAAAAGTAACAAAAACAAATTCACACACATTTTTAAACGTTTATTATAGCACGCGCAACTTTACAATCAATATCCCATATTTTTGTTATTTTTTTATGATTGTTGGGGAATATTTATGGTCTTTTGTTGTCCTTTTGTGTATTTTTGTCATTTTTAATAATTTTCTGTGTATATTTAGCCGTCCTTTGTGTTTTTATTGTCCTTTTGTGTATTTCTCTGTAATTTGGGATGGTTTTGAGTGTTTATTAGGGCTGCACGTTGCCCACGCCTGGTTTGAAGCATTAAGACCTTTATGATACTAATGAAAGTTAACCTATTTGACATAGATTAAACAATCGGAGGTTCTACTTCTGTTTGTTCATTGTCTATAGAAACTCTGATTCAATTAAACTTGTTTTCTTTAACTTTTAAATATCTCATTCTCAAACAAGTCACATTCTTTAATCATGTCAAAATAAAAGCAATGGTCATTCTTCTCTGAAAATTACTATTAAGTACTTTTTTCCCCTTGTCTCTTTTGCAGAATGTAAACAGTGTGAACACGGAGCCCCAGCCTGGGATGAGTGTGAGCTGTGATGATGATGAAGCAGAGCAGGTCGACTCCCAGTCCACTGAGGGTGAGTCCCACAGCTGCTCACTGCAGCTTTAAAGGGATCCTCCACTGTTTTTACAAATGTGGCCTAAAACCTTTCAAATGTCCTTATTAGAAGATCTATGCTTAAGAAAACACATTATTTTCCACCATATTTGTTTTATTAACTTTTAAATATGGGATTACTTTACCCTGTGCGCTGCCATGTTGAAATGACATCATTGATGACATAAATCGCCCTTTTAGTTCATTGAGTTTTATAGGAGGTGAAGCATTCAGGATCATTTAGCAGCTTTTTCAGTCACAATGACAACTTGTGCTGCTTTGGGTTGTTCTAAAAATCAGTAAAAGTAAAAAAAAAAAAAAGTCTATGTAAACCTCTTGTTTACTGAAATTTGATAAACAAAATCTGAGAGCCAAAAAAATTCTGTGACCGCACGGGGCGACAGTTCCAACTCTATTATGAAGCAGAGAAGAAGAGCTTTGGCTTCATGTAAATACAGGCAACCAGGACTGGACTGCTGAAACAGCAGAGTTGGAATTGTCGGCCCCTGCGGTCACAGAATTTTTTGGGGCACGGATTTTTTTTTTTATCAAATTTCGGTAAACAAAAGAAGTTTACATCGACTTTTTTAACTTTTACTGATTATTAGAGCAGCACAAGGCTGTCATTGTGACTGAAAAATCTGCAAAATGATCCTGAATGCTTCACCTCATCTAGAACTCAATGGAGTAAAAGGCTGATTTACGTCATCAGTGACGTCATTTCAACATGGCGACGCACAGGGTAAAGTAGTCTTATATTAAAAAGTTTACAAAACAAATACGGTACAAAATAATGCATTTTGTTAAGCATAGATCTTCTGATAAGGACATTTCAAAGGTTTTAGGCCACATTTGTAAAAACAGTGGAAGATCCCTTTAACCAGTGACTATATGGTGTTGCGTGGCTTTTACCCCAGACACTGCAGCGTTTGTCAGGGGAATTATTTTTTATTGTTTGTACCAGGGCTGCTGCTATTCCTGTCTGAACATCAAGTCTCTGATCTGCTGAGGATTTGTATTCCTCACAGGAAAAGACTAGAATTCTCTCTCACGATTAGAGCTGGGCATATAGGCAGAGTTTAAGATTCTTGCCAGGGGGATAAAAGAAAAATTAGAATTAAATAGAACGTTTCGAGATTCGTGCCAACCACAATGTGTGTAACATATACAATAATGCAAAAAATGATTAGTAACATAATTGATCATGTTGACAACAAAAATTGGCATCCATGTGTTGTTTAATGTTGGAAATTCGTGATGAAATAGGGCCGGTGGCCACTTCCTGCTTCATTTTTGCTGCAGTACCATACAGAAACAAACTTTCATTCTTACATTATAACACACAGACGAATAATACACAATAGCGCACACAGTCCACACAGTGTGTGAAATGATATGTTAAGGTTTCATTTATTCAGGCCACTTTGAAGTAAACATTTTTGAAAACATGAGTTTTTTTTTTTTTCTTCTTTTTCAAAATAAATTTCCCCCCAAAAGTTTTACTTTTTCAAAATAAATTTCCAATAATATTGTTGTACTTTTTTCAAACTAAATTTCCTCAAAAAAAAATCAAATGAAAATTCCAAAATTTAACAATGCAGAGTCATTACACAACTTTAAAATACTTCTCAAAACTCTCCTTTTCAAACTTGCTTTTACTTTTATTTCTTTATTTTTCTGTATTCTGTAAAGCAGCTTTGTGTCACAAAAAAACACTACATAGAATGTATTTATTATTAAAATGTTTATTTTTTTCAAAGTAAATTTCCTGAAAGAAGTTGTCTGAATAAATGAAACTATCTAAAGTAAACGTATCCATGGTAACTGATGTCTGTTTGCTTTCCAGAGGCTGGTAAAGACCACGTTGAGGCCCCGCCCAGCATGATGTGGCGGGTGACCGGCGGCCTCTTCAACGTCACTAAGGGTGTGGTCGGAGCGGCGGTGGGCGGAGCCGCCTGGGTGGGAACCAAGAGCCTGGCGATCACCAAGACGGCCGTCACCTCCGTTCCCTCCATGGGGGTGGGCCTGGTGAAGGGGGGCGTGTCGGCCGTGGCAGGGGGCGTGTCCAGCGTGGGCTCCACGGTCGCCAGCAAAGTCCCATTTACGTCCAAGAGGAAAGACAAAGCTGAGTGACCATGACAACAGACATGTGACCTCTGTCAGCCAATCAGACGCCACGTTAGGATGTAAACTCTGAACACTCGAATGGTTTCATTAAATCCAAATGTACTTTGCCTCCAAGAGGCTTCCTGCGACGCTCCTGTGTGGGATGTGTTGGACTTTTATCTGTTTACAGTCTGATGATGATGATGATGATGATGATGATGATGGAGGCTTCTTCTACTCTGACACACAGACACGTTTTCATGCTGGTTTTAAGCTGTTTGCAACACTTGAGAAGGCGATGATGATAAAAATGTGTTGAGAATTAAAAGTGTTTGTGCTTTGGATGTGAATCATGTGTGGAGGAGCTCAGCCTCTCATCAATTGGCTGCCAGCTGCTGTGAAAAGGAAAACAAATCCCTTGTTTCAGGATGTGAGGAAGGAAACGAGGCACGTTTGAGTCGTCGATGTGTTATAAACCTAACGTGTCAGGAAGGTGAAACGGTTTATATGCAACCATAGCATTTCAATGCAACTCTGCTGTTGCTGAGCGTCTCAATATGTGAATGTGTGTGTGTGTGTGCTCTTATTTTATCAGTATATCAATAAAGTACTTTGGGATTCAATGTTTCCAAAGAAGAGTGGAGTTAATTTCTGCTGTTTTAAATGTGTCATACTCTGGGCTTTTAATTAACATCCGCCAATTGTGGGTAAAAATTTACTTTTTGCATAACATTGTAGCGTTACTAGCCATTTTGGCTAGTGAAGAATGAAACAAATGCCACTGCTTCTGTTTGAATCAGCAAGTTATTGTTGCCAGATTGGGCTGTTTTCCGCCAATAAATTTGAGCGTTTTTGTGTGCGTTTAAGACTTTAAAAAGAAATGTGTATCTGGCAACACTGCTTGATATACTGATCCTACATTTCCCATGAACACTATGTCGTGAAGTGCCGTACAACAATTGGCTACGTGCTTATGTTGGCGCGATTGTTATGGTTTGATATCGGAGAAGACAAACAGAACGGCGCAAGAGTTTATAAATGTAGTTATACCTAGAGCCTGAGCATTTTTTTATTTTGAATTTAATTCATTGTTTTGTTTTTTAAGTATTTGATGTATGACTTACTTGTACTTGAGTATAATTTCAATCAAGTAACAGTACTTCTTCTAGAGTAGGATATAACAGTACTCTTTACTTCTCTGCCACTACATCATTACTGTGGTTTAAAACAGTGATTCTGAACTGGTGGGTCGGGACCCGAAAGGTGGTCGCGGACCTGTACTGGGTGGGTCGCGGACAGCTGGTCAAAAATAAAGAAATACTTAATGTCTTTCATGTTGGGTTGGACTTGTCTTTTATTTTGAAAGAAACTTTTCTTTTGACAGGCCTGTTGTGAAAAGCTTGTTGCACAGGCAAATATAAAGATTTATGGTAAAAAAAAAAAAATTAAAAAAAAGATTATATGGGTTTTGAAGATTAAATTTGGTTGGTTGAATTCTTAAAAAAAAAAAAAAAAGAAAAAAGAAAAATTGGGTCGCAGGGTGAGACCAGTTGAGAACCACTGATTTAAAAGGTGACTAAAGCAGTAGTTACACATGGTGGCCATTAGAGGGAGCTGTGGTTCACTTCACTACTTTAAACAACTGAATAAAGAAGACGAAGTAACCCTGTTTGTGTCCACGTGTTTACACTGTGTGTTAAACACTGTTAGAGGACCGACCCACACACGGTAACACACACACACACATTAACACACAGCATGTTTTATTGATACCGTCATTAAAGCTGCTGCTGTCTTCTTCTTCTTCTTCTTCTTCTTCTCTATCATTATTTTCACCCTTTTGTTTCTTTTACATCCTCTTTCTGTGTATATACGTGTATGTCTTGCTGCTGTAAAGACCAAATGTCGCTATTGTGGGACTAATAAAGTATTAAATATCATTATTCTTGCTAATAGAGAGGCGGTGAAGATGCTGAGTGAGGCAGAAGTCTCTGAGCTGCTTCAGTTTTTAACACCTGGAGCTCGACCGGACGTCAAAGGTCGGGCCACGGACTACATGTTGGGAATGTCTGGACACAGGTGAATGAATGTGTGATAAAGGTTAGAATAAAGAGTTGAAATCAGTCGGCTTCCGTAGATTTGACTCTTAGCAGCAAATTTCCGATTTCTATTTAATCTCGACATTATATTTCATCTTCATTCTTGAAATTTAAGCTTTAATCTTGACATTTTGACTTTGTTCTCGATATTTCTCAACATTTGTACTTTATTCCTGATTTGGCCAAAATAATTAAAATAAAAGTGACAAGTGCACCACCTCAGATATTTTTACAATGCATTTTATTAGAACCATATTTATATTTGAGAAAGTTTAAGTATAGGATAATAGTTATTTAATATTTATTATATGTAATGTGTGTTTATTTATTTATTTTTTGTGAGTTTTACTTTTTTAACAATTACTAGACATTCCAGGTGTCCCATTTTAATTCCAGGTCGACCCCAAGGTTGAAAATTCCTGTATTAAACAAATTTGTGAGCGATCACTAAATCGAAAACATCTACCAGTACCTATTGTTCATTTCTATCCTGTTGTGTTTTTTAAGGGATGGATGCCGCTTCCTTCGTTCCGCACCTGATTTGATACGTTGCCTGTTTGCGTTGACCTCTGACCCCTCTATTGCCATAGTGAAGGACTGCTACCACATCCTGATCAACCTGTCGGCTGATGAGACTCTACACCAGGTGAGACAAAAGGCCACCAATGGCGTTAAAATTAGCGTTATTTCATTTAAATCCCTTTTTTTTCTCTTAGATTTAGGGTATGTTTCTTGTCATATTGCGATTAACGCTTGATTTTGTTTAAATAATAATATGCCATTTGTATTTTGTTTAAATTACCCTTTTCTGTCCGGTTTCCGCGACTACAGAAAATAGTTTCCCTGTAATCTGTCAGACTTCCTGAGTGAAAAGGAAAGTTTTGTTACTCTGTTTATTTCCTCTTTGAAGACAAATCGTCTCCTTTTTGTCCAGGTTTTAGTGACAGAAGTCCAAATCCTTCCAGTTTTGTTGAAGAATCTCCAGGATCCAGATTACGTGTTCTCAGACCAGATCTCCTCCATCCTGTCCAACCTGACCCGTCACACGCCCACCTGCAGGACTGTGCTCAAGGTTAGTGCTTCCTCTTTTCCTTTGTTCCACACACTCAGAATGTTAGGATACACTTGACTTCACAGTCGTGGTTCTCAACTCGTGGATCATGAACATTCCCTGGGTCAAAAATAAGGAGTTTTTATTTTGAAACTTCAATCAATCAATCAATCAATCTTTATTTGTATAGCGCCAAATCATAACCAATGGTATCTCAAGGCACTTTACAGTAGAGCAGTCTTAAGGACGGACTCTTCATTTTATGGATACACACATATGCATATATACGTATATACACATACATATGTATCCCACACCCAACATGAATTCATCATGGCGGCAAGGAAAACCTTCTGTTAAGCAGCAGGAACCTTGTGTGGATCCCATTCCTATGATGAACAGCCATCCACGTTATGCTGTGTTGGGTGTGTGCAGAGGAAAGGGTGGAGACAGAGCCGCTGAGTCTCTGTAACTCCACACTGAGGATCCCACGGACCTGCAAGACAAAAGCCAGAAGGAGTACAGGAGCAAACACACAAGGGAGTAAGCAGACATAGAGGGAGTGTTTGAAAGAGGAATGGGACCCTCTCCGGTCCCTCTCTAACCTAAATGACCTCTCTCTTAACGCCCTCTCCAACCTCTCTCCAACCGAGCATGCCAGACCCCCCCCCCCCGGCAGTCTATGCCTATTGCATCTTAATTATGAGATATGAGCTGGTTCCTAACTAAAAGCTTTATCAAAGAGGAATGTTTTGAGCCTAACCTTAAAGGTAGAGAGGGTGTCTGCCCCCCGAACCGTGGTTGGTAGATGGTTCCAGAGAAGTGGGGCCTGATAACTGAAAGCTCTTCCTCCTATACTACTTTTAGAGATGAATGGAACAACGAGTAGTCCAGCATTTTGAGAGCGTAGTGTTGTAACTTGTATATATTAGCAGCAGATTTTTTTGTTTTATTTTTTTACATAATTTTGCCTACTAGTAACAAGAAAAATTTGTAGTACTCCCGTTTAATGTGTTTTTAATTTTAAAATGCAACTTTGTTTCATTTTATTTTTGTGGATATAAAAGTTGTGTATATAATATTTTGCTCTGTAAATGTTATGATGCCTATATTTAAGGATTATAATTATTTGATGTAAAGCGGTGATTTTCAACCTAGGGGTTGGGACCTTGGAGTTTAAATGTGGTCACCTGAAATGTCTAGTTATTGATCAAATAAAAAAAATATTAATAATCACTGATTAAAAATTAACAATTTAAAAAAATAAATAAATAAAAAAAATCCCAAAATCCTGCAATTTTTCTAATTTTTTTTTTAAACAAATTTCCCTTGTATTAAAGAAAAATTGGTCACAAAATCAAGGACATGTTTAAGCAAAGATCCTTTAGGGAAAAGTGTTTCAATCTTGGGGTCACCTGAAATTTAAATGGGGTCGCCTGAAGTGTCTAGTGTAATTGAAGAAAATAAATTAGATTAAAAATACATTTTAAAATTTAAAGTTATGATTCTTTTACAAATTAAAACAAGGCACTATCTTAAACAACTGTGTTCTATACTTTTAATTTGTGAAATATAAATCTAGCTAATAATAATAATAATAAAGCTAATACTGGCAGCTCTGTATTTGTAATACAGTATAACAAACTGTCTTTATGGTCGCCAGAAATACTTGATATCATAATGGGGTCACCATCTAAAAAAGGTTGGGAACCACTGATTTAAAGTGTGTTGTGTAACTTTTACTGATGATTTTTTTTCGGCTAATTAAGATATTTTTCTGATTAGCATTAATGCTGGTTGAGATTTCAGTTTTTACAATAAATGTATTTAGTAATATCACTTCTAAACTGTGTCATGCTGTGATCCTCTATGAATAATTTCCAGATGTTCCTGCTGTTGATCCCTTGTTGTTGTCAGTCTCTATAATGAAATAATGAATATCTTCTCATCAGGTCCTACAGGAGAAGTTGGGTCTGGCTGAGCTGGTTCAGATCTTCTGCACTGAGGGCTTTAATAAGAAAGCTAAGCTGCATTACTTGGCTCCACTGCTGTCCAACCTGACCCAGCTGCCTGAGGCCAGGAGCTTCCTAATGGCCCCCGACAGGTGATGTCATCATCTGCTCCTCAGGGATGGGTTAAATCATAAAGGCGGGACGATGTATCGCAATATTTAAAGTGCCCATGTTAAGCTAAATGGACTTTTCTGTGCTTTAAAACCCATAAAGTTCTATTTGAGCTTCATACACATGCTCAAAGTGTTTTTTTCATTGATTCCATCAATCGTTAGTTAGAGGGTGATTTGCTCCTTTCTTACTGCAGGGCGAGCACAAACACCTCGCTACAATTTGATGACGCGTTCCCACTTTGATGACAAATTAAACGCGGCACTGAGCTGGAGAAGCCACGCCTCCAGGAAGCTCTCTGCCGTGATTGACATGTAAACAGACACGCCCACGAAGGTGCGCATCGAAGGCTGTTGTTGTTTCTGCTACTGCCGCTGTTGATACCAGTTGTCGCTATCATGTCAACTGGGTGGGAGGAGGGCGGGCCGTCCTCTGGCCCTAATTCACCGTGTGGGGAGGGGCGACGGACTCACACTCAATAGCAGCTTAAATATGTGTTTTACTGGAGTGTGCAGTTTTTTTGGCAGAAAACACACAACTGTGTGTGGATAGCAATAATAAGTTCGCTTTGATGTTTACTGATCCCCCCTCATAACAGAGCGAGATATGCAGGGAAGTCAGTGTCCTGTCTATAGACACGCCCACTCATGAATATGCATAAGTAGGCCGCAAATCAGCCCGTTTGTGTAGAGTTACTCAGAAAGTGACTTTTCAGAGGCTAAAACTCTGGAAAACAGGCGAGTTTGGTAAAATAAACCTCAAATACTATGTTTTATAGAGATGGGTGAAACATAGCATGACACGGGACCTTTAAACGTCATAAGGTCTATCGTCGGGGTGGAGCATACAAACAATTCCATCTCTACTACATCTGTCCCAAGCGAGCGTGTCTTTTCAACATCAGGAGACATGTCAATGTACAAAGGTCTCAATGGCTGTCAGAAATTATAGACATACAGTACCAATATTATTAAAAAAAAACACATCTATATCTTAAAGCTGCTCAAGATAAAAACGTTTTATCATATAAAGACACATAGGCCTCATAGATCAATACATTTAGAATTACTTGCTCTAAAAAGTAGGAAATTGTTGCTGGAAAGTTTTTGATCTTCACTGTAAACACTTACTTAATGACATTGTCAGTAATGCAGTTATGCAGATTAAAAAAGAGTTAAAACAACCCGCGCACGCCTGGAAGTCCTTTTTTGTGTCAAGTGTGCAAAAATTATTATGACAGTACTGATTAAAAAAGGAAAAAAACAACAGAAAAGCCGCCTACGTTGGTTGAAACACACCTGGCGAGAACCTTGTCTATGCAGTGTTGGGAATAACAGCGTTTAAGTATAACGGCGCTACCTTTTCAGTAACAGAGTAATTAATTAATTACTCTCCTCACTGTTACGACGCCGTTATCGTTACTGGGAAAGTAAAGTGGCACGTTACAATTTGGTTTAATGAATCGCCATGGTGTCGGGCAGCCCATCTCAGCTGTTTTCATCCTGCAGGCAGCAGCAGGACAGTGGAGAGCAGAGGTGGTGATGATTGGCTAAAAAGTTGGGTGGGCGGAGTCTCTGCTCACGCAGTGTTGGTCGAGAAATGAGAGAAAAACGTCCTAGCAGCATTAAAACAAACATGGCTGCCAACATGGAGAAGACCTTTGCAGCTGTGCTGTGCTCTGTTCTAAAACGCCTGGATATATTGTTAAAACCACAACAAGAAGAGGCTTTAAAACTGTAAGTCTGTACCGTACTACACGCTGTTTTCATCTGCTGGCTCCGTTTAGGGAAAAAGAACTACGCTTGTCGCGCTATTTTTGTCAGATTCGCTCATCGTTTGATTGGTTACTCTGCGCGTGTTTGTCCCGCCCCCGCTCAGCCACCAGAACTCAAACACAGCGAGCGCTTCCAGACTAATCGCCTGTATATGAATAATAAACGGAGGTTAGGATGGATTAC
This sequence comes from Gouania willdenowi, assembly GCF_900634775.1. Taxonomy (NCBI): domain Eukaryota; kingdom Metazoa; phylum Chordata; class Actinopteri; order Blenniiformes; family Gobiesocidae; genus Gouania; species Gouania willdenowi. The sequence continues at coordinate 4,512,325 of NC_041048.1, read as the reverse complement.
AGGCTACATCTCTCCCATCTTCTGATTGGATTTTCGTCACAGTCTGTATTCGTTTCGTCCTTTATTCGTTGATAATAATGTCAATAGATTTAGTCTCAATCAATGACTTCTTTTTTAGTTTCCGTTTCATTTTTGTCTGCAAAAATATATTTGTGATGAAAATAATGATGAAAGTATTTAGTCAACGAAATTAACACTGACACGATAGTACAAAATATATAAAATAACTTCACAATTACATTGCAGAGTAACTAATTACTTTTACAGCATAGTAACTGAGTTACTAACTCAATTCCTTTTTGGGGGAAGTAATTTGTAATGGTAACTAATTACTTTTTAAAATTAAGAGGAAAAAACAAGAACAACGTTAACTTACTTTTAACACAATTCCTCTTGCAGACTGTGCTCATTTGTGTGTGTGTGTGTTTCAGATGTGTTATTCAGAGGTTGTTGCCTTTCACGCAGTATGCGGCGTCCGTGGTGAGGAGGGGCGGAGTCATCGGCACACTGCGGAACTGTTGCTTTGATTACAGTGAGACACTCTTTGTGTGTGTGTGTGTGTGTGTGTGTGTGTGTGTGTGTGTGTGTGTGTGTGTGTGTGTGTGTGTGTGTGTGTGTGTGTGTGTGTGTGTGTGTGTGTGTGTGTGTGTGTGTGTGTGTGTGTGTGTGTGTGTGTGTGTGTGTGTGTGTGTGTGTGTGTGTGTGTGTGTGTGTGTGTGGCAGTAAATGTGACTTTGATATTTTTAAACATTCCTCTGAATTCTTGTGGTTCTCTCTGGGTCCAGCCCATCATGAGTGGTTGCTAAGCGACGCTGTGGACATCCTGCCCTTCCTGCTGCTGCCTCTGGCTGGTCCAGAAGAACTGACTGAGGAAGAAAACGAAGGTGAGACATTTTTAACACGTCTGTATTTTTTTACTGTGTTCCTCTCTGAGAACCTGCAAACTGCTGATGACACACTGATCATTGAAAATCAGTGAACACAACTTTGAAGACATACATTATTTTTCTGTTTTCATGTATAGTTTTTAATAATTTATTTTTTGTCCTAAATATATATATATATATTTTAAATAAGGATCTTCTAATGAAAGGATTTATTTGATGTTACAAACACAGGAGCATTGTTTAGAATGAAGGTGTGAAATACCAGAGACATGTGAGTGTCTAACAGGATCTTCTGCTGTGATGTGCAGGTCTACCTGTGGACCTTCAATACCTCCCAGAGGACAAACAGAGGGAGGAGGATCCTGACATTAGGAAGATGCTGTTGGAAACGTTGCTTCTGGTAATACACGTGAAACTAGTGCACACGCTTTAGTTCACACCAGCTTTGTTCAGGCCTCACTAATCGCACTAGAGTTAGGGCTGCACAATTAATCGTAATTTTAATCGTGATCACAATTTTGGTTGGCACGATTAACTTAACCTGATCCTCAGCAATGTTTCATTCAGGGTTCCTGCAGATCCTTAAAAATTCTGAAAAGGCATTAAATTCATCAATCTATAAAATAAGGCCTTAATTGTGATTAAAATGTCTTTTAACAAATAAATATGATTTTATGATTGTAATTTGTCTCACATTTAAAAATAAATGGTAACATTTTTACATTTTTTTTAAAGTATAATTATTATCATAACATTGCGCAATCATGACAGCGAAACCAGCTACAAAACAGTAACGTGGTTGCAGCAGGACTTTCAACTACATGGGGAAATGTAAATTTAACAAAAATTGCCTGTCCAAATATTTTTCTTAATGGTTTTAATTTTTAATTTATTTTTTATAATGTATATAGATTTCTGGATATTTTTGTAGTCATTTTGTGTGTTTTGAGACTGATTTTTTTATTTGGGAATTTTACTGACATTTTGCGTATTTTTGTGTGTTTACTTTGGGGGCCGCCAGTTGCACGTCTGCACTAGACACTGGGAAAAAAATGTACCTAACTTTACTGTAAAAATGGTCTTAAATTGAATTTCAAATGTCAATAAAAAGTCTTGAATTTTTATTTGACTGAAGCTGTAGAAACGCTGTTCATTTCAAATTCCAACCACCAGGGGGCGAACACATGGTTAAGGCTTCATTATGTTACCTTAATAACAAGTAAGAGACCCTTCAGTGGGAGCTTTGAGTCACATGATGAACTGATGAGAGATGAAAACTGTTCCAATGAGTTTCATTTTGTGATGGCACTTTGTAATAGTGATAAAAGTTACCGACCATATGACTGGCAGCAGGTCGTATGGTCAGCAATCATGAGAAAATAATTAAAAGTGGACTCCCTGATCATTAATGAATCAATCCATATTGTTCATAAGTTTCACAATATGAACAAACAGTCCCTCAGAGTGCAAAAGAATAAATTCTACACGCTTTGGTAAACAAGTTTTTAATAAATGGTGTAAAAAAAACAACTTTTTTTTAGTTTTCTCACATTTTCAATGTTCAAAAAATGGAAAACTCTAGAAAGACAATCTGGACAGACACACTTGGACTCCTCTTCCTCTTTATCTGTTTGCGTTTTATTCAATGACAGACATTGGGGGTAGGACCAAGGAAACACTGTATAAGTGAGAATGTGCTTACTTTGTGTTTTTCCAAATCAAAAAGTGATTTTAAAAATAAAAACTCCACAGTAATTGTAGGGCTCACAGTTTTTTCCCATCATGTGATAGAAGTCATTTTTAACCTGAAATTGTTGGAAAAACAATTCCCCCCCTCCCTCCCTTAAGTGGAGATCGTTTAGGACAGTGTTTTTCAACCTTGGGTCGTGACCCCATGTAGGGTGTTTAATAATTGAAGAGAAAAAAATTACTATTAAAAATATATTTAAAACTCTTTAACAACTGTATTCTATACTTTTACTTTCTTAAATATAAATGGAAACCACAGCTTTAGGGTCTGATTTTTGTCACTTATTGCCCTGATGTCGACGGTGCCTCACCTACTTCACACATCATTTATAACTACTGGAAACTTACCAGTATTTTTCTCCTGAGCTGAAATGAGTTTAACGCTGATTTACTTCTGTAACTGATGGATTGGAGACTTTCAAAGGTCACTGTGATCTCAGCTCTTTCCTTGTTTGTCTGTTTTCGTCCCAGCTGACGGCGACTAAAGCAGGTCGACTGACTCTGAAAGAGAAAAACGTTTATTTCATCATGAGGGAGTTTGATCGCTGGGAGAAAGACGTCCACGTGAGCGCAGCCTGTGAGAAACTCATCCAGGTAGGAAAATAAACGACTACAATGAGAGGAAAACACTCGGAAAATGTGTTTGATTTTTGTTGCTTTTGTGTTGTCGACATAAAACAAAGGTAGTAAAGCGGTGGTTCCCAACCTTTTTTTTTTTTTTAATTACTTGTTAATCATGTTTCTGATATAGACGCGTGAGCTGTATATTTATAACTTATATATAAACAATACATATTTATACTGTATTTTTATAACTAGATTTTTATTTGAGGAAGTGAAAGTATAGAATACAGTTGTTTGAGATCATGTGATGGTGCTTTATTTTGAAAAATAATAATAATTACAAAAAATATTTGTATTATTTTTTAATTCACTAATTATTACATTTTTATACTGTATTTTTTTTAAAAAACTAGATTTATATTTAAGGAAATGAAAGAATATATACAGTTTGAGATTGTGTGATGTGCTTCAATTTGAAAAAGAATGTTTTTTTAAATTGCGAAAATATTATTTTTACTTTTATTATTACTATTAATATTTTAATTTTTACTGTATTTTTTTAAAACTAGATTTATATTTGATAAATTGTGTGATGGTGCTTTAATTTGAAAAAGAATAATACTTTAAAAAAATTATAAAAAATATTTTTTATTATTTATTTATTTATTCTGCTGTATTTAAAAAAAAAATAGATTTATAATTGAGGATGGTAAAGTATGGAATAAAGTTGTCTGAGATTGTATGTGGTGGTTTAATTTGAAAAAGAAGAATCTAAAAAATTACAAAAATATTATTTTAATCAGTAATTCCTTTGAATCAATTACTAGACATTTCAGGTGACCCCATTTGAATTAAGGGCGACCCTACATGTGGTCGTGACCCAAAGGTTGAAAAAACACAGCAGTAAAGATCGTGGATGAACCTCCATTTATTATCTGACCTATACCAAATGTAATTTAATTAATTATTATAATTTTGTTTTTCTTATATCATTTTATCTGTCTATTTATTTTTATTTTAGATATATGTATGCTGTGTGTTTAATTTTTATTCTGTGCATTTTATTTATTAACTTAATTTATTTAGTTTACTGTATTTACATACGTATGTATGTCATGTCATTAAAGCATGTAATTACCTTACCAAATGTGGAATTTTTGTTAATTGAGTGCCAAAAATGTGTCATAAAAATAAATTTGAAAATAAAATTAAAAATCATCTCCATGTTCCAGGTGCTGATAGGAGATGAGCCTGAGCCGGGAATGGAGAACCTGATGGAGGTGGAGATTCCCACAGACGTGGAGGAGAAACTGAAGGAGGCCGACGCCAAAGAGCAAGAAAAACTGAAGCAGGAGGAGGAGGAAGAGGAGGAGAAGAGGAAGAGCAGTGATGCAGAGCGGACAGAAGGAGAAGAACAAAGCGGACTGATGAAATGAACCTTTCACTCTAAACTGATGTTTTATATGAAAATCTATCAGAGCTTTGTTTACACTGATGGGAAACAAGTCAACGACTCAATCTGCAGGACAAACAGACAGGAAGTCTGCTGGATCTGTGAAGGTGTGCCGTGGTGTCTGGACATTAGACCAGGCTCATCTGTATCCTTTCATTGTGTTTTTAACCTATTTAATGAATAGAAAGAGTCCAGACGACTTTGTTGAACTTCTTAGTCTATTTACCACGTATAACAAACCAAAATTAGAAAAATGGTTCAAATTCTTTATTTTATTAAAAAATATAATGCAATTAGAAGATATAACGAATATTTGTCTTTTAGTTGGTATTTAATTAAAGGACTAGAACTTTAAAAAGAGTTACCTGTTTTTCAAACTTATGGTTTCTTTTTAAGTTTTACGGATAATAAACATCAACAAACGTGAATTATTACAGATTTCCAGGATTCTCACCAGGAATTTTTCACAGCGTAGCAGAAGTTCACTTTGCGCCCTGAAAATGTAGACATTTCCAATCCTCTGAAACACTAGTTCCTGCATTTCTAGGGCCACATTTTGTGAAGTAAAGCTAAAGTACCATTAATTTTACATTTTTCTATTGTTTTATTAAGGATTGTTTTTGTTTAGATTATGAAGCACACTGTTGTATTGGACGGTGATTATTAGTTAAAACCCAAACATAATCGGGCGGATCGTACATGGGGCGGTCTCAGAGCTTTCATACTCGAGCTTACCGCCGCATAGTAGTTTTCAGTAAAATCCTACATTTCCCATAATCCATCTCTATAGTCCTTGTTCTCTTTCTGAGACGTGTGTTAGGGAGTATGTTACGAAGCAAGATTACATCTTATTGCGCTAACTTCCGGGATTTAATCGGTGTGTGCTGGACTACGAAGCTTCTTTCATTCCTGCCTTTTGGTCTGAATTATGGATTTTAATTATTCGTCATTTTAAACTTTAGCATCACCTAACCAGGTCAGTACCAAGTTATGAAGTGGATCAGATCTGAGTGTGTATAAAAGCTCCGCCTCCTGGTGCGCTGCACAAACACTGTTGCTCTTCGCTGTCATCATGGATATAAAGTCATAATATTTATTTAAGATCATAAGATGTTCCTCCATTCATTGTAAAGATGCTCACTCTGCCAGTTTTCTCCAGTGAATGGTCAGACTCTGCAATCTCCACCCCTTGGCTTGAATTAGCATGTTTTGATCGACAGCTTCTGTCTGACAGGGAATGTTTGGTTAGTTGAAGCCAGTTAATGGAGATGAATCCAATCTAAATTTATAACATACTGTAGGCCCTTAAAGGTGTGGTTACTTTGTTTACTTTCTCCTGCTCTGTTTCACCTGGTGGTGAAATGCAGGTCTGTGTTATACTGTATCTAATGCTGCACGGTCGTAAAACCTGAGCTTTGCACTTGATTGTCCTGGCGGAGTGCGTGTCATGTGGATGTCTGAGTGTGTTTGAGCCTTTACAAAGCGGAGGATGCACACAGGCAACAACAGTGCGGCTGATGTGTGTGTTTATCGGTGATGCCGATTAAAAAGAGTTAAATTGCACGTCTGGAAGTCCCTTTTTGTGTCCAAGTGTGCAACAATTATTATGACGATACCGATTAGAAAAGGAAAAACAAACAAAAGCCAACATCACATTGTTGGGGATCAAAATCACAGCGTAGGGGGTCCCTACCCTAAACAGTGCTGGCGAGAATCCTGAGTTTCTGAAATGTTTGTAAAACAACACAGTATGCACAAGATTTATACAAGTATTCAGCTTCCTAGTCATGATCCACCCCATTCGTGGCTTTGATCATCAAAGTAAATGGAGATGAATCCAGCCTCCTATATTTACAGTAAATGGTTTCAGTCCCAAGAATAGAGGGTTGATGTTCTGCCAGATGATTAACAGTAATGTGGATATAATGAGTTTACTCAATCCGTATTAGTTTACCTTTTTATGTTTTCTTCCTGTTACATCATTCCACCTTCATCGTTCTCCTCTTCCTATTTCAAATGGCCAGAAGGGGCCGTCAGAGTTTCCCTTACTGTTCTTTTTTTGTTTTTAGTTTTTAACTAAAGCTGCTGCAGTGATGAACAACAACAGACTTGAGTGTAAGATTATAAGAAAACAACTTTTCAGGTTAAACACAATGAGCTGCAGTGAAACTTCATCACCACTCATTAATAAGCATATATTTCCTCATTACTGTGTATTTTTTTTAGTGTGAAAGGATGTTATTTCTTTGTCATTTTTAAGTGTAAGTTATTGTAATTTTTTAATTGTCCACTGTTGCATTTTTTATACTTTTAACTGCATTTTCTTTTTCTTGCCATGTTTTCCTGGTGTTTTTAATACTGTCTCTCTTTCTCATGTTATTCTAAACCACAGGACATGGTCCAGTAAGTAAATGCTGTTTTTGGAGACGTCGAATAGAGCTGAAATTGTTCTGTTTGATTTCATGGTGCGTTCAAAACAGGACAATCATATTCACATTCACGTCTCTGTATTTCAGACACATTGTTAAACATAAGTGGGTCATTCCATGTCATTTCAACACATTTACAGGACATCTTACGCACTTCAATCTAAAAAAAATCAGATTTTTTTTGTTCCGTAATTATTCAATAGGCACACTGTACATTTTTAGTTTCTTTGAATTAATACTTTTTCACATATATTTTCACATTCCCACATGCTAATGAAAATATGGGCCTTAAAAAATAAAATAATGTGTGACGAGGAGGACTTTTCAAGGGTTAAATGAGGAAATAAAAATTAGAGCGGCAGTTTTATTTAACAGATGGGAAATAATTAAAGTAAGTGAAAAACTTTTACCTTTGTTTATTAATTAGAAAAACAAATGAAGGACTAAAGATCACAGAGAATTGACTCAATATCAACGTTTTTAGGCTCAAACATCATGACTTAAGAAATTGTGTTGTACTTAAAACCCTCCTATTATCCTCAAATATTACCAACACATTTTACTCTTGGGGTCAATCTTTCCCTCCAGAAAAGGATTTTCAGAAAATTTTTTGTTTTTTGTAACTGAAAAATGTAATTCATCCCATCCCTGATAAACAGTGAATGGGGTCAAATTGACCCCAAAGATAATAGAAGGGTAAATAATCCAAAAAAAGTCCAATCCTGCCGGGGCTGGGTTGAATACGATCGTGTCCTGTGGGTGTTGTCATTATTGTGCAATACATCAATGTTTGCTACACTGAGGCAGGTTAAATGTAGTTTAATGCTGATCCAAAATGATCATTTCTTTAGCCTGAAGGTTTCACAGCATGGTTGAAAGATTGATCCCATAGAAGTAATCCATACGCACTAATAAGAGTTATCATAGGCATGTTTGTTTGCACTAGGGTGTGTGTGTGTGTGTAATGTTAGGTTGTTCTGTCTCTGCCTGTACAGACCAGCACATTCCTTATCAGCCCTTGTGTTAGTTTTCCTACCTTTAAACAAGGTCACCCTGAATGTCACACTGAGGGCGAAGAAATCCAAACATGTCCAAACGAAACAGGAAGTTCCTCTTCCTTCGATCCAACTCTCTGCAGAAAGAAAAACACTAACGTGAATGTCTTCAATCATGCAAAGAAGTTGAGCTTCACTTTTATTCAATCCAGGATAGTTTCAAGTCAAATGTCTTCAAACTTTTACTTTAACGTCTGGTATTTGGAATTTTTTAGTTGTGTCTTTAAGCACATTTTAAAAAGTCTCAAAACGATTAAGGCAGATGGTTCCTGCAGCGCTGTGCTTCAGTCTATGTTAATTGTTCACCTTATTTCCTGATTATGGGAACTACTTCCTGCATGAAGAATACATAAAACAAGAAGAAATTTAAAGGTTTAAATAGATGTCCTGTACCCACATTTGGGGCCTGTACTACAAAGCTGGATTTCCTCTTCGCGCTAACTTCCTGAATTTATTCGGTGTGTGCTGTACTACGATGCTGACTAACGTCTCACTGGGTTAAATCACCATGGTAACTTAGGCTGAACACCTAACCTGGTCGGGACTAGGGATATGTTCCAAATCTCATACGAACCTACTACTCATACTAAGTCTGACGTCAGAATTATAGTGCGTTCACATTTGATAGTATGAAAAGATTAAGTATGCAGAAAATATGTGGATGTATGCTATATCTGGATATTTTTGAAGTATGCACGGTGGGCACACTAGTCATACTCCACCCCCCATGATGCATTGCGAGCAGAATGTAAAATTGACCTGGAACCAGCTTCAAGCTAAAAATCAAACACAGAAATCAACAAAAATACACAAAATGACTTTCAAAACACACAAAATGAGAACAAAATATACAAAAATGGCTCCAAAAACTAATTTACATAAAAACACACAAAGGGAAAACAAAAAACATCTCCAAAAACATACAAAATTACAGAAAAACAGCAAACTAAGACAAAGTAAACAATGACAGCAAAACATTCAAATCAGCAAAAGCACATAAAATGAAAAAATCAAACAAAATGACTTTCAAAACACACAAAACAATAACAAAATACACACAAATATGGCTCCAAAACTTTACTACTTCATACAAAAACACAAAGAGAAAAATAAAACACAAAATAAAACAACTCCAAAAACATACAAAATTACAGGAGAACACAGCAATCGACCACAAACTAAACATAATTAACAGTAAAACATACAAATTTACAAAAGCACATAAAATGCCAGAAGAAATACACAAAATTACTTTCAAAACACACAAAATACACAAACATGGCTATGAAAACCTACTAATCTACATTAAAACTCACAAAGGGAAAACAAAAAAACAACTCCAAAAGCTTACAAAATTACAGGAAAACACAGCACACGACCATAAACTAAACAAAAATAATAGTAAAACATACAAATCAACAAAAACACATAAAATGACAGACAAAATATACAGAATGATTCCAAAAACACACAAAAAAACTGGAAAAACATACAAAATTGCAGTAAAACACATTAGCAAACTACCACAAACTAAACAAAAACATACAAATCAACAAAAGCACCTAAAATGGCATACAAAACACCAGAAATAGACTTTTTTTGTTGTTGTTGTTTTCTGTATTAAAGCTCCGATTAGTCATTATTATTAAAAATGTTTTGCTTTTTTTTTTGATTGAAAACGTTTTTTTTGATCAATTTTTTTTTTTTAATTTGATAATAAAGACACAAATTTACCTCCAAACGCCTGCCCCTATTTAATGCTTTCCATCTGCTTATGAGTCATTTTGATATCTAATGGCAGTGGTTGTCGTACTTTTTTGGGTTTTCCTTCCTTTGAACAAAGGTGAACTTTCAATCTGTGCCAAAAAAGCTTAGGAAAACAAAAAAGGACATTGAAAGTTTGTCTGTTGTTCCGCACCATGTGAAATACCAGTACATGTTGACGTAAATCATTTAGTTCCGCGTTACATTTTGTTCCCAGTCGCATATCTAATCAAATAATTTAATGCTCTTTTAATTTCTGCTACATTTTTAGGCTTCTCATTAGTACTTTCTTTGTGTGTAGGCGTTTCGTTCCGTGTTAATGATATTTATTGTCTTAATTAATTAATGAAGGGCATTTAAGAAGATTCGCATGAAATTGAAAATGTCCTCCTGTTTGTCGCGCCCCACCTGCCATTCCTCCATTCCCCACCAGGGGCGCAGTCAGCTTTCTGTCTGAGCTGTGAATTTGAATTTATCCGTTTAAAGTCCAACCAAAACAAACATTTGATCCACTCTAGTATTTGTTTGTTCGTACACACACACACACCAACCCAGCTCGTGAACCTCTAGGGTAAATGACTCCTTACAATGCCTGAGGATTCACTGGTGTGAATGGACCCTGACCCTTAAACTGGACTAACATACTCTGACCTCTTTATTCTGGTTCAAACTCAAGCTGCAAACTCCACCTCTTTCCAGACTGAAAATGATCTGATAGAGTTTATCTTTCAGGTATTTAGTGCAGCCAGTGTGTGTGTGTGTGTGTGTGTGTGTGTGTGTGTGTGTGTGTGTGTGTGTGTGTGTGTGTGTGTGTGTGTGTGTGTGTGTGTGTGACATTCATCACACAGCTGAGATCAGGCTACCAGAATAACAACCTCCTCCTTTTCTCCTCCACCATAATCAGACCTTCCTTTGTGTGTGTTTGTGCCTGTGGGTCTACCCTTGTGGGGACCAACTTGTGTTTTAAAAATGTTCAAGGGTTTTTTTTTAAGGAGATATTACAAGGTTATGATTTTAAAAATGATGTATAGTTTTTGGTAAAAAATGTAATTCAGGTGGCCTGAACTGTGATTTTGCCACAAATTAGAATAATCCTCAGAATGAGCTTTTAAAAGGTGACCAGATAACTTTTTTGTTTAATCTAGTTTGCTTCATCAGCACTCAGAGTGGAACCGTTATATTATACCGTTTTCAAACTAATGTGTTTGTGCATGAGCCAGATTAAAAACAAGCAACTGATGAGTCAGTGATGTGAAAATGTCTTGTTGTAAATCATGATTTTATACAATAAATCTTTAGAAACACAGGATATTGATAAGGTTATCTTTTATTTTTGTTGTGACCCTGAAGGAACAGCTGCATCAAACACAGGATTAGGACCATAACCTGTCCAGTTTCATCTACTTTAAACTGAACCAGAAAAATCCTAGGAATTTGGAAAAAGTGCAGTTTATTCATGATTTGAAGTTTAAAACTCGAGGAGACCTGGCGTTCCAGGCTGTGGCCCCCAGACTCTGGAATAACCTGCACCAGTCCCTCCTGGAGCTCAACTGTGTGGACACTTTTAAAAAAACTGTTGTTAGCTTTTAGCTAACTGGATTTGAAATGTTTTCTTATCCTTTTATGATGTATATGCACCCATGTTTTATGATTTTATTATGATGTTGCACTTATATTAATTTCTCCACAGCTCTGTACAGCACTTTGTGATTTCATCTGCAAAAAGCCCTTTATAAATACATTTTTTATACTTACTATCTGGTCACTTTATTCTACTATCTATATGATTGTATATGCTGTCATATATTGCAACAAGACTCAATCAGGAATGCAGCAAATTACAGTAATCAAGAACATATGCTTTTTTTTTTTGCATACTTCAGGACTTAAGAAAAAAAAAGAGAATACTGTAAATCTCAGAAATCAGACAGTGGTCTCTGTGTTTGGAATTGCGTCATTGTTTTATCAACATTTTAATATAATTCTCAATAGATTTAAATGTGGCTGCAGCAGACATTCCTCATGTTTTCATAGTTTTTTGATTGTGTTTTGAACAAAGTGTGTTTGCATTTGGAAAAATGTGCTTTAAAAGTTTAGCGTTTAGCACGTGGTGAACGAGTGACTGAGAAAAGAGTTTTTGGGACTCGGGTGAGTCACTAAATACAGTTTGTGTGAAAGCAGTGAAAAGTGATTCACAGTTTAGTCCACATGGACCCAGAGTTTTGAACATGTGACTTCAGTTTCGACCAATGCTTGTTAGCATTAAAAAAAACCCCTGCAAACCTGAACCAACACTAATTTAAACTGAAGACGAAGTAGACACAGTTTGAAGCTCACTTCTGTGTTTACTGTGGAGCATTGCTGTGGATCCCTGTGTGTTTTTCTGCATCCTGATTGGCCAGTCTGGAGTCTCCGCCTCCCAAAGGAACTGCTGTACTTTTCCACTCCAAACAGAGGAGATCATCCAAATCCTCCTCCTCCTCCTCCTCCTGAACTTCTTCTATTCATACACTACGTTTGTGTGTTTTTTTCACTGAAACAACTGTAGAAGAACTCTGATTGGTTCTTTGATAGAAAACAACGTGCTTCCTGGGTTTACTGCATATGTTTTCTTCTGGGTTAGTTTTTTAAGGTATATGGTGTACTCATCATACAGAACGGCTGTTTGCAGTGTTGAGTGGAGCTCAGTGAGCAAACAGCTACTGTGGATTATAGGTCTGTGTGTCAGTGTGTCTGATGCCAGCACACACTCCGCTCTGATCACACGGTGCGAAGGATTTATTTATTTTTCTTTTAATTTTTACCAGTTGACACACGAGGCAAACAAAGGAAAGCAGTCATTCTAATCACACCAGTTTATAGTCAATTTATTTATGGAGCACATTAAAAACAACAGTTGTCGACCAAAGTGCTTTACAACAAAAACTTAGAAAAAAAGCTGTGTATGTTTTTTTTTTTTTATCACTTCACTGGTTGCACTATTATTCCAGAATACTTCCACAAACGTATTCAGTGGTTTGTGTGTGGGTGTGTCACAAAGCTTTCACAACCTCCTTTTAAACTTGTCTCTACATGTTGGACTGTTGCCCTATTTAGAATTATCCAATATTTTCCATTCATAATGGGTTACGTGTTTTTCTCCTCTTGGATAATTTGTTTTACAAATAAATCCGTGAGGATCCTCACAAATACAGACATGTGTATTTGGTTAGTATTAGCATGGAAAAAAAGAAAAAAGAAACAAAAGGTTTAAATTGCTGCTCTAAACTTTGTTTTGATCTCCACTGAATACATTGACATTCTCGGAAAACTTTCATGCATTGCATTGTGGGATGTGGAGTCCCGTAGATGAATGTGTCGAAGTGTTTTCACATCATTCTTACTGTGATTTCTTGTGTTTGCCCCATAAAAAAACTTTGCCAAAATGACTTCCTGACACATTTCTGGTGTTTTCTGTGTCAAGCCCATCACTGTCCTCTTTGTCTAGCAAAGGAACACAAGATTTATTGATTTACTGTATGAGGCTTACACTAAGGCTCTGTTCAAAAGTGCACACTCTGTACTACACACTACAAATTCAATATGTATAGCTGTCTACTATGTACTATAAGTATGATTAGGATGATGAGCCCTCCCACTCAAGTATACTTCCAAGTTTCCCAAAATGCATTTTGATCCTACAAGGACAAAAACCTGAATTACACTGAGGCTAAATATCTCTGTTGATTCTCCACCTTTGAATACATTTGAAGTGAGAAAGTGACCAAGTAGAATATCAACATGTGCTCATTTGATCCATAAAACTCACGAAAACACATTTCATTCAGACATTTCTGGAGACCTTCCATTGTGCTACTGACAAAACCTCCAGTTAGCTGCAAACCAAGAGCTCTATTTACAGAAGCATTAGAAATTAATGGATGACAAGAAGAATTTGATATGTAGCTTGAAGCCGGTCCACGGACCATTTTACGTTTCGCCTACAATGCATCATGGGGTGGTTGAGTATGACTAGTGTGCCCATCGTGTATACTAAATGTCTCCATATAGTATACATCCGAGTATTTCTTGCGTACTCAATCTTTTGAAGTCAGACTTGAATGAGTAGTACGTTAGGCTCTGTTCCAAATTTCATTCTAAGGTACTACTCAATAAGCCAATCCTATAAAATGACGTCATAATAACATGGAAATAACGGCCATTCCAACTTTCTCTCATTTTCATCGTGCAAATAAGTAGAAGTGCATGACATGTGATCATGTGACTTAAATCATACAGATCACAGTGATCCACAGAACAATTAATCACACATTTCTGGAGCTGAATGTATTTTACAAACATTTCTACATCTTTGAGGAAAACCTGAAACATAGTTAAAGTCTGACTTACAGTGAACAAGGATCAGTTTTCACTCTGCATTGTAAATTCATTTGTTACATAAAAGAAAATATCTATATCAGTATAGATCTTTTGGGCTTTGAAAAAAGCAACAGAAAATCATAGTATTTCCAAATCGCTTTTTTTTGTTTTTTGTTGAACTTTAGCTCCAACATGATGTCTGTGAATATCTTTATTTGTAGTCTTTAACAAAGATGTCAGAAAATTGACTCTTGTGGGATTATTTCTTTTTTTTGTGTACTTGTGTGCATCAAAGTTAGCATCATTTTTTTCATTTTGACACATTACTATTATTAGTTTGACACAAAAACAAAAAGGCTCATACGTCCCTGTCCAATCTGTGTGTGTGTGTGTGTATGTGTGTGTCTTTGCTTTACATAATCCACTTCAATGGGTCTGTGAGCAGAGAGAACAGATCTACTTCCTTTCTGATCTTCAATTATTTACAACATAAATTAACTTATCTATCATTAACACAACACACAACCATCATCACAACAATCATTTCTAAATTTTTAAGTTTAACAAAACAATTGAGGGGGAAAAAACGCCTTTATGTCTGACTGCTATGGACAGTGTGCACCAGCCAATCACCTGCAGCCTCTATCTGTCAGCTTGATTTTGATTGGCTGGTTGGGTTCACTCCCACCATCCAGCCCATCTTTCTTTTTTTAACAACAAAAGGCAGCACATTGCAGTACTTAAAATAAACATGACTTCAAATATATATATGATCAAATATTAAACTAAATGAAAAAATTGTTCAAGTATTAAGCTATCACCAAGATAACTCACCTATTTGATGATCTTTTGATTATAATAATAAGAGATGAGATCATCTTTATTGATCCCCAAGGGAGAGATTCAGGCGTTACCACAGCTTGAAAAAAGGAAACTATAGTAACACTATAGAAAATAGTGCAATATATATATATATATATATTTATATTTATAAGCACAACATACATATTGTACATGCACTTATATATATATATACTTAAATATGAAAGCTGTGGATATTGCATGTAGTAGATGGTAGTAAGCATTATTAAATATTAAACTTTGTATTTTAGCTTCAAATAAAAAAAAAAACAAAAAACAAAAGTGAGGGTAGAAAATTTTATTTCCAATCTCCAAGCCAGTAAAAGTAATCGATCAGGTAAACAATGAGACAACACTTTTTTTTTTTTTTTTTTTACACATCTGAGACCAAGAAGCAGAACAAACCTGAGCTGTTCACTCACAGGTTTTGAGTTTTTCTCTCTGCTTGAAAACAAAATGGCTGCCAGAAAGTTTCCCCTTTTTAAGTCATGAGGAGCTCATGAAACTCCACAAAGTCTTTCTGCATGAAATTCTGGCTTTGCATCAGATCGTCTTCGGATGGGAAATATGGCATGCTGTCCTCCTGCAGACGCAGAATGTTCTCCTGCAGGTGCAACTTGTCCTGGTGCAGGTGCAACTTGTCCGGGTGCAGGTGCAGACTGTCCTGGTGCAGGTGCAGACTGTCCTGGTGCAGGTGCAGACTGTCCTGGTGCAGGTGCAGACTGTCCTGGTGCAGGTGCAGACTGTCCGGGTGCAGGTGCAGGAAAGGTCCCGGCGATGGCGCTGATGGACCATGTGGGTTAGGGCTGTCCAGGAGTGCCCCTCTGGCATTCTCCAGCACGCACAGGTACGAGTCCATGTCAGTGAGCTCCACGTCACTCTCAGAGTGCGCGTGCACATCGCTGCCCACAGAGTCCGAGTGCATGTGCAGCATCTGGTACTTCTCGTGCATCAAAAACTGGTTGGTGTTCTTCGGGGCCTGCATTCCCCTCGCTCTGTTTCCCTTAACGTTGAGTGGACGAAGGGACATCTTTGGCCTCTGGAGGTGTCTGTGGTGATGATGAGGGTGGCGGTGATGGTGCTGCTTGGGCCACCCTCTACTGGTCCCCATCCTCCGCCTCTGCAAGCGTCCCTTGCAGCTCTTGGACCAGCCTTGGGTCCTCGGGCTGTGCAGGGCTTCCTTCTCGTCCTTCTGTTGGCAGATTCTCCTGCACATCGTCTCTGAGAGCATTTTCTTCTCCTTGCTGCCTCTAATGCTCTCTTTCACATGGTGCGATACCAACAAAGAGATGCTACTCTTTGGGTTTTCCCCTTGGCTAGGATTGCAAAACAAACTCCTGACCTTTTTCAACTGGTCCTAATTTTCACTGTGCGCTCACTTTTTTTCTTCACCTCTGGCTTTGGCTGTTGCATTGCCTGCTCTTCCTCCCTCTGCTGTTGCCTCTCGTCACGCCCTCGTCTTTGCTTTCTAGTCTGTCTAAGCTCTGCTTGTCACCTTTTTGAAAGTCAATTCAGCTCTTAGTGGTGAATTAAAGTGAGCTGGTGTTAGCTGTAGAATAGTCTTTTTTTTTGTACAAATATTAAGCTCTTTTTTAGGAGTTTAGCAAGAGACCAATAATCGCTCAGCTGTGGTTAACGTTGACTGAAGCCTCTCCGTCCTTTACTACTAATATAAACAATGGGAGGATCTATTTTAGAGCTGAATAGGGGTGCGAATATCCAACACAACATTTTTGTTAGCTTGTTTGTACATCAAAATTCGGTATAATTTATTGTTACTATTGTAAAATGTATTAAACCATACAAAGTATCATTAAATATCTTCACAATTGCCGATTTGTTGAACTATTTATATGAAAAAAATACACACACACACACCTGCGTCATGATGGTTCGCCCCGTTTCAGTTATAGCAGATGTAATCCGAGCCTTCTTCTTCCCGCCTCCTTTTTGGCAGACGCACGTAGAGTCAGAGTTGCCATATCTGGCAGTTTCCCCGCATTACTTTATTTGTTTTATGCTCCATTATGAAATCAAACAGTCGTTAATGTAGATCAAAAAACTAATGTATTGGTGTTAATACCGCTAAAGGTTTAGATGTGGGGTTTTTGTTGGGCCTTTTTTTGTCAGTTTTTATAATCATAGGTCAAATCATCTGCCACCAATCTGGCAGTGTAACAGCAGCTACTGTCATTCAATGGAGGCAGAGGGTGGGTTACTGCCAAAAAATAGTAAACATTTGGTTACATGCACTGTTATGCAGAGTTGGAGTCAATTACAGTTTTCACTTACAATCACGTTTTCAGCTACTCATGTTCAATTACAATTCAATTATTATTACAGTGACTTATGATAACAGGTTCTAAATCATCTAATTTATTTCCTATGTATTGGTTACCTTGTTAGGCTTCCTAATTAATGAAAATATAGGTTTTGATATTTTTGGTGTGGGCACACCAACACTTTTGCGCACGCACACAAACGCTCTTGCACGCACACTCTTGCACACACTAATGCTATTGTACACGCATACCAACACTCGTACACCCACACACCAACACTCTTGTGGCACACACCAACACTCTTGCGCACACATACAAATGCTCTTGTGCACATACACTGACGCTCTTGCGCGCACACACCAGCGCTATTGTGGGCACATATCAACACTCGTGCACCCACACACCAACACTCTTGTGGCACACACCAACACTCTTGTGGCACACACCAACACTCTTGCGCACACACACAAACTCTCTTGCGCACATACACCAACGCTCTTGCACGCACACTCTTGCACACACTAATGCTATTGTACGCGCATACCAACACTCGTACACCCACACACCAACACTCTTGTGGCACACACCAACACTCTTGCGCACACACACAAACGCTCTTGCGCGCACACACCAGCGCTATTGTGGGCACATATCAACACTCGTGCACCCACACACCAACACTCTTGTGGCACACACCAGCGCACATACCAACGCTCTTGCGCACACACCGTGGGCCCACACCACACGCCAACGTTCTTGTGTGCACACTCTTGTTTGTTTATTTCCATAATTTCTCTGCCATGTATTGTTAGTTTGATGGCTGCACAGACTGAGTGTCTGATTCACTAGTATGTATGTATGTATGTATGTATGTATGTGTGTGTGTGTGTGTGTGTGTGTGTGTGTGTGTGTGTGTGTGTATGTATGTATGTATGTATGTATGTATGTATGTGTGTGTGTGTGTGTGTGTGTGTGTGTGTGTGTGTGTGTGTATGTATGTATGTGTGTATGTGTGTGTGTGTGTGTGTGTGTGTGTGTGTGTGTGTGTGTGTGTGTGTGTGCGTGCGTGTGTGTGTGTATGTGTGTATGTATGTATGTATGTATGTATGTATGTATGCATGTATGTATGTATGTTTATGTATGTTTATGTATGTATGTATGTATGTATGTATGTACAGTATGTATGTATGTATGTATGTATGTATGTATGTATGCATGTATGTATGTATGTATGTATGTATGTATGTATGTTTGTATGTATGTATGTGTGTGTATGTGTTTATGTATGTATGTACAGTATGTATGTATGTATGTATGTATGTATGTATGTATGTATGTATGCATGTATGTATGTTTGTATGTATGTATGTATGTATGTATGTATGTATGTATGTATGTATGTATGCATGTATGCATGTATGTATGTTTGTATGTATGTATGTATGTATGTATGTATGTGTGTATGTATGTATGTATGTATGCATGCATGTATGTATGTATGTTTGTATGTATGTATGTATGTATGTATGTATGTATGTATGTATGTATGTATGTATGCATGCATGTATGTATGTATGTATGTATGTTTGTATGTATGTATGTATGTGTGTATGTGTTTATGTATGTATGTATGTACTGTATGTATGTATGTATGTATGTATGTATGTTTTTGTGTTAAAAAGAATAAACAAAATGTTTGTCTATTTCTGTTCCCTTTCATGCAATTCATGTTATCATTTGTATTTTGAAATAACACACTTGGGGCTCTTAATGTGTAAAGTTTGCATGTACTCCTTATGCTTGGGTTTTTTTCCCCCACAGTCCATAAACGTGTATTTTCGGTAGATTGGAGACCCTCCTCTAGAAGTCTCTGGTTACTGTCATGCTTCTTTGCCTCTGGCGCCATCAACAGATGATAGTCTGAACTTGTTTATTATTAAAAAAAAAAAGAAAAAAAAAGATGAACAAATAATTAGTGTGGTTTTTATTTCCAAGATTATATCTATGCAATCAACAGAGTGCTGCTATTTCTTTTAACCTTAGGGGAATATTCACATTTATATATATGTGAATGATATTTATTCATTGAGTGAATTTTCAAGAATAAGGTTTGGTTTTGAAAGTAATGAATGCAACGAAGCAGTTCTGGAACTTATTTTCAGAGTGTTTAAAAAAGAAAACTCCTGCTTTAGATTGCAATGGCAAAACCTTTAATATCATTTTAAGATAGAAACAATTAGACTTAATGGTAAATGACCTATTAATCTTAGCCAAATTCTTTATTCATAAAGCCACATTTCTCAAGACCCTTCATCAATTTCAACTTTACATTAAATCTCAAAAATTTTGTCCAAACTTTCCAAAGACCTCAATTCTTTATTCTTAAAAAACAGCTACTAAGTCAACTGCATACATTTAAAAAAAAAAATCTATTTCATTCAAAAGTAAATAAATAAATAAATAAATAATTAACAGTTTTAGCAAAAAAACTTCCAAATCAACACATTTTGAATGAAAAGAAGCAGAAGAGAAGATTACTCTTATAGCATCTGCCCCTTTGTTGCCTTTCAGTATCTTTAGATCAGTTTATTATTTTTCAACCTTCTAAATATGTATAGATTTTTAAAGCATTTTATGTGCCGTATTTACAATATTTACAAAATGAAAGAGAAGAAAAAGTTTTTAAAAAATTAAACAAAACATTTTAAAAAACAAAATCATCATTTTCATGTTTGCTCAAATCAAATATCTAACATCTCATATTATTTATATTCAAATCAAATTTTCATACTTATTTAGCTTTGCAGATTTGATGTCTTTCTTAAATATCAGGAGCGTTCCTGACTCTTTTATTGCGTTCTGAAGTACATTCCATAAACTAATTTCTGTCACTGTGACAGTTTGTTTAATTTGTTTTTTAGTTAAAGCTGGGTTTAAAAAAAAAAAAAAGATTTCTGTTCCTTTTGAATAATAATGACTTTCTCTTTTTTCAAAACTTTCTAGGATGTTTTTTGGCAATGTTTTTTTTTTTTTTATTGCTTTATACAAAATCTGTAGAATATTGTAATCAACAATATCATTAAATTTTAGTGGGGTTTGATGGATCTCTATATCTAATGCTATATATAGTTTTCAGAGCCCTTTTTTGTAATATGAACAGTGGTTATATGTAAGTTTTATAGGTTGAACCCCAAATGTCCACACAGTAAGTGAAATATGGTACAATCATTGTGTTACATAGAGTGAGTAGAGAAGATTGATTTAGGTAGAATTTGACTTTATGTAACATTGCAATAGATTTAGCTATTTTTCCCTTTTATTTAATGTATATGTGACTTCCATTTGAGGTCCTCATCAATGATGACTCCTAAAAAAATTATTTCTTTAACCCTTTGAATGTCCATTTCTTTTATTTTTATTGATACATCAGCAGTGTTAACATTTCCAGATGTAATAATTGCCTGACTGATTTGTATATTTTGTTTGCAATAAAGAGAAAAAATAAAAATAAAAATATTGGACAGTAAAAGAACTGCTATATTTATGTCCGCTAGATGGCAGCAGGTCCTCGAGCTGTAATGCTATATATGTCTATGGTAATGCTAGCCTAGCAACAGCAGCAGCAGAAGAAGAAGAATCAGCTGCTGCTTCTCTGAGCACCAAAACAAACATGGCGACGACTGCCTGACAGGAGACGCTGGTTTTCCTCCGAAAATTATACATTTTGGACTAATATTAACCGCGTAACAGATAATACCAGTTTACATAACGTCGGAATGGAGCCTGCTTTGTTCCCAGAGGAGGTTTTGGATAGAAGAGTGTGTGTTGTTGGTTCGGAGCTGGTGGAAAACTACACGGTTAGTCCAGTTTGCTTTTGGTTTTATACGAGATGACTCAGACGGATTCGGGTTTGTTTAAGGCTTGAGAGTTCGGCAGAGACACACCTAATAAGTACCCAATAATAAGTATTCTAGTTTATTATCAGTTTTTTGATCTGTCCTCTGTTGTCTTGTGTTCTGGGCCTGTGATAAGAACTGGGATGGGAAGCTAAATGCTAGCATTAGCTCTCACTTATTTGGCTGTGGCTATTCGTACGGAAACGTATCAATTGACCTCCCCTCTATCCCTACGGAGCGCCCCCTTATTGGTCATTTTAAGTGACGTGATAGGTGCACCACGTGACTTAAAGTTCCGTCAGTTTTAGTTTAGCTGATATTTATTTTTAGCTAGCCCGCTAACCCTTTTATTTTAGCCCTAACCCTATCTTTAACCCTTACCTTAAACCAGGAAATACCCTGAAATGTTAACATTTTTTGTATGTATTTTTAAAGGTGGAATTTGCCATGTTAGATATGTTAAAATGAAAAAATATTTATGACAAAAGTGGGATTCGAACCACGTGCGAAGTGTCTATTCAAACGTTTCCGTATGAATAGACACTTCGCACTTGGTTTCACTTCATCTGGACTTTACAGACGTGACATCCAACGGAAGCGGTGTCAGTGCTTTAAATATGTCCAATTAATATTCCTCTTTCAGGAAATGTTCTTAACTTTTTTCTGTCCTAGTTTTCCTAGATTTTAGTGCTCTTAATCATTTTGCTTTGTTAAAAATGTTCAATCGAATTGTCCTCGTTATTCATATTGCAAAAAAGATCCATCAAACGGATACATTACACAGGATACAGGTATAAAATCTATGAATACTTAATAAACATAATAAAAGGTATATCATGCCACACTAAAATTAATTGATGAAATTTGTGTTGTAGATATGAAATAGTATAGTATTAATGTTATATACATGTCATGTACATTCTTGTTTATGTGTATATGTTTGATGTGCATGTATAAACTGTATATATAAAATGTGTGCAGAATATATATTGAATGTGTATTGTAAAAATAATGAAATAAGTTACTTTAAAAAAAAAAGTTTTGTTTTTGTGATGGGGTAGGTGTGTATAAGCTTTTGCTTCAACCTACACCCTTTCGGCTGCAGAATTACACAGTTGAGTGTTGTTTGTCCTGTTTTTGTTTTTCTGATGACTGCCAAAATAAAAATTCATATTCATATTCCTCATGTGTTGTTTCAGGTTTACATCATTGATGTGACGGATGGGCATCACCGATGGACTGTTAAACACCGATACAGTGACTTCCACGACCTCCACGAGAAGGTAAGATAACATCCTTGTATTGTTTAAAAAATATTTGGCAATAAAATGTTTCTGATTAGCTTTCAAAAGAAGGGAAGATAAGTTATAACAAAAACTATCAAAACAACAAAAAAAAAGAGCAATCAGAGAGTTCAAACCTCCACCAGGGACCAAATATCCTTTTTTCTAGATATTGATGGGGTTCTGAATGTAAAAACTGCTGAAATGGTGAAATTGCCTTTAGGTCAAGCTGATCCATATTTGGCCCCTGAGTGAAAATGAGTCTGACACCTCCATGTCCTAATCCTAATGTCTAATTTCCAGTTGGCTGCAGAGAAAAAGGTGGATAAAGGGCTTCTTCCACCCAAGAAGATTTTGGGGAAGAACTCGAAGAGTTTGGTGGAGCGGCGGCAAAAGGAGTTGGAGCTCTACCTTCAGATGTTGGTGCAACAGTTCCCGGACGCCATGCCCACGCCACTCTCAAACTTCCTGCACTTTCACCTCTATGTGAGCCTGACACACACTTACATTCTACCGTCTGTTTTAAGGCTATAATGGTATTTGAGCCCTTCAGTACTCAATTTTCTGTTCAGCATGAGGCAGTACCAAATCGCTGAGAGCAGGATATAATATTATAGTATTTATTTTTTGTTTTTAATCAGTTTTGTGAATTGGACTATTTAAAATATCTAATAATTTATTTTTCTTGTGGAAAAATATGAAAGTTGATGAGTGAAATGAAAGGGAGAACTGTTCTGTTAAATGCTGCTCTGAAGACAGATTGTCTCCTTTTAGATGAGGAAGCATGTTTTGTTTACTGCACTTTATTTTATTTCAGTTTATACTTGTATTTTTCATTCAAAAATTTAAAAACAACAGGCTTTTATTGTTTTAAATTTCACTTATTTTAAAATATGTTTTTTTTTTTTTTCATTCCAACAATGTGGAACAAAAAGCAAACTGCTGTGGTGTAACGTTTGAATAAAGTTAACAATAAAGCACAATATATTTATTAGTTGTTTTTTTTAATAACAAAAACAACGAACCATAGGGTGACTTTTGTACTGAAGTACATACCAAACCGTGAATTTTGTGTTACACCTCTGGTCTTTGTAAAAGCTCCAAAACTGCCACTTCCAGTCAGCTCACAGCTATAAAAGCAGGATGCGCAGTACATTGTGACTAATATCACGTGACTGAAGTCTTGTTAGTATCTTTACATCAGTTAAAGAATGTAACAGATTCCCTCAAAGCTCTGAAACTGTTTTGAGAACAACTTCCTCATGTGATTTGACACAATCATCTGTTAATGTCTGGAAAACCGTGAACAACGCTAGCATTGTTTCCTTTTTTTCTCTTTCATGGGACTGAAACTAACAGCTACTGTATTTATGTTAGCAATTAGTCACAGAACTAGTCCGTCAGTGAACCAGTTCACCTTTTATTAGCTTTAATGAGAAAATCTATGAATGTAGGAAGAGCTTAGTAAACAGATTTAACGATTCACTATAGAAACGTGTGTAATAGTGGTTGTGATCAACACATTTTAATCATTGTTTTAAACCATAAACCCTGTAAATAAGTGTATATCAGTCTTCTAGTTGTGTCTAATGCCTTAAATGGCTGCTGACCAATAATCAAATGTTTGAATTAAACATTTAATCTGAAGTTTTGAATTTACTGAGATAACAGTAATAATAATGATAATCACATTTTCTCCTCTTTCTTTAGGAGATCAACGGTGTGACTGCAGCTTTGGCTGAGGATTTGTTTCATAAAGGTGAGATTGTCCTAAAGCTTGACTTGTTGCTCTTGTGTTTCCAGATGAGTAACATTCATTCCTGCAGTTTGTTGGATCTGTCTCTCCTGTGCTGCTGCAGCGCCTGCACCTCAATCGACTGTGCACATGCAAATGCACGTCATTGTATTGATAAATCTTCCCATGACAGTATACGGTCAGATCTATAAATATTTGAACACTGGAGTAATTCTCTGCATTTTAACTCAGTTTACCACAACAATACTTACACCATCTCTACCAGTAAACACAATCTACGCTCTGCTGAAATAAAAACACTGGATATCCCAACGTCACGACAGGGGGAGCGTGAGAAATATTTTTTTGAATAATTAATAATTATTACTTTATATATTACTGTTTTATTACATGTGATTGCAGATCTTGGCCCTCATTTATCAATTGAGTGCACATTGTGTTGTACGACAGGGACAACGTGGGACTTATGAAACATTCGTATCTGACCAATCCTGTGTTGAGAAATGCCACGGCTGAATTTGATTGTCATTTACATGTTACGCCCTTAGATATTCCAGGTTCGGAGGCCCCTCCCACTGAGGTCAAACAAACACTGGCAAAGTAATGAACGTTTCCAAGCTGAAAATCGACATCCTCACAGTTGAGGTGAAGAAAAACAAAGATGTGGTTTTCGGTAGTGTGAAAACTGGAATTAGAGGAGCTAATTTTAACGTTCTGTGGAAGAGAATAATGGAGGAAGTGAACAACGTTTCTGTGTTGGGGCAGACTGAGGTTGCGATCTGAATTAAATTCTCAATGACTAACTTAACCAATGCCTAATGATGGTTTGAATGAAATGTTACTCATCCACAGCCTAAATGCCTTAATCCCTGCTTTTTGATCGAGACACTTTTTTCACATTTTGGTCAAGAAAAAGTATGAGTCAGGCTTGCCAGCGCGAGCCCTCTTTCTCCCCCCCCAGTGTGCGCTGCACCGCAATCAAACCGATCATATCAGGGAAGAGATCCTGGAGAGAGAGACAGAAATATGTTGTTTATTGGTCTCAGTTGTCCACACGTTGGAAGCAGTAAATAACACATTAAAATAAATGAACAAATCCTTTAAAAAGAAAGTGAATTGAGTCGAACGAACATCATAAGCTGAGATCTGAACGTACGAATGGTTAATAAATGAGGGCACTTGTGTTTTCAGTTTGAAGAAGATTACATTTTTGACTTATTTTGTTGAAACGTTGTCTGGCTTGCTTTTGTACTTTTATTATATTTATTTGCTCTGCGTTTGCCCTTTGTTAATGCATTTTGTCATCTTATTTTTTTTGTTACATATCTTCTGCTACTTAGCTTGTGATTGCAAAAGAGAATTGCTTCTTAATGATTTACCTGGTCAAATAAAGGTAAAATGATCACTCGATAAATAAGTGTAGACTATTAGCGAAATATTTTAGTACCCCCCCTTTTTCCTTTTTTTTTCCTTCCCCCCTTTTTTCTCTTTCTTTGTTTTTATTTTTTTTTCCCTCACCTTCTCCTTTTAAAGTATTTTAAACTTGACAGAATTTACAATACAATAGACTGTAATAGGCTCATGATAATGATACAATGTCATATTTTAGAAAACGAAACAGCATTAAAAAAAATTAACTTTCATAGCTGAGATATTGTCCCACCTTTAACATTTAGCATGATGCTATGGCTATTCAGTGTTTATCTGTGAAACATCTGCTGAATAAGTAAATCTGCTTCTCTGGCAGCAGAAGAAACAATAAGTTCAGGATTCTGACTTTTAATACAACAGAGAACTGTCCCGAAAGCTCAATCCTTTGTTGTGTTTTGGTGTTGTTCTGTAGGTGAGCACCTGCTACAGGTGGGCGAGGTCTTTTCCCTCCAACCTCTGCAGCTCTACTCCGTCACGCAGCAGCTTCGACTGGCCAAACCAACGTGCTGCAACGGAGACGCCAAAACTGACCTCGGACACATCCTGGACTTCACCTGCCGGCTGCGATATCTCAAGGTAAAAAATAACAATAAAAGGGAGCATATGTTTGGTCTGTTTCAGCTGTAGACTTTCAGCTCACTGTTCTCTCTACTTTTGTTTCTAGATCTCTGGAACCACAGGCCCACTGGGAACCAGTAACATTCAGGAGTGCACGCTCCCATTCGATCTGTCAGTTTTTAAGTCTCTGGTGCAAATTGAGGTAAATGTAACTTGAAAAAGACTTATTTCCTGGGCTTTCTTCTCAATATGGCAGACACAGGACTAGAACAGATGGACATTTTTACCAACCATCACAAAAAACAAAATGTAACAGAGATATAACCAAAAAAGTTTGTGTCAAAACTGATGATTTGTTGATTTTAAACTTGAATGTTTTTATTGTTGATTTTTCCCTTAATGCTTCATCTTTAATCATGTAAAGCTCATTGATTGCTTTGTGTAGCGTGACCATATTTTGACTTTCATGAAAGAGGACACAGGGTGACCTCGTCATATTCAGACAGTACTCAATGTTTTTAATCTACAGCAAAAAACAACTTTTACACTTGACGTGTCAACATCAAAGTTGACGTTTTGTCTTTTTAACAGATCAGATGATTGTCATTCATCCTGAAAATGTTTTTATGTAAAGTAAGTCGTGTGTGTGTGTGTCTGTGTGTAGATCACTGACTGCAGCTCTCAGCAGATTCAAGGTTTGCCTTCTCTCAGGCTCAGTCTGGTGACAATGAATATCCACCGATCCACGGAAACCATGATGGTACAGTTTAAAATGTCTCATTGTCCTGCTACCTGTAGAGCTTTTATTTAAAACATTTCCATCAGTAAGAGAAGCTCCACAGCGATGCCATTTAAATCCAGCCCAGCATTTTAAATCTTCACCTGATGTGGGTTTGTGCGTCTCTTCCAGTCGGTTCTGGTCCCAGAGGCCAGGGAGTTCTCTCAGTGGGAAGCAGAGGGTGTTGAGTCCGGGTGTCCGGTCACAACCATCATTCCTGTGTGGAGAAACCTGACCACGTTGGACTTGAGCCA
The DNA here is from genome assembly GCF_900634775.1 of Gouania willdenowi. Classification (NCBI taxonomy): domain Eukaryota; kingdom Metazoa; phylum Chordata; class Actinopteri; order Blenniiformes; family Gobiesocidae; genus Gouania; species Gouania willdenowi. The sequence continues at coordinate 4,484,966 of NC_041048.1, read as the reverse complement.
CAACTGCATCGGCAGCATCGACAGCTCAGTGGTGAGAAGTGTTGATCAAACTTAGATTTAACCTTGTTAGAGCCCGATATGGAACAACCACCTCAAATGTAACAAGACCTGAATTGTATTTAAATAAAATGTAATAAAACCCAAAACATAAAAACGGGTCAATAATGTAACAAAAGAGCTGAGCCATGTAATACATTGTTATTAACAAAACCTTAAAAGTTACAACTGGTCAATAAAGTAATACGATGCTAATCCCAAAACATAAAAACGTTTTGCCCAAAGTGTAACGACTTACTATATTCTGTATTTATGTGTAAATGTGCGTGCGTGCGTGCGTGTGTGTGTGTGTGTGTGTGTGTATATATTTATTTGTGGTGGTACTCGACTACAAAAAGTTTTTTTAGAGAAATGTTCCACAATGTTTGGAGTGCAAAAAAAAAAAAAAAAAAATGTTACATTATTGACCAGTTGTAACATTTAGGCTTTTATTACTTTTTTATTAATACATTTCAAGCTCAGCACTTTTATTATGTTTAGGTTTCTTGTTACATTTGGGGTCATTGTTACATATCGGGCTCTAACAAGCCTCACTCTCGTCCCACCCTCCATGAGATTATCACTGTTTTTGACTTTGGTAGGATTGTTAAGGCTGTGTTTTTTCACTTTCCTGCAGAAACTGATTCGAAAGGTGGAGTTTTTGGATCTGAGCTACAATCAGCTTTCCTCTGTAGAAAACCTGCAGGTGTGTTTGCTTTATTTTCCTGAAATATTTAATAAAAAGGTTGAGGGTGAACCTTCAATGTAGACACATGTATAGGTCAAGCACTCTTGGACAGTTTCCATCTACTTTTCTGCTGTTCACAGTACATAAATAAGAGTATTTCTATATTTTTTGAATGCTACAATCCCATTTAGTGATCCTTACTTTGTTTAAAGTTCTAGAGAGTATTTGGCTTATTATTATTTTTATTAATAATAATAATAATAATAATAATAATAGTAGGACTACTGCTAGAGCAGTTTGAAAAAGATTAATTCATTATTTTATTACTTATGATTAATCAATTATTTTGGATGAAAAAAGTTTGCTCTGGTGCTGCAGATATTTTTTTCAATTACTGAATTATTTGCAATTACGGGGCTGGTCAGTTTTTAAAGTCTGAGTCACAAAGCAGAACAAACCAGGTCAGTTTTTGTAAGCCTCTGAGTTCCTATTGGACGTCACACATTATTGTATTTAACATTTGTTGTGTTGTGGTTTCAGTACCTCTTCAATCTGGTCCACGTGGATCTGTCCTACAACAGCCTTCGGGTCCTGGAAGCGGCTCACACACGTCTGGGTAACATTAAAACTCTGAACCTGGCCGGTAACCAGCTGGATCGCCTGACGGGACTCACCAAACTCTACTCTCTGGTCAACCTGGACCTCAGCCACAACCAGCTGGCTCAGGTCACTAATCCTCTACTGTAAAAACATGTCTGACATGATGGAAACAAAATACCACCCTTCTTAGAGTAAATATTGATTTTTGTTGGTAAGATTTTGAAAAAATTAAGTGAAAGAATAAAAAATATTAGTTAAAACCAAATCTGCTCATAATTGTGAAAAATGCCATTACCTGAAGAAAAGAATGAAGGTGTAATTATTAAACTCAAATATTTCTGTTTTTTCTACTTGCATCTAAAGTTACTTTTTTTTTACTTTTGTTATTCTTGTTCAGCTGGAGGAAATAAGAAATATCAGCTCCCTGCCCTGCTTGGAGAAACTCAACCTGTCCAGTAACCCCATGTGCATCATCCCAGACTATAGAACCAAGGTCCTAGCCCAGTTTGGGGATCGCGCTGCAGAGGTGAACCATCAAATCCACCAGTGTTTGCGTCGCACATGTTATTATCATTGTGTTCATAGTGACACACACACGAGCAGCAGTAAAAGCCCTCAGTCAAACACTAACGTTGTATCACACTACGGTCGTCATAGCTGTGTTTGTGTGTGTGTGAGTTCAGGTTTGTCTGGATGGTCAGGTGACGACGGAGAAGGAGCTTGACACAGTGGAGGTGCTGAAAGCAATTCAGAAAGCAAAAGAGTTGAAAGAGAAAAGGAGCAGCGACAAGAAGGTAAACTGTGGCAAAAACAGATCAATAAGTAATTAAATTCATGAATAAAACAGACGATCTTCATCAGATTTTGAATAGTGCTGTGGATTTTTCTGCATTTTTGTTGCTATGTTGTGCATTTTATGTTTGGGTTTTTCTGGGAATCATTTTGTGTATTGTTCACTCTTTTTATGTGTTTTTTTCAATTTAAGGGAGGGAGTTCCTTTTGTGCATTTTTGTTTTTATTCTGTTTATTTTTCTCTCATTTTGTGTGTTTTTGTAATTTTATGTGTGTTTGGGATCATATTACGCTTACAATGGCCGCATGTGGCCCCGGGCCTCCAGTTACCCATGTCTGCTTTCGACCATTCATACTCCTTTAAAGCACATCTCTAGGGGACAAATAGACTAAAGGTCTATATTTACATTATGTAGTTTGATAGTCCTGTGTTGAGAAGTTGTACATGGGTGATAGCAGCACTCAAACGTTGAGCTACAGTTAAATAATCCTTGTAGAATGCTGACACTGTAAGAAAATAATCACAGGTCAGCATTTGTAGATGGACTTTAAACCAAATCATTCATCTCACGCCTGTGAAATCACGTGTTTAAACCAAGCTAAGTGCTGCACATTTCCTCTGCCTTGCTCCTGCACTGCCCCTGCACTGCCCCTGCTGTTCCTCCAGTGTTTCACAGTCAGTTCACTGGGCTGTATCTGCTTAGCAACACACCAAGCAAAACCTTTGCCAAACCTTCATATTCTTGCTAGACAGAGGTCTGTACGTTAGCATGTGTCCAATTTAGAATAACCACAACAATTAATATTGTGTTTCTTCAGCCCTAAACTGCTGCTGAAACATAAAATAATGTGTTTTAAAATAAGAATGGTTAGTCTGCCTGTCCATTATTTATATTTGTTTGTAGTTTTTGTGCTAAAAATTTTGTATTTAACCTTTTTAATTCTGCCCCTAAAAAGATACAATGATTTTACATTTGTATAAATTTTTCTATGCACTCTTGAAACTTTAATGTGCATGTAACGCAAAAACAAAAACACATCTTTTTTCTACCCAAGCTGTTGGGGAAACTTTTATGATGTTAATTTCATTGTGTCATGTGACTCACTGTTTTCTTTTTCTTCTACCATGCTAGAAATGTTAGGGTAAAGGGGTGAATGTTCTGGGACACAGATTCCTTGCATAATCTATATAAAAAAATAAGTTTCCATAATTACAAGAGACGTCTATCAATAATACAAAAGAAAGGCAACTTAAGTAGTATTTTATATTATTTTATTTTAGGTTCAGTTTTGGTCATCAAGGCCCCCAGAATAATTGAATTTTTGAGGGTACTCCAGACACATTTGGTATTTAAAAAAATACATATTTACAATCAATATTTTCTTCAAGTTTATTTAGATTTTGTGTCAGGACGAGTACAATTTGTCATCAACTAATTGCTTTAACAATTTGTACATGGATTTTATGAAATTGAATGGCTGGGACGTAAAATGTCCTGCAATTCTGGAATGACCCATAGAAAGTTTTTTTTTTAAGTGAGTACGTAGAAGTAATAAGTAAATGTGATACAACCAATATTAACCAGTGCATGAGTCCTTTACTTTTCCTTCCACTGCCTCCCTGTCAAATGTTGATGCAGAGTTGGATTTATTCAGTATCATCGCCTCTCCTGGCATCACTTTGATGGACTTTAGAGTTTATTGCAAGTGCAAAAATATATAAAGTGAGGAAGTAATGCTAATATGGACATGGGTAAATTCCTTGTTCAAATAGAACAGTTTTGCCGTTGTTTGTGGTGCTTTTGAGTGCCTGTGTGTGTAAAACTCATAATTAAATAAGAAAACATCTGTCTCTTTATGAACTTCCTAGTAATAGATTCCATCTGTGAAAAACCCAAATTCAAATGCTTCAAACTCAGTTTTTAAAATGCTTCTGTCCAGCTAATTGTTCCCTTACTTGATTTGCCAAACCAGTGCTTTTCAACCTTTTCAGCCCGCGACCCCCAAGATAAAGGTTCCAGAGACCAGGGACCCTCACTGTACATGAAGGTGGTGGAACACAGACATGAACATTGAAGAACAGTCATGTGGAGACAGGGCCATCTATAAGGGGGAATAAAGGGGAGAGCTTTGTGACCCCATCCATAAAGTCAGCAAAATGATGGTCTATTTTTCTATGAATCTGTGATAACCACATTTATTTATTCATCTGAATAATATCCACTGTTATCTAGGAAGTTTTTTATTATATGCACCTTAGCATATACTGTAGTCATCTTAAAGATGTAAATCCTTGTTTTAATCAGAAATAAAATGGGTTAAAAGTGACAAAAGATGGTGTAAAATAGGATTTCAAAAACCGCAGAACGGCCTTAAAAGGAGCAAAAATAGAACAAGAAAAAGTGCTGAAAATAGGTTAAAATATGGCAAGTTTGGTGTAGTTGCAGAAAAAGCATAAAAATAAGCAATGGGCTCAAGAACTCTTGGTTTCTTGAAGGCATCTGGCGATCCTCTCCCAGTCTACGGCAACCCCAAGGTTGAGAACCACTGTACCAAAATAACAGAGATAATGAACTGTGTGAATGGATGCTGCTCTTAAATCTGTCTTCTTGTCCTGTGATGGAACGTCTCCAACAATAGTTATTGTAGTAAATGTTGTGATGTGTAGATGATTGTCTGAAGGCCTCCTCCTCTCTGTCTTCTTGTCAGATCAGTGAGGAGACCAGGCCGTCTGCCTCCGCACCTCCTCACCTCTCCTACTCCTCTGCTCCCAACTCTCTCTGCTCCTCCTCCTCTGTTGTCACTTCATCCTCCTCTTCTTCCTCTTCCTCCTCTTCTTCCGCCACTTCCTGTCCAAGCCAGCAGGCTGTCTTACCCAGCCAAGGTAATCATGTATGTATCAGGCTGTACAGTGCTGATTGTTGATGTTTTTATTTGTTTTGTTTTGTTTTGTTGTGTAATTCAAACATTCCCTTATTCAGTTGTTCCCTAAACTTTTTCTGTTGTGCCCCCCTGTGAAGAATGAAACACTCTTTGAGCCCCCCATCGAGATAATAATAATTATTTTTTTAAAGGTAAAAAAAGTATGATCTTTTTTTGGGGAAAAAAAAAAAATCTCATGAAAATAACAATAAATTTGTAATTGCATGTTTTACAACAGTAACAAAGCTCCTGATAAAACATTTTTTTTCTTTTTTTCATGCTATATAACGATTTATTATATTGGTTTCACGTGATCAATGGGCTACAATAATTTACAAAGGAAAAATTCACAAAAATGATTAATTAAATAATTTATTATTATAATATTTGTCGGAATCTGAATTTAGCACAACTCCAACAATACTTTAGAAAAATATTTATTAATATGTTCAAACTGAATTAACAAGTAGATTGTTTAAGGAATTGTAGTTTTATTTACCGTAAATATTTAAAAACAAATATTTAATCAAATGTTTCAAAGTTAGTTTCTTCTTTATTTACCAAAGGAGGCTTTTGGATTGTTTTTTTTTATCACTGTCCCAGCTTTATTTTGGGTCTTAACTTTTACTTGTGCTTTGTTTCTTCTCGGGCTTCTTTGTAGTTTTTCAACGCTATTAACACTTGTCAAACCTTAAATTACTAAACAATGCAACTGCTTTCCAGCTTATTTAGGAGACACAGAAAACAAACGGATAAATACATATTGACCTGAACAACAAACATATCTGGACAACAGACATCGTCTGATACTGTTACTCATTACTGTGATTTGCTGCAGGCATTAAGACATCATTTATACTTTTAAATGCTTCAAAGACATATTAAAAATCAAACTAAACTGTACGTGTTGTTAGATTTAAGTATTTGTAATATTTTTGCTGACTACATTGAAAAATGTGAAACAGCACATATTCGTCCTGACCCCGTGATCTGTGTTTCTTGTTTCTCACTAGAAGTGACGAGCAGAGAAGAAGCCCCAGTTCCCCCTAATGTTCTCCTTCCCGTGGACGCCTCAAAACCCTCCTCACATCTCAACTTTTTAAACACCAACACACACCTCCTGTCTGCACATCCTGACCAGGTTTGAAACACACAACTCAAATCCTGCCTAAGAATTATTATTATTATTATTTATTTATTTTTTAAATGAATTCTTTTTAAAAGTTTTGTCACTGAAATTAAAAGCAGTTTATTTTCCTTTTTTTGGGGTAGATTTTGTTTTTAAAAAAGTTTTGCTAAAACCTTGCAATTTTTCTTGACTACAATAATCTTTTCGAATGATTTTGTTGTAACGAGTAACGGAGATCAGTACTGGGGATGTCCCAACTTTTTCATTTCTGATATGATTCCGATATTGCAGGCTTGCGTATCGGCCGACACCGATATTGATCCGATATCAGCATGAATCATACATACTTTTTTTTTTTTTTCTTTAATAAAAAAATCCTAAGTTTTTATTTTGTAGTGTGGAATGTTAGAAAAGGCTTTATCAAGTGATGTTACTCAAACAGAGAACAAACAGTCAGCAACAGTAGGGATGAGAAAAACTGACCCATTTATTATTAACCAATTGGTTACATACATTTTAACCTTCAACATAATATCTACAGTATCTACAATTGAATAAAATAAATAAAAAATGAATTGGGGGAAAAGAAATCCGATATTCGTTTTCAGGTTGATATCGGATCGATATCGGATCGGGACACCACTAATGAGTGCTTATCCAGTCTTCAACATTGGAAGCATTTACCACCTTTTAAGATCAACTTCAATCAATGCCACATTTACCTCGGGTTGAAATTGAATCCCCGCAATAGGAGCAACGAACTGGAAACGTTTCTTTGTGTTCAGTTCTTACCTTTTTTGTACTGCAATGAATGACTGACCTGTAAGTATTTCTCGCAACGATAACTGGAGGAAATTACATCAAAGGGTGCATAATGGCTGCATAGTAAATGCATGCATCACTAGTCCTTTCCCAATGTTGTGACTTCTTCGCTGCTGACAGGTAATTGTGTGTTAAAGTGTTGATGTGTGTTTTGTTTCTGCAGGAACAACAATCTTCTGTCAGTCTTTCTAAACACACTCACTCTGAAGCTGCTGAAAGCATAACCACTACTTCTCTAACAACCACTGCAACCACTCTCTGGTGAGTAATTATGACCACTGCCGCTTATTTTATAAAACAATGACACCCATCCTTTATCTCTCCCACTGAGCTAGCTGTACACAATTGTTAGCATTTGCTTTGCATTTGTGTTTTCTTCTTAAGCAGACACGTTCAATATAAATGCCTGTATGTATTAAGGCTGTAAGAAAAAAATGATTCGTCGACATATCGCAATATTTCACTGTGCGATTATCGTATCGATGAAAAAAATGTTATGTTTTTTTAACTAAAAAAACATTTAACTGCGCTAACATATGCATAGCACGTAAATGCCCAGTCACTAGGTGACAGTTAACCACATAAGTATTGCGTCACATTTATGTCAATTTGCACACTCGTGCGCAAATTAAAACTACTCTCACGTACAACAATGTTTCACAAAAAACTGGCAGGCACGCGCTGACGCTGCTCCACTCTCTCGCGCCTTCTCCTTTCGGAGTGAAAATTTACGCACGCTCACAAAACAGACTCGGTGTATTTTGCATCTTGACACGCATATCATGTATGATATCGTCAAATTCATGGCAATGCACACCCTAGTACATAGGGCTGGGCGATATAGCAATATGAAACTAGATTGTCTTACACACAATACACAATCAGCCATCCGTTATGCAGCAGAAAAATGCGTTCAGCAAGAGAAGGGCAACAAATTCTCAATTACTTTTATAATAAGAATAAATACTAATTAAGATAAAACAATGTTTAAACAATGATAAAACATCATTGATTGGAGTTAATATTAAAACAATCAATTTTGCTCACCCACCATCATTATGCTTTCCTTCTTAAATTGTTTTCAATCCTGCCTCATGTACATGAAACAACACAATTTGCCAACACTTTAAATAAATTAGTGGATCTAAAGTTAAACAAAGTAGACGATAAAATTTGACATTAATATTTAAAAGCTTCTATGTTACTCTTGTTGCTTCAACATTACAATAAAGCCATGTTAGTCTAAGTCTGCGTTTCTGTGTTTCTGCAGCTGTGTCTGCTCCACTTCTTCATCTGAAGCCCCCTGCTCCCCCTGTAGCGCCCCCTGGTGTCCCCTGCTCCCCCATCACCTCATCGCCTTCTCCTCCAACAAAGACTTCATTACCCAGCTTTCCCAGCGGCTCGGCTCCAGCCTGAGGGAGCAGGTGAAGGAGGAGAAAGAGCTGCTGGGACACAAAGAACAACAAGAGCAGGAGAAGGAGCAGAAACAGGAGGAGGAGAGAGGGTTTGAATCCAGGGACGTTCAGTCTGCAGTCGAGTCCATCCATGTGGACAAAAACAGGTCCATATTTTTACTGGTTTTTCAGTCGTTCCATAATAGCAACAATTTTCTCCCACATTTTTCAGTTCTGAAAACATTTTAAGTGTGAAAGAGACCAAATAGAATATCAACATGTTCTTATTTGATCCATAAAACTCACGTAGACACATTTCGTAGTGCAACTGATTAAACTTATGGTAAATTTCAAAACAAGAGCCCCATTTACAAAAGCGTCAAGAAGAGATCTTTTCATACTATCTAATGTGAACGCACTACATACTCATTTTGACGTCAGACTTAGTTTGAGTAGTACGTTAGTATGACATTTACAACACAGCCATATACTGGGCGTGTCAAGGTATTTTTCAAATTTCCAGTCAGCCAACACCTAAAAAAGAGTCAACAATAAAATAAAAACATTAAATACACTAAACAGAGTTCAAACTGTTTTGAAGAGTCAACATTCTATCTATCCCAGAGGAACTCCAGACATTGTTTCCCGTTTCTTTGTTTCCAGTCCTACGTCAAGGGACGGCTACTTTGAGATGAGTCTGGACGACGGTGGGGAGGAGTCGCTCTGCACCTCCTCCTCGGCTCTACTTTCTCCTGTTGCAGAGGAGCCTCCTGCCCACCAGGAGGAGCTGTTTCAAATCAACCACAAAAACGAGGAAGAAGATGAGGCGATCAGGGTCGACCAGGTTCTCTGGTGCTGCTGTGTTCAGGTGGACGATGAAGTGAAGCAGACACAGGCCTGTTTGGTGCTGACAGAACGACTGCTGGGTCTGTTTCACCTGTCACCTGACACTATGAGGACCAATCAGGACACAGGTGATTTATCTTCAGTTATAAAGTAATTATTGCTCGGCACGTCAACACATTTTTTACTTATGACTTAAATGTTTTTTGCTGCACTTTTTAATCATGTGAATACTAAAAAGAAAAAAATATTACTGTTTAGAAATCAATAAGGACATTAAAATCAACAGTAAAACATTAAAAATCAGCAGTAAAAACATAAAAAAACAGCAGTAAAAACATTACAACAGCAGTAAAAATATTGCCTTTGTTTTTTTCCAAAAGAACTTTGATTTAAGTTTTATTATTAATGCAAGTTTTTATTACACTACTTTAAACAATGCAATCAATTGTGACTAATCAGACTGAAGATTGGAATCAACACTATCACTAATCAGAGTCTTCTTGGTTGTTTGAGTTTTCTACATCGTGCATATCAGTTTAATTGCAGTTTTGAAGTTAATTCCAGGACTAATGATGTCCTTGGTCATCTCTGTGTGTTCTCCATGTAACCATCGTGTGAACTGTTCTTAATCACAGGCCAAGATCAGAGTCCAGCTGTGGAGGAGATGCTGCTCCACCTACAGATGGACTTCCTGCTGCCTCACTCCCAGCTCCTGCTCAGCTCCCGGGTCGAGGAGCTCCCTGACTCCTGCCTCTGCTTTGGTGTCTGTGCTCGGGCGACTCGTTGGTTCATCTTCTCTGAGGCTGAGGAGCTCAGACGGATGAAGAACGCACTGGCTGTGCTGCTTCAGGTCAGGGATTCACACGTACAGTAATTCGTTTTAGCTGGAATCCAGTTGTACATGTGGATTAGGGTGGTCCAAAATTCTTAATTTTTTTTTTTTTTTTTTTTTTTTTTTTTTTGGATTCTGTACATTAGAACCTTGCATTTGGTTCCATGTCTGGTGTGTCCAAATGTTATGCAAATTAATTCGTATTTAGAGGTTTCACAAGACATTTAAAAAAATGCTCTATACTATAACACAGTGGTTTCCAAACAGGGGTACGTGTACCCCTAGGGGTAAAGGAGCACATTGCATGGGGTACTTGGAAAGATTTAAAAATGTATTTTTAAATAATTGGGTAATGTTCCGAGTTCTTTTTAGAACTAGGAACAATGCTATTGTTAATAATATGCTCTATATTCTTGTAATTCATTGAAACAGTATTTTTCTATGCTGTAGAAGCCATTTTATCACACAATAAGTAGCTACATTTTACAAAGGAGACAGTATTTACTGAAGTAATCATATAATAAGTTGCAAAAAAATAAAAAATACACTTTAAATTCCACTCTTTTGAATTTGTAGAATAAGTTGTAAGGAACCAACACAGTTAGGAGTTTAGGAGAACCCGCTATTCCACAAATAAAGAAGTATATCAAATTATGGAGAAGGTACTTATAATATGAAGAGGGGGTACACATGATTTGACAAAATTGCAAAGGGGGTACACGTAACAAAAAGATTGGGAATCACTGCTATAACATAACGAGCCAAATAAAAAAAAAAGAAAGTGACTATTTGTACGGTTGCCGTACGGTCAACTCCCGGTGTGATTGGTATGGTTACCGAAGTACGCGTATGTAGTTTTTTTGGCTTAGGGTTAGTTTATAACCCAATATCACTAAATTTTACCCTAACCCTAAAAATTGTTGTCTTACCCCCAATTTCCACTGGATGCTGATAGGTTTCCACTTTAGTCTATGTGTTAATCTCCACCGGGTCCGCTGCGGTGCATGTCTGCTCCTTCCCAGATGCGGTAGTCCGGTGCCCTCCACCAGATATACACAGGGCTTCATTTCTGGTGGATACCGGAGCACGACGCATCAATCAGCACAGAGCAAATGAAGCTAAACAGGAAATTAAGCACGTACTCCGTAATAAAATATTGGGTTACTTTTCAAAATAAAACACTTCAGATTATATTTCAAGTAAAAACATCACCAAAATGTCATAATGTGTAAAAACAAATTCACATCCACTATATTGATTCCTCTCATACTGTAACTGCACTGTAAACTGCAGCAACTTTGATTTAGTTCATGTTTTACTGGTGCAGTTTTATCTCTTCTCTGTTGGCTGTTGATAAAAAATGTGGCTGTGACAAATCCAGAGTCCAACCTTCTTTTCCTTCGTTAGGAACACTGACCTGTTTATCTGTTTATTGTTGCGTTTAGAACACATACATTTAACTGCGTTCTCGCGCGTTTATATAAATATCGTGAGAACAGCTCTGTCTCGTGACGTCACAGTCGTTCAACCGGAGTACACCGCGGCGCACTCAAAACGCAACCGGTGTGAATTACCGGACGGCGGACAGCGGCAAAATACCGGATCAGTGCCGTGGCGCAGCAGAGACGTATCCATTGGAAACCCTGGGTGAGTCACGCAACATAAACTGACCAATAAATGACCTACCACGTGACCTAAACTGGCCGAATAGGGGCGCTGCGTACGGATAGTATTGATAAGGCAACCGTACAGATAGCCACTGCCTAAAAAAATGCATATTGGAATTATTTGGTTTTGTTCTGCAAAAATGAACTGAAACTGTCATTAAAATGTTACCTAAAAGCAAAAATCACTAATCTGCTTCCCTTCATAATCTGATTGAATATGAGCATCACAACGCTTTGGTGGAACCTCGTCTGAATCTTCATTTTCCATAAAGTTACCGGTATGTATTATTATGTATATGTAATTATGGTAGTCAATTTCAAGGAATCATTGAGCAGCTAATGCAGGGTTTTGGAGGTTATCTGAAACTTTAGTTTGTTTTTTTTTACCATGCTTAGATGGACCACCTTAACGTAGACCTATGCAGGTTATATATTCCAACTTTGACAGAAACCGTATTTACTGTAGACAGTGGTTATGTTACAAAAGAAGCAAGAATTATTTTTTTAATCAAATTAAACAATTTGAGTATTTGATTTATCCTCCTTTATTTAAATCTGATCAGTAATCATTTGGATGAGAAGATTTTCCCATTATCTGCATGTAGAGTTAAATCATAGACTGTTACGTAGAGGGTGTCAAGTACGTATGAGATGAAATCGACCTTTTTTTCCTCTCATAAATAAAATATTTTAGTTATAATGTGTTCACACTATGAGCACATTATTATTTCTGACAGAGACTTTGTTGTAAACCTGTTTTTTTAAATGGTTACATTTTGTTTCCTGTAGGCTGGTGATTCTCAGAGGGATCCTGAGCCCTTGGGTGCTCCTCGTCTCCTTCCACGCTCGCTCCTCAACTCCTGGGAGCAGGAGGAGGGACAAGGTGCTCAGGGAGGCTTTCCCGCCTTCCTCTACCCTTCCTCCTCCGTCTCCGACTCTCTTCCTCTTTATCAAGAGTTCCTATTGGAGGAGCACAAGCTCCCTTCTCTGCTTTTCTTCACTCACCGACACCTCTGGGTGCTCAAGATGGACTTTAGAGAGTTAGCGGAGAAAGAGAGGACTATTATCAGCCTTCCTCCCTCCTCCTCCTCCTCTTCCTTGTCTGGGTGCAGACTAGTCCGAGTGCCTTTGGGCTCTGTGTTTTTACACCCTAAAGAGAAAGATGCTCAGGCGGGAGAGGGAAAAAACATCACATCGTGTCTCAGTTCACAACACAAACACAGGTAATGAGGCTGAAGCTAAACTCACAGATTTCTTTCTCAAACCTTGGAGAATATATTGTTTTTTTTTACTAGTCTGTTTTGTGTTTAAACCACCAGAATGTGTCACAGTGCAGAGCTGCTCCTGGGAGGTCACAGGCTGCTGATTCTCTTCCCCCTGACTCAGGACAGGAGCTCCTTTCTCAAAGCGCTGAGTCAGCGTCGAGCTTCTCTGGAGGGGCTAAAAGTGGTTGCACTGCCTCGGCCCTGCAGACCGTGTCCAGACAGAGGTGAAAAACCTGAACTTTAAATGTTCAGCCTAAACATTCAGTTCTATGTCCTGTGTTTACAGTTGTTTTTGCTTTGCTGTCGTGTTTGTTTAGATTGCTGCAGATCCAGAGACATTTGCAGCTGCAGCAGGAACTTACAGTGCAACAGGTAGACAATATTTTATTTTGATGAAATCCTTTCTCTCTATGCATCTTCTGACATTGCATTTTCCAAATTTAGTTTTTGTGTAAGATTATTTAACTTACTCCAAGATCTGTTTCTTTGACTTTTTATTTATTCAGAACATTTTTCATTCAAAACAGTCATGGATGCATTGAGCAAGAATAATAACAAAAAATAAATAAAAACATATGTCTAGTCTAGGGCCCATTAAATTTAAGCAAAATTGGCTCCCAAATTTTCCTAAGTTCAATTGTAGTCTTGCTGTAATCTTTTCCATGGTGCATACGTTTATGATTCGGTGTTTCCATTGTGTTACACTGGGGGAGTTGTGGATTCATCCATGAAGCTATTGTCTTTTTTGCTACCAAGAGCATCACTCTCAGCAAGTAGCTGCAATCTCTATCAAACATATTCTCCAGCAGAATGACTAACACATAAAGAGCTAATGATGCTTATTTTAATTAAAATCAGGACTAAATTACATAAAACAAGAGTAATAATCAGAGACACAAACAGCTGCCAATCGCCAAATTTCCTCTTTTCCAGATATTGTTGGTTATGTAGATCATTGATCCTGATCATGGTGCTTTGATTATTAATTTCTAGTGTGTGGCTGTGCTGTGGTATAATGAAAACACTTTGGTCTTTCCCTCAGCTCGAACACGTTGAATGTTCAGATGGAAGTGAACCAGCCACCCTCCCATCTCACTTCCAGCCTCTCCCCTGGACTGAAGCTGTTGGCTGGGCTCTCAGCACTGCAGCTAATGTCCTTCTTCCACAGATACATAGCATCGGTAAGACATGCATGCGTTATAAATCACATCATTGTGATTTCAAACCTGGAGTGTGACTCATGTGACACGATGGTTTCACGAGACATTCAGTTTTTGCAAAATAAACATCCGTCATTGTTTTGCCACCAGATCACAAACATGATGAAAAAGGAATGTTTAAAAAAAAACAAAGAAGAAGAAGAAATTTCTGATATCAAAATAGGGTCACGACTCTAAAAAGGCCGGCAACCACTGATCTATGGGGTGTACATGAACTAAGACTTTAAGGGAGGTTTTTGCTATTTGACTAACTTTTAAATGTCCTGTGTCAGCTATTTTTTTGCCTACACGTTAATGCTGCTGATTTGTTATAATATAAAACTAGCAACGTATTAAAGATAAGGTGATTTATTCAGACGCAAAGAAATGAACAAACCACATATAGTCTGCAGAAAATAAAAGAAGATGATTGGGAAACGTATTGTGGGTTATCGCCTTCATCCAGATCTTTCTTTTTCTCCCTGGATCAGTCGGAGAAGGAGGAGGTGAAGCAGGTTCTCTGGCTCTCTGTGGTTCTCTACCAGTCACCTGAGGCTGAACTGGCCTGCTGTCTGCTGCTCTCCACCACCACCATTTACTTCCTGCTTGAGGACTCTGCAGTCACACTGGCTCATCACACAGGTAGGTAGTTGTTGGTTCACTGTATTGTGACCTGAGCAAAACCTCCACCAATCGCTAAATCTCGTCTTTTCCAGATGTTGGCAGTTATCCGGATCAGTGATCCTGATCATAGTACCATGATCATTCACACTCTGAAGGCTTATAAGAAATGTCTATCCCCATTAGTAACCAATCATAGAGTAGGTCCAAATATTTGGGGCACGCCCATCATTTAAAAAAAAAAGACCAAAATGGCGACTCTCCATAGTTTATACCCCAAGGTATAAAATTGTTCTAAAAAGTCCTTTTAATGTGTGTTTTTTAATAAAAAAGGTGCACATATTTTAAACACATTTTTGTTATATACATTTCCACTACAAGTACCCTATAAAAGCACATTCTGTTCGTAGGGCATAAAGTAATAGATAATAGAACTTAAAATTTTCCCATCTCATTTTTTTTCTTATCTCTTTACTTTTTTGATAACTTTAGTGTTGGATGTCTCAGACTCTCCAGACGTGTCTTTGTGCTGCTGTCTGTCCATGGGACTGTGCGATCTGCTGTCTGTCAACGTGGGACTGTTTGATCAGTATTTCAGAGTTGTAGGTCAGTGAAGAACTTTTCCGTTTAAAGCAGGATTTGTCGGCCTGTTTTTCTCACTCAGCTGTAATCCTGCAGGTCACTCTCCCGACCACATCGTGTGCTGCCTCAGCAGGGACAGTTATGGGACCGGCGTCTTCCTGCAGGAGCTGATGTCGGCACTGAGTCTGCAGCAGCAGCTTCCTCCTCCAGAGCCGTCAGAGCAGGACTTCTACTCCCAGTTTACCAGCACCAGCACAGGTGAACACGTGCACATTCACCAACAAGGCATGCAGGGTTCTCACCAGGAATATTTCACAGCGTAGGGCAGGGGTGTCGAAGTCATTTTAGTTCAGGGCCAAATAAGGACCAGTTTTAACTCAAGTGGGCTGCAGATCTTAGGTTGGGGAAAAAAGCGCAATTTTAACCCCATAGTTTTCAGTATCAGTCCCTGCCAGATCTTCACTTCAAAAATGATTTATTTTATAACCAATTTTTGTGTAATTTAAAGGAAATTTGTGGAATTTTTGTGAGAAATTGCCTTCTGAAAATTGACTTCTTTTTACAATTTTCAATTACAAATGACTGCATTCATGTGATATAACCAAAGGAAAATTGCAAGCCCCTAAAAATATTGTTGAGTTTCATTATATTTGCGATATCTACAACTACATTATTTGGTATTTTACCCAATAATTCATGTTTTCTGTCATCTTTACTGTCTCTTGTGGGCTGAATTGATGATGAATGTAGTTAGAGAGTTACTCATGCTTGGTATAGGTCCTCCACTAATAAATCCTCACACACACAGTATAGACAAGAAATAACATTTTATTCAAATGACTGATTCGAAGACACGCATTTCAAATTTAAATGAGGTATTAAATGGGGCCCGCAGTAATATTGGGACTGTTATGGTTCTAAACATGATGAGCAGCTTCATGTTTTGCTACACGCAACGTCTGGTTGAAGCTCACTGTTTATATTGGACGGTGATTATGGGTTACAAAGTAGAGAATGCATACAGGCAACATTGGGGGCAGCTCAGTAGCTGGAGTGGTCCTTGGGGTCCTCGGGTGAAGACGGGGGCATCCGAGCAAATCGCCTGTATTAAATAGCGGTGCGGATGATGTATGTGTTTTTTGGTTATGCAGATTAAAAAGAGAATTAAAACAACCACTGCACGCCTGGGAGTCCCTTTTGTGTCTAAGTGTGCAACAATTATTACATTGGTATCGTTTAAAAAAGGAAAAAACAACAGAAAAGCCCCTGCGCTGGTTGAAACACAGTGTACAGAATCAAAATCACACTCTAGGGGTCCCCTATGCACAACAGTGCTGGGGAGAACCCTGGCATGTAAAATGTGTCCTCAGAAACCTAATTGAACTAAATCTGTTCATAAAAGTCAATCAACTATTTATTTGTACCGTCATCAGTGTCTTTTGATGACCTGTTGGTCCATCTCCTGCTGCAGGGAAGATGCAGAACTACGAACTGGTCCACAGCAGCAAGGTGAAGTTTATCTACCCCAGTGAGGAGGAGATGGGAGACCTGACCTTCATTGTGGCAGAGAGGAAGACTCCGGCCACAGTGGCGGCGTCGTCCAGCTCGAGCTCCTTTAACGTCCTGCTGTACCTCCTGGTCTTCCAAGTGAGAACTTTCCCTGAATTCCAGCAAATTCAGCTTTTAAATTTATCAATCGAAATGCATCGATTTCTGTTGTATTGGGTTAAGTTCTAAAAGGATATCTAAAAATGGAAGATATTAAAAGGTAAAAGGTAAAAATAGCTCATTTTACTTTTTCTATCATATTTTTTTATTGATTTATTTTTGCTACCAATATTTTTTTCTTTTTTAATACATTGCAACCCCCAAAATAGAGGTGCCAGGGACTGGGGGCCCCACTGTACCTGAAGGTGGTTGAACACAGACATGAACATTGAAGAACAGTCATGTGGAGACAGGGCCATCTATAAGGGGGAATGAAGGGGAGAGATTTTTGGGGTCCATCCATAAAGTCATAAGTCTATTGTTCTATGAATCTGTGATAACCTTATTTATTTATTTATCTGAATAATATCCACTATTATCCAGGAAGATTATTAATATTTGTATATAACCATCTTAAAGATGTAAATCATTGTTTTAATCAGAAATAAAATGGGTTAAAAATGACAAAAAAATGGTGGAAAGGGTGGTGAAATGGGATTTTAAAAACCACAGAAATTGGTTAAAATTTGCTAAATTGAGTGGCCAAAAACTGAAAATATGGCAAGTTTGGTGTAGTTGCTGAAAATTTGTAAAAACAAGCAAAAATGGGCTCAAATTGTTCAAAAAAGTTTCTTGAAGGACTCTGGCAACCCCCTTCCCAGTGTCTCGTGACCCCAAATGGGGTCCTGACCCCAAGGTTGAGAACACCTGGCTTAGAGGTTAGACATAAGTAGATTAATTACATGCTGTGTACATGACTATAAACACTATAAACATCTTGTATTTAAATAATGACAGTAGGTCGTCTATAACTGTTTTTTTTCTTTTATGATGAAAGTGTTTTTTTTTACTGTTTCTTTCTTTAGGTTCAGATTCCCAGCTGCCAACAGAGTCAGTCCTCCTCCTCTGGTTCTGCTACGTCTCCTGTTCTCCAGCCGAGGACTCTGATCCTGACCAGCACCGACGTGTTCCTGCTGGACGAGGACTACGTCAGCTACCCACTGCCCGACTTCGCCAAAGAGCCTCCATCCAGGTTAGTCCCCCCACACAACTAGTTACACAGGTAGGTAATAACTAACGCCCTCTGTTATACTCATTGTGGGAGGATCAATGAAAACTGACTGTAGTGACGTACCAGGGCAAATAAGGAGCTTTTATTTTGAAGGGAATTTATTTCCTTAATACAATGATTGCCAACCGTTTTCTTGTCGTGTCCCTATTTTAATGTCACGCATCTTATGTTCTAATTGAAAAACATATATTTCTGTGATATTATGTATTTTTTTCTATTTGTGCAAAATAGATTTTTTCATCAGTAAATTTAAAATTTTATTTTATTTCCAGGCGACCCCACATGAGTTCACAACCCAAAGGTTGTAACAGAATGCTGTTCTATTGCACACGCACATTCCTTCTCTAACTACTGATAAGATGGGCAGAAGAATAGTTTATTTTGAACATTTTGCGTTTGATTTATTATGAGTTTAAGTTCCATCCCATCCATCCATTTTCAGACCCGCTTTGTCTTATTTGAGGGTCGCAGGGGTCTGCCGGTGCCTATCTCCGGTTCACACTGGGCGCTAGTCGGGGGTACACCCTGCACACAGTGCCAGTCCATTACAGGGCAACACACAGTGACAAACAACCACTCACACACACATTCACTCCTACGGGCAATTTTAGAGACTCCAGTCAACCTAACAGTCATGTTTTTGGATTGTGGGAGGAAGCCGGAGGACCCAGAGGAAACCCACACAGCACGGGGAGAACATGCAAACTCCACACAGAAAGGACCCAAGTGTCCACCCCAGGGCTGGAACCCAGGACCTTCTTGTTGTGAGGCGGACATGCTAACCACTAAGCCAATGGTTTTGTTAAATGAGTGTAAAAGCCTCTTTTGAGCTTTTGAAAGTCATTTATTTTGTCTCACTTCCATCATGCATTCATCAATAATAAATATCTGATCAAAGCACCTTAAGTCAATCCGTGTACCCTTCGTTCTTTGGTTATTCCGTTTTCAAACCAAATCAAAATAACAAATTAACAGTGTGGTTATTTTGTTTTACTGACTTAAAACTAAAACAGAAATACAGAAAAAACTAAATCAGATAAGCAGCGTTTCTTAGTTTTAAAATTAAATCTTGCTCCATTTGTGATATATTTGGATATTATTTAGATCGTAACACCACAAAACAAAACATAAACGTGAGCAGCTTTTTACAAGCCAAAACATCCACAGACTGAATGAAAACAGGAGCAGGACCAGAAAACTGCTGAAATAAAACATAAACAGTCCTATTGTGTGCAGAGACCTCGTCCAGAACCTGTGGAGTGAAAGCAGGTGCAGCAGACTTAAGTTCTCGCTCTGATTTCCCTATAAATGTTCAAATATCACACTTTTCTTTTTTTTTTTTTTAAACAGAAAAAAACTGCTTATCTGGTTTTTGATATTTCTGTTTTTCTGTTTTAGTTTTAAGTCAGTAAAACAAAATAACCACAATGTTTATTTGTTATTTTGATTTGGTTTTAAAACAGAATAACCAAAGAACAAAGGGTTCATAGATTTTAGTCTTTAGTCAGTTGTCAAGTTCTTTGACTATTTTACGTTCCTTTTCTCTCCTAAAGAGAACGTTTCCAGCTGCGTGAGGCTCGGAGGATTCGGGACCTGGATCGGGTCCTGCTGGGCTACCAGACGTACCCCCAGGCTCTGACGCTGGTCTTTGACGACCTGCCCGGCCCGGACCTCCTCTGCCACCTCACCATGGACCACTTCAGCGGGGAGGAAGCTCCGCCCAGAGTAGGCGGGGCCAGCAGGGGTGCTGAGGGCGAGGTCCAATGGTGTGTCTTTGTCCCGGGAGCAGAAAGCAGAGAGCGTCTAATTTCACTCCTGGCTCGCCAGTGGGAGGCGCTGTGCAGCCGAGAGCTTCCTGTAGAACTCACCGGCTGATTGGTGGAGCCACGCTTTGGTTTGACCTGCAGGTGATTCAGGTTTCCACCGGTTCAAAGGACACGGTACGCTTCAAAGAGAGTAGATCAAAGGAATGTGATGAATGTTACGTCAGGCGGAGAATGAAGGGATTTTCTGCTCACGAGGGTTTGCTGAGGGAAGGAATAAACAGAGCGACACGTAAACTCCTAATGTAACGCTGGAAGGTTTGGTTTGGAGCCGAAACGTAGAAAAACGAAGATTATCAAAGGTTTTTGATAAAATGAGGAAATTAACAGTAACACAAACAAAGAAACTAAAGAGACACAAACTGAACAAAGGGAGGAAAGATGCAGTGGGAACTTTTAAACCACTACAATACAAAAAAGTGAAAATAAAACTATAACAAGACTACCAGCCCAAATAAAGCCAGGCGCTTTTATTCTGAAAAGCAGTAGTTTAAATAATCCTAACTTTTACTTTGACATCATTGTGGTCCTACTATTAAATTTAGTTTTTCATTATTCAAGCTTTAACATTCAAGATCACTCACGGTTTGAATTAAATTAACTTTTTTTATTTATTTTATCAGTTTATCTCAGTGTTTTGTTTGTTTTTAGCTCCTTGTTTATATTGTTTACAGAGTTGGTGCTACTCACGTATGGAGGTTTATTTGACTTTTTATTGATTAATTAAAGACGATGCTTTTTTTTATTGAAGTCATCTTTTTGTATTCGGGCCACATTATGGGTCGTACATTTATGTCTTTATTATTCAATCAAAAAATAAAACATTTAAAAAAAAAAATGTTTTCAATCAAAGAAAAAAGTGTGAAAACTTTTTTTAATTGAAAAGGTTTTTTTTTTTATTATGGAATAATAAAGACACAAATCCTCTACGGTACAATTACAGTTTCTAAAATCCTCCAATTTCCCACAATTAATATAATGAGTTATAATATACACATTATTTCTATATGGAAGTAACTAGGACACAATAATGTTAATTTATAATTTTTTTGTAAATGAAACTTTTTTTTTTTTTTCGCCAATTCCAACAACTTGCCTCAAACCAAATATGAATTTATGTTTTAATGAAAAAACCAACATTACTTAATACCTAATCATATATGGATTCAGCAGAACAAAATGTAGTTTTAGGGTGAACTTAAACTTTAAATGTTGTTTTTGATGCACTGCTGAGGGGTCAGACTTAAAGCTCCTGATTGGATAAACATTTGAGGACACCATTAACAGGTGGGAAAGCTTTTATTCTCGTCGACATCGCTTTCATCACTCTTTGAATCATCTGTGGCATTTCCTTCAGAAGCTGAGTCATCATCTCAGACCCTCAGTTTCTATTGGTCGAACTGAAGTCATCATGTTGTTTGCCATTGTGAGCATGTAGATAAAGAGTTTTGTTTACCGCTGCTGCATGCTGGGATATAAAGTGACATGATAGCGAATTTTAATCACCAGCACAACATAAATCTGTGGAACTAAAGCATCATCTGGGAAAAGTTTAGGGCTGGAGTTAAAATGGCTACAATAGCAGAGCTGGGAATTTTTCATGTTGCAATTTGGGAACATGACGAGCAGCTTCATGTGCCGCTACACGCTACGTCTGGTTGAAACATGGTTTATATTGCTTAGTGATTACGGTTACCAAGCGGAGGATACACACAGGCAACAACAGGGGCAGCTAAGTTGCTGCAGGGGTCCTCGTGCACCCCAGATGAAGAAGGGAGCATCCGAGCAAATCGCCTGTATTAAATAGATGATACGACTGTCAGATTAAAAAGAGAATTAAAACAACACAGGCATGCCTGAAAGTACCCGACGGTACCGATTTAAAAAAGATAAAACCACAGAAAAGCCCCCCATAATGGTTAAAACAGAGCGTAGGAGACGACATCACACCGTAGGGTAGCAGAATTACAATGTAAGGGGCCCCTACGTGCAACAGCGCTGGCGAGAACCCTAGTGATGATGCTAAGCAACACCAGCTTCATCGTTTGAACTACATGTGCAAATATATGTGAAATTACCACAATAAATAATCACTAAACATGCGGAAAAACAGCTAAGCAATAACATTTTTTAAGTTTTTCTACATTGCGCTTGTCAATATAGCTGCAGCCACTAGAGGGCAGTAGCACACACACAGACGCGTACTCAAAACCATTCTGACATGGAACGCTACCTGAAGTCAGAGCTCCTATTTGGTAAAGTCTAGAAATAAATCTATAAATCTAATATTAACGCGGTCAGCCACGTCTGAGATATTTCCACGTGCTGCCGTTGAACTCGGAGATCGGAATTTTCAACTGGGAAATGCCAAGTTCCAAGATGCCTTGAGCGCAACATTGTGTTTCTCAGTCGGCTCGCTTCTTGGTTGGCTACATTCCATCATCTCATGAGTCGGGTGGTCGTCGGCTTACCCCACACACGAGGAGATTTGGTCGTAAATATTAAACTTGTTCAATATTTACGATTGATGACTCATTTGAGAACTGATTATAAGGGAAAAATTCACTCTGAACACGCCTCACACCACAGGATTATTATAGGAGAATCATTTAGGGCCTGTACTACGGAGCTGGATTTATTCGGTGTATCCCTGTCTATGATGCTGGCTAACGTCTTGCGGGGCTAAATCACCATGGTAACTTTGGCTTAACACCTAACCTGGTTGGGAGTAGGTTAGGAAGTGGATAAGATCTGAGAACAAAAGTCCCACCTCCTGACCAATCAGTTCTCTTGGAAAATGACCTGCCTATTTTTTTTAGAAGATCCTGGTTGGTGCAGATCTATTCTGCCGTTTTCCATCCTTGGTTGAGAAGGTGGAAAATCGTTTCCTCAGACTGAAGCATACTGACACCTTCACTCACACCTTTCTTTTGGGGTCAGATCTCCTGTAATGAATCCAACTTGTTTCGCAGACTGACGGTGTTGTTGACAGCAGGGGGCGCTACAGATCCTACAAGAGCAGAACCCTAGAACTTTCTTCTTTTGAGGAAACCTTGGAATCTGCGTTGTTGCTCCGTGTTCCCACCGCCTTCAGATAAAAGGAAGGAATCGTTTTTATCTCGGTGATAAACACGTTTATCTCAGCATTGAAGCTGATGACCTAAAAACAGACGAGTATCATTCTCTGACCCTCCAAAGCTCAAAGTTTGTCACTTAAATTATTTAAATATGAAAAAAATAAACTGTTTAAGTATTTTCCTTTGATCAAAAATGGCGTCCACACTCAGGTTTTTTTTAGAAAAAATCTTCCTTTTAAATGGCTTTACAGGGTTACACAGCTTTTATGATCTTTTTAAAATCATGCTTTACTCAACAATTTATTTCTTGTATTTGTAAGTGTTGAAGCAGTATTATGAAAGGTTTTTTATTAATGGAATTATCATGTAATTGTTACTTAAGACGAGCCTCGTGAGCAATGAAACATGTCGTGATAACGTTTATTTTTCAAAGACTGAGTTTTTTGGTTGTTTTTGTACATTGTTGAGCTCGTCTGCCTGTGTTCACTGTTTGTTACATATTGTGTTCTCTAATGGGGGAATTCCACTGAATTAAAGTGAACAAGAAACCAAAAATCATTGTCTTTAGCAGTTTTTATTAAGATATTCCTGGATGTTGATAAGTTTGAGTTAAAGCAGATTGTGCGAGTGACTAAAGTGCTTCGTCATGTTTTCCTCGTTATCAGAATTTCTGCTTGGGATCCGCCCGATTTCTGCTGAATTCTGACTTTTCTTATTATTCTCCAGGTTGAGGTCGAAGTGTGGCTGTCAGAGGTCACATGGTCCGTTCTGCTGATCAAACACTTCCTGGTACAGTTTTCTTTTGATTATGTGTCCTGAAAGGAGGAAACCACTCGCTCTTCACTATGAGCAGAGCAACCAGACAGGAAGTTGAACAAGTTGAAAGGTGACGGTGTGTTTGGTGCCGATGATGAACTACAAAGTCATCAAAACGTCAAGTGATTTACGTCAGGAGATGGTGTCAAGACTCTTTAATTTAGACATGGGCAACCGGGGGCCCCTGGGCTCATTTATTTTTATGTGGCCCCAAAAGTTTATAACTGAATTGACTCCAAAAACACACACAATAGCAGAAAATTTTAAAAAAGGACAATAAAAATAAACAAAATAAAAGCAAATGTACACAAAATTACTTCAAAAACATACACAATTTCTCCAAAAACACTTAAGATAACTACAAGTATCCACAAAAATAACAGAAAAATGCTCAAAATGACAATAATGACTCAAACAACAAAAATATATGCAAAAATAGACAAAAAAATACAGAAAATGACAATAAAAATAAACAAAACAGCAATCACAAAATTACTTAAACATATTAAATTACAGAAATTGCATAAAGGGACAACAAACATACACATTTTCTCCAAAATTACTTAAAAAAAACCAAAAATGACTCCAAAACAAAAAATATATATCAAAGATGTCAACAAAAATAGACAAAATGACAGAAAAATACCAAAAAAAGACAATAAAAGCAAACAACGGCAGCAAACATAAATAAAATTACTCAAAAAAAAAAAAATATATATATATATATATATATATATATATAAAATGACAGAAATTGCATAAATGGACCAAAAACTTTAGTTTATTCACATAACCCCGGTTCTCTTTCATAG
The DNA here is from genome assembly GCF_900634775.1 of Gouania willdenowi. Lineage (NCBI taxonomy): Eukaryota > Metazoa > Chordata > Actinopteri > Blenniiformes > Gobiesocidae > Gouania > Gouania willdenowi. The sequence continues at coordinate 4,460,264 of NC_041048.1, read as the reverse complement.
TATTTTGTTCCATGTCTCACCAGACCACAGTGAGACATGGACCAAAATATTATAAAATTATTCACATAACCCCGGTTCTCTGATTAATCTCAGTGAGATGTCTCACTATGGACTGGTGACCATAGTGAGGCAGTGAGAGAACATACACATTTTCTTCAAAAACACGAGTATCTACAAAAATAACAGAAAAATGCATGAAACGACAACAATAATTACTCAAAAGACAAAAAATATATACAAAATGTCAAGAATAAACAAAATTAATCCAAAAACACACAAAATCAGAACAAAAACAAACCTTTAGTTGTTTCCTGTATTAATGCTCAGATTGGTTGTTATCCTGAATGCTGACATGAATGTTGATAACGTGGCCCTCGCATCAGATGCAATGACATATTTTTTAGCCCCTGCTGCATGTGATAAAAGTTCAATCTCTGCTTTAGTTTGACCTCATGTCCCACATTCTCACAGTGTTCCAGTTCATATCTTACATAATTAAATGATAAGGCTCACCACCACTGTTTAAAAACTTGATAAAACCTGAATTTTGTTCTCAAATTTTTTTGGTTTTAAATCCAAACATTATATATATATATATAAAAGCTAAAAGTCTAAAGTAGTATTCTCGTCAGACTCCAACTTTTTACCGAATGCTGTTTTTTAAATCGTTGCAAAAATATAACAGCTTGTGTTTATCTTTCTAAAGCAGCTCGTGACACAAAGTTGGGCATATTGTGGAAAACGCTGACTGAGCAGCCAGATAACAATGAAACAGGATAAAAAAGGTCATCTCTGCTAAATGTTTCTGGACATTGTTGGTTTGGTGCAGTGGGATTGGACTCTACAGTGACAAAAAAAACTGCTTGATTCATGAAAATCACGATTTTATAGTGATGGGAAGTATTTCTTTTGTCCTCGCGTCGTCTTTGTTATTATTCCTTCTCTTGTATTTTATCCTCCTCACGCATTCAGAGGAAAACTTTAGGTTTCAGCAGCACTTCTAAGGCCTTTTTACTCTTTGTGGTTTTTAGAAAGTGTGCGTAAAAAGATCCATGTTTAACGTTTTCATTTATAATTTAGGGAAACGGAATTAAAAACTTTAGAAATCCAAAAATGACAGTGTTGCTGGACATCTGTGGGATGAGGAAATGTGCAAACTAATTAAAAAGAAAAAAATTATATGTAAATTTATTTTTTTTGGCATAGTTTTGTCCAAGACATTTTTAAGTGACAGTAACGAGACTATGACTAATTAAATACATTTCATGTGAATGAAAACTATATCAAAATATTTTGATATTTTTGTTTACTAATTAAAACTACGTAATGTTCACATGTAATGAAATCCAATCAGAACTAACCTGATGACTAAATTTTGACTACAACTAAGTTGCATTTTAGTCAAAAGACTACGTCTAAAACTTAATCAAGTGTCTAAAAATGAGATAATGTGATTAAATAAAATCAGTTGTCAGGCTGGCCACGCCCCCTGTCGCCCGATGGTCTCTGGAGAAGAGGGTCAAAGCGATCAGCAGAAGCCTCTGAGGAAGACTGAACTTGCTGGAATTAAACCATCTATAAGTGGAGGAGTAAACTAAAGCACTCATTTTTTCACCTCTAATCTGTGGCTCACTTCCGATCACGCTGGTCCGTGTTTGTCCCCTGAACTAAAATTATATCAGCTTTTAAAAAGAAAACTACAAGTACGTTATGTTCAGTTGTAATGATATGAAACGTCTTCAGGGTTTATCTAAAGTGACAGATACGGTTTGAATCACTAATCTAAGTGTAAAGAAAGCTAAACAAAACTGATAAAAACAGCTTCTCTATTCATCTGTATCATTTTTATTATTGTTTAATTCTGATTGAACGTGTTATTTACCCAAATAAAGGCTGTGTTGTAAATGTCACTAACGTACTACTCATACTGAGTTTGACATCAAAATTAGTATTTAGTGCGTTCACATTGGATAGTATGAAAAAATTAAGCACGAGAAACAAACGGATGTTTCCTATATTGGGACGTTTTTTAAGTATGCACGGTGGGCACACTAGTCATACTCAACCGTCCCATGATGCATTGCAAGCAGAATGTTTAATGGTCCTGGGACCGGTGTCACGACTGAATTTACCTCATACTGAGATCGATTATGAGCATGCGCACTACTGGAAAATTAATTTTTGCTACTTCCGCTGTGATTTTTTGCTTCTTCCGCTGTGCTGAGCGAGTGACAATCTCAGTCAACAACTTGAGTAAAGTAATAGTGTCTCATGCAGCAATGTTAATACAAATAGGAATAATTTATTCTCCAAAGAAACATGATTACAATAAAACTCAATACGAAAAGGAGTAATTTATTTTACAAAAAAACATGATAATAATATACATTGCAATAAAAAAACAGTTAACTTAAAGCTAGGGTAGGTAATTTCTTCCAGATACACTAAGTTTTTGGTTGAAATTTTTTTTTTTTTTTTTTTAAAGGATTTTTTGGGCTCTAGTGGCCTTTATATGACAGTTGCTTGACAGGAAAGGGATCAGAGAGAGCAGGGAATGACATGCAGCAAAGGATCCCACGCCGGGAATCGAACCTGAACCGGCTGCAGGTGAGGAACTACAGCCTCCGTTTATGGGGCGGGCGCTCAACCCACTGAGCTAAACACCACCTTGAAATTTTCTTAATGTCCTGATAGGAATAAGGATCTTATGTGCTCTGAAAAAGGAACGAAGAAAATCTGTCAACTGTAGCAGCTGTAAACCTGTAATAACCTGTAATAACCGAACCGTTTTTTTTTTTTAAACCAATCACGTCTTCCTGTCTCCTTGCTCGTTCTCAACACCTCATGTGCACCAGCCCACACTCAAAGCACATCACCGGTGATGGACTTTAAACAAAGTGTAACACCCGGAGCAGTTCCATTTTTAGTATCCGTTATATATCGCTTTGTATCGTATTTGTCTTGATCTGACGTGTTTGTGATACAATGCGACGCAGCCGTTGGACAAAACAAATGATTATCACCTTAAATGTACTATTCCTGTAGTTAATAGAGATGAGGAGGATAAGAAGAAAGTGACTTAGCAGCTTAACACTCCGGTGAGTGTTTGAAGTAGCTGGATGACTCTGCTGCTGCTGCTGCTGTGATAAACACAGACCCTAAAGCGCTGAGACGGACTCACAATCACAAGATCTGCTTAAATAACAATGTGTTTTACTATAATGGGCAGTTTTTTGGCTGAAAATAACAACAGTGTGTGGATAGCAAAAGAAAATCGCTTTGATGATCACTGATCTCCCTCGCAAGAGAAGAGCGAGGCATGAAGTCTGTGTTTACAGACACGCCCACTCATGAATATGCATGAACAGCCCGTCTTTAAAAGCGTCTTGAAATTGACATTTTAGTGGGCTAAAACTTCAGAAAACAGGCGAGTTTGGGAAAATAAACCTCAAATATTATGTTGTTGGGTTTCTTAGAACAAATGGATATGGGTGAAAAATAGCATAATACTGGAACTTTAGGATCACGAGCCACACACAAGATTTTTAGGGTTTTTTTTAAAAAAAATTTTACTTTTTGCCTGTGAACCAACTTTGGCCCCCGACACACACGTTGAGAACGATTGTTTTAATAGACTCTACAGAAGGTAAGTAAGTAGCTATTCCCTGTAAGGTTTGAAAACTATTCTTTGCTGACATTTTGTATCAAAGTCTGCTTTTATTTGCTTTCTTTCTTTGTCCACTCTGCTGTCGACATATTTCATTTTTTAAGCTTAAACATAGTCAAAGGTTGCACAGTTAAACCTGATGGTTGTTAGGATTAACCTCATTGAGCCATTGAGCAAGGCAGTAAATCCTGGATGAGTGCAGAGCTTGACTTCCTGCCATTGTTCTATCTGCTGGTCATGTGACCTCTGCCCTCTCACGCTCCGAGTTCAAACAGGAAAGAAACTGGACTTTTCAGGGTTGGTTCCTCCTCCATCGGAGGAGCAGACGAAGCGTCAGCTGACGAGGAAATGCGTGCAGCTCTCACTGCTGCACAGAAACAGTCAGTGGTGGAAATCCTGAGGCGACTTCCTGTCAGGAAGGACGCAAAATTATCCAAGATATGACTTTATTCACCGACTGAATCTAAATAAGTGCCAGCCATCCATCCATTCATCCATTCATTCATCCATCCATCCATCCATCCATCCATCCATCCATCCATCCATTCACTGTGGCTCCTATCCCCAGGCCCCATAGACACCAAAAACACACAAGGACAAATAAAAAATACACAAAATCTACTTAAAAAAACTACAAAATTGTAAAAAAAAAAGTACACTAAAATATACAAAACAACTTAAAAACACACAAAAGTCACTCTTAAAACACAAAATCACAAAAAATAAAAAAAATCGATTCCTAAAACACGAAAAATATACAAAACGAATACAAAGATGACTCCAAAAACACACTCAATAACAACAAAAACACATATATTGGGAAAAATACAAAACTACAACAAAATGACTCATAAAATACAAAAGCAAAACAAAGTGACTCCAAAAACACAGAGACTTTCTATAAAAATATACAAACTGATTCCAAAAACACACAAAACTGCAACAAACATAAACAAAGTGAGAGAGAAATATATAGAACAAAAACACACACAAATCTCCTAAAACAAACAAAATGTGAAAAATAAAACAATAACAAAAATACACAAATAACTACACACAAAATAACAATACATATATATATATATATATATATATTAGGAAAAATACAAAACTACAGCAAAATGATGAGTCATAAAACATAAAAACAAAATAATTTGACTCTGGAAACCTACAGAATTTCTAGAAAAATATACATACTGATTCCACAAAATACACAAAATGAGAGAAAAATATACATAACAAAAAAACACACACAAAGGGACATTAAAAACACACAAAAGAAAAGAAAGTGAATTTCTAGAAATATATACAAATGTATTCCAAAAACACACAAAATGAAAGAAAAATATACAAAACAAAAAATGACTCATAAAACACAAATAACAGGAAAAAATACAAAACTACCACAAAATAATGACTCATAAAACACAAAGTCACAAAAACAAAACAAAATGACTCAGAATCATAAAAATTCACAAAGTGATCCTAAAAACACTCAAAACTAGGACAAAAGTACACAAAATGAGAGAAAATACACAACCTTTCAAAACACACACAAAGTGACTTTTAAAACACACAATCCTGTCTTTATTCTAAACACTGCCATGAATGCTGATAATGTGGCCCTTGGATCAGATAGAATCACATTTTTTTGTCCCCGTTGTAATAAAAAGTGACAATATCTGATCTGATTTCAATCTAATTCTCCCGGGTTCACATAAGTCTTTTTCTCAAACTTTCAATCCTTAGTTTTTATCCTTGAAAACAACCTGGGAGCAACAAATCAAAGTATTATGAAGGTAAACGTTGACTACAGTCAAACAGAGATGTACAGTAGGTATGAATGAATGAATGCATTCCAGAGGAAGAGGAGGAGGAAGAGGAGGAGGAGGAGGAGATGACCTGTACTGGGAGGTTCTCACTCTCACACTTCTTCCTCCATCAGAGGAAAAGTCACTCCAGCCTCTACTTCGCTGAACTAAACTGAGCTAAACTGAGCTCACAGTTGAGATTATCTGAAGTTTTTGTTCTCACAGAACAAACTGGAGGTAAAGTCACTGTCTTTCTGCTGTGGATTTCCTCTTTACTCCTGTTTTTTGTCACATTTTTTAGCAGCAGGTTGTTTTTTTAATTCATCAGCAGCTTTGGTTGAAATTGTCACCCATTGTTTTCTCAGGACGTTTTTTTTTTCCTGCAGTTTGTGGAGCAGGTTGTACTTTTAGGCTCAGAGTTGACATGAAACGTTAAAGCCAGGTTGGATCTGGGGCCTAATCTTAGTTTCTTTCTAGTTTTTTCCTCTCTGGATGTGAGACTCTGAGCCATGCTGCTGCTGCTGCTGCTGCTGCTCTGTCTGCAGACTTCACAACAACAACAACAGGTATAACACACCTCCACCTCCATCACACTCCACTTCACACAGCTCAGAGATGGGTCACTTCTATCACAGTGGGGACCATCAACATTCATGTCAACATGACGAGTCTGAGCATTAACACAGTAATAGTAATTTTGTGTTTGTTTTCATTTTGTGCATTTCTGTTGTCCTTTCTAAGTATTTTTCCTGTAAAATGTTTGTCTTTTGGAGTTACATTGTGTATATATGTTGTCATATTCCTCTTTTTTTTTTGGTCAATTTTCTTTATTTACCTTGTCATTTTGTTTGTTTGTAGTACTGTGGGTTTGCAGTAATTTTTTGTGTTTTTCTTGTGTTTTTGTGTACTTTTGTTGTAATTTTCTGTCATTCTGTGTATGTTTGTTGTTGTCTTGCTTGTTAGGATTGTGTTGATTGAGCTTTTATGTTGTCATTTTGCTTGTTTGTTAGAACTGTGGGTTTGCAGAGTCATTTTTTGTGTTTTTCTCATCTTTTTCCATACTTTTATTTTCTGTTTCTGTAATTTTGTATAGTGTTTGAGTCATTTTGTGTATTTGTGTTGTCAGAATGTTCATTTTTGTTTTTTCAGTATTTTCTGTTTTTCTTGTCTTTCACTATTTTTCTGCAATGGTGTAATTCTTTGTATGTTTTAATGTATTATTGCTTTTGTTTTGTGTATTTTTCTGTCATTTTCTATGTTTACTGGGTCACCAGTCAATGGAGGGTGACTTCACATTTACACTCATTGTTATTGTGTCAGTGATCTGACATGTAATCCATAACAGTCCTTTTTGGTGATGTGAGGGAATGGTTGAGGGTTATGTGTAGGTGTCGCAGCTTGAGAGACTAAAGGCAGTAGGTTTGTTGTTTTAGTTTCAGGAAGCTCAGGGACTCGTGGGACATGGAGACATCCTGACATTGATGAGATAAAACCCATTATAATGAATTAGAGCATAGCGCTGTTGGTGATTGTCTCTGGAGACCTGAGTCAGCTGAAAAAGGCCCTAAACAGGATAGGAGGGTTTACAAAAAGGGTCTGGATGCATTTCAGAGACACTTTGAAGAGGTATTTGTAGTTGAAAACATGTAGAACTGTTTGATATTGTGATATAAAAAAGTCACAGGATCTCGTTGATGGCACAAGTGGTAAAGCAATATTGTGAGTGTGTGTGTGTATGTCAGAATCATCTTTCAGAATCAGAATCAGAATCATCTTTATTCGCCAAGTGTATGTTGTACACACGAGGAATTTGACTCGGTCAACTGTGCTCTCTCCAATAGTGAAAACAAAAAATTTTCAACAATAAACAATCAGCTAGAAAAGATGAAAATAAGTATAAACATAAGTATAAATATAAACAGTAGTTAGACTAGAATGTGCAAATAAGATGATAATAATAATAATAATAATAATAATAATAATAATAATAGTATAAAAAAATAATTAAATAGATACAAAATAAAAATAAAAAAATAAGATAAAAGAAGGAAAATAATAGAAAAGAAAGATAATAATAAAATATAATAATAATAAGTCTAAGACTTTTGTGTCAAATCCAAGGCCCGGGGGCCAAATCTGGCACTTTAAAGCTCCCAATTCGGCCCGCAGGAGAAAGTAAAAATGACAGCAAAAACATGAATCATTGTGTAAATCACAAACTAACTCAGCTGTAGATATCTCAGTCCCTCCAAATCAGTGACGTGCTGTCAGGGTAGGCAAGGTAGGCAGTGCCTACCCAAGGGTGAACTGATATTTTGATTATTTCTTTTAATTATAATATAATTATAAATGATTTATTTTTCCATTTCCAATAGCCTACAGTACCTATAAGTTTGAAAGTGTTCGCATTTTGTGCGTTTCATAGCCCAAATTACTAAACAATGCTATTTCCTGGAACGACTGTCGTCGCTGTAAAGCAGGAGGAGGCCCCGCCCCATCCTAAAAGCACACGGCTGCTCTGCCTCTGTTCTCATAGCTTGTTTTTATGTTTGCGCATGCGCAGTCAGTTCCCCAAGATGACAACCATTTACGTCCAAAGGCAGCGTAGAGAGCTGCCTTTGGACGTAACCGTGCTTTGCTAAATGCTATACGTAAGTTCACAGTGCAATAGTGAATTGATGCCATGTGGCCGCTGCTGCTACGTTCTCTAGCTAGTGGGCGGGATAACACTACAGTCAGGATGACAGCGCCAGAGATGACAGAGAAACTTTCTTTTGAGGAAAAACAACAGCTTTTAAAAGATGGAGACCAACACCTGAGTTACCAGAGCTTCAGCAAAGATAAGGTCAGAAAATGTTTCATACTTTTCACAGTGAATGGAACAAAAGGAAGGATTGACTTTGTGGATGCTCCTCACTGAGGCTGTTCTGAGTTGTTGTTGTTGTCATTTTCTCCATGTTTCTGTGTTTCCATCACAAACAATGGATGCGCTGCCGTGTCATGAGATATATCTTGTTGGGAGATTATGGAGGCTATATTAAATAATTGTTTATGTTCATTAATGGTGTTTACGATGTTGATTTTGTTACATGGCTAAATGCTTGTTCATGTGGATCTTGTTGGGTTTTTTATACATTTTATATTTTTAGTAGATTTGCAACGTGCCTACTCAACCCTAGTGGTCACGGTACGTCACTGCTCCAAATACACAAATCTCAGTTTTTCTATTTCTATATCACATGATGGCAGTCATTTTTAATTTGAAATTGTTGTAAGTGCCCTCACTTTTTCAAAAACTCTACAATTTTCCTCAAATTACTCTCCAAAATTCCCCCAAAATAAAGTAAATTTGGTCACAAAATCCAATTCATGATCCTGCAGGGACTGATATCAGTCAATTATTCCTTGGATATTGTCGGTGCCCGTATACTTTAAATACTATTATACATGGAAGTACAAACTAGGACACATGAATGATAAAATTGCTTGTTTTACTGCTTATAACCTGTGGCCCATTTGAGATTAAACTGATCCATATTTGGTCCCTGAAATGAAATGATCTAGTGCACAGGGGTCACTCAACAACCTTTCTGAAACCATGAGCTACTTCAAAGGTACTGAATAATCTGAAGGGTTACCACTTTAATACACACTGAAATACTAAAATATCATGGTTTCACTTTAGTTAGAGGGAAAGATAATGAAGGATGACGAGCAATGATCTAAAAAGGTAGGAAATACCTTTCAACACTTTAATTTATGCAATAGATTCATTTTCAAATAACCACTTCTGAAACAATTAATAGAAAATCATAGTGTTCCTATTTTACAAGCCACAAACTTTTGATGTTTGATGTTTTTACAATTTAACAATCATGTAACATTTCTTTAAAACTCTCCTTTCATTTTTTTTTTTTTTTAACATCACAGTTTAAACACCAAAATCTGCAGCATTCTTTTACAAAATCCTATCGGTGATACTTGAACACATTAGTAACAATGTTAAAGTGAAAATAAACATTTAAAGATGGTTCATTTAACACAAAAACGATATGAAGTGCAGCAGTATTTAACTCTACTAAAGCACTGAATATATCTGTCATCTGGATTTATCTTTGAGTGTTTGAATCCGGGAAAGTAAATCAGATTTTGGACGGAGCTCATTGGTTGACGCTGCTCATGTTAGAACAGGCCTGAGGACCCCTCAAGTGCTCCATACGGGCCCCCTGGAGCCCACGGGCACCGTGTTGGTGACCACTGATCTAAGGCCTTTAACAAAGCTGATCCCCTGCTCCCGCAGACGTCTCGATGTGACATCGCCCAGAGGGAGGATGTGACCACCGCCTGCACTTCCTGTGCCGCTGCTGTCAACAGCCGCTGCCCCAAAGGCTTCACCAAAGTGAAAGGACTCCCGACCAACTGCAGGTGTGCAGGATGAAGGCTGTCAGTCAACGGTGTATTAATAATGGCTGTGCTGTGGTTACCTGGAGGGACTAAGGCCGTGTGTGTGTGTGTGTGTGTGTGTGTGTGTGTGTGTGTGTGTGTGTGTGTGTGTGTGTGTGTGTGTGTGTGTGTGTGTGTGTGTGTGTGTGTGTGTGTGTGTGTGTGTGTGTGTGTGTGTGTGTGTGTCCGTGTGTGTGTGTCCGTGTGTGTGTGTGTGTGTGTGTGTGTCCGTGTGTGTGTGTGTGTGTGTGTGTGTGTCCGTGTGTGTGTGTGTGTGTGTGTGTGTGTGTGTCCGTGTGTATTGCAGTTATTCTGTGCAGATCGGTGGCAGAAATCAGGAGCTTCAGGGATGTTGGCACAACTGTGCCAAGACTTACATGGCACCAGTGTGCTGCCAACAGTACTGGGGACCGCTGTGTCTTCGTAAGACACACACACACACACACACACACACTTAATTGACAAAGACATTTGTATAAAATAAAAGATTTGTCAAAATGTACATTTCTTTTTTTTTTTTTTTTTTAATTAAAATAACACAAATTAATTCAATTTAAAAATAAAAGAAATCTAAGGCTCTAAGAATAGCTACATTTTGAACTCTAAAAACTGAGAAAATAACCAGCATTCAATGCTGTTTTGGCCCCATACATTACGTTTAATCTGATTGGTCGGCTATGATGTGATGCATTTGATTGTTGTCTGTTAAATTCATTTTTTGTAGTTTCACAATGTCAATTGATCATTTTAAAACAAAAATAATAATATTTTACTCGGTAACAATTGGGTGTGGAAATGTAACACATTACTATACTTAAAAAACTACAAGTACCCATAAAAGTAACTCAATTACAGTAACGTGAGTACTTGTAATCAGTTACTTTCACCTTTACAACACGGTCTACACAGGTTTGGTTGTGAGAGTTAGAACGAGAAAAATTGGTGCAGAGAAGAAGAACCAGGCAACAAACAACCGAAAACAAACAAAATACAAACAAAAGTGAATCGTTGAGTCAAAAGCTTTTCCAAATGAAGATAAACAAACCCAAGACAAACGGCATAAGGCAGAACAATCAGATGAGACTGACAAACAATGACCAAGCATTTATTCTATGTTTGAGCACACTTTAAATACTGCAGGAAGGCAATCAAGAGATTAGACACACATGAGTGGAGACAGAAGGGATGAAGAGAGCTACTCATCTACTTAACACTCACACAAACTGACAAGACTAGGAGTAATGCTGCGGTCATTATGTCGTTGAGTGACTTTTGCCGTTTTTGCAACACGAGTATGAGAGTTAAAGGCACGTTAAAGGTCCCATATTATGCTATTTTTCACCCATCTTCAATTGTTCTAAGAACCCCAAAAACATAATATTTGAGGTTTATTTTCCCAAACTCGCCTGTTCTCCAGAGTTTTAGCCTCTGAAAAGTCACTTTCTGAGCAACTCTACACAAACAGGCTGATTTGCGGCCTACTTATGTATATTCATGAGTGGGCGTGTCTATAGACGGGACACTGACTTCGTCCTCTCCGCACGGTGACGTAGAGCCACCCACTCCGTATCCGAGCTCATGCTGCTTTGTAAACACGAGACAGAGTGTGGGGGCGGGGCGTTCGCCAGTACATACATAAACTGTAGAAAATACATATATAGCACTGCGCGAAGGATGCTGAAATGCTCACCTTCGTGGGCGTGTCTGTTTACATGTCAATCACAGCAGAGAGCTTCCTGGAGGCGCGGCTTCTCCAGCTCGGTGCCAAGTAAATTTGTCATCAAAGTGGAAATGTGTCATCAAATTGTAGCGAGGTGTTTGGGCTCACCCTGCAGTAAGAAAGGAGCAAATCACCCTCTAACTAACGATTGAAGGAATCAATGAAAAAAACACTTTGGGCATGTGTGTGAAGCCCTAATAACACTTTATGATGTTTAAAGCACAGAAATGTCCATGTAGCGTAACATGGGCCTTTAACTATCCTCCTGTGTTGACACCTTTCTATTTTGATTCAGAGCTATGCTAATAGCGATAGCCCAGCTAGTTCCTCTCCCCGCAACAGCGCATGCGCCAGTTTTGCTTTGGTGCTTCTGCTTTCGTCACACCCGGATATCCCGCCCTAAACCACAACACTGCCTCATGATTGGTCGGAATCGTTTTGGTTCAGATTTGAAAGGCCAAGGCAGGAACGGCACAAGATGGATTCTCCTGGTGTTTGTGAACACCAGGAATCCATCTTACAGGCAAGGTCACTCATTCTCAATGTTTGGTAGAACCAGGAGAACCAATTTCTATAGAAAAGATTCAACATTGTGAATTGTTTAACTGTCTTACTCCAAAGACGTTTGGTGTTTAGTCGTAGACATTTAGTTGTTGTGTTTGTGATGTTATCTCATGTACTCGTCTGATTTTTGTGCGCCTGCAGCTTGTCCGACCTGGTCGGGGAAAACCTGTAATTTCAAAGGAACGTGTCTGGATGGAGACAAAGGCAACGGGACCTGCATCTGTGAGGTTAGTGTTCTTCTCATTTTACACTGTGATGGTGAAAAACTAAATCCCTTTGGGTTTTTGCTGAATGTTTTGTAATGCTCTGTTGAATTAGTGTTTTTTTTTCAAATGTTGATGACGAAAACATAAAAAACATCTTTTTCAGGAAGGTTTTGGTGGTTTTGCCTGTCAGGAGTGCAGAAACGACAATACATTTGGTGAAAACTGTGATAAAGGTATAGACTTTGTTTTCTATTTGGAATAGTTTAGATTTCCTTTAAAAAGCCTTTAGAAATGATAAAGTTGGGTCAAAATATTTAAAACAGACTAATGCCCACCACAGAGGACAGAAAAGAAAAGTCTGGTTCTAGTTTTCTAATTTGGCGATATAGAAAATTACAATATCGCCAATATCGATATATATATATACAATATTTTTATAGCTCATTTTGTATTAAAATACTTGTTTTCGGAATCATTGCTTTTGCTACTTCTCAGAACAGCATAAAAAGCACAGTTAGATGGATTAATGAGTGCGTCCTAACCCAGACCTTCCCCTATAAAAGGTACACTACAGAACTCACTCACACGTGCTGTCCCTTATAGAAAAAAAGCCAAAAGGGTCACTAAATGTGCCTGTGTGGCATTTTGCATCAGCAAATTTAACCTGGAATTGTATTTTTTGGTTTGATTTTATTTGAATTAAAAAATATTAAGATTTATATCATACATCGCCATTTTGAGAAAAAAGTTTTGGTCCATATCGCCCAGCCCTAACACTTCATATGCCAGGTGAAATTAAACAAATTTTGTCTCTGTGTGTGTGTGCGTGTGTGCGTGTGTGCGTGTGTGCGTGTGTGCGTGCGTGTGTGTGTGTGTGTGCAGAGTGTGATTGTGTGCACGGATCGTGTAACAAAGGTCCTGAAGGTGACGGACAGTGTTTATGTCAGCCGCCATACACTGGGAGGCGCTGTGACCAAGGTAGGATTCATATTACTGTAAATAAACCATAGAAGTCACACGCGAATTGACGTTATCTCGCGAGACTCACAGCACGTTCCCGCCACTTATAGTCGAGTCCAACTGCAACACAGAAAACCAGCTCCTGTACATCACGTACGGTAATAAAACAGAACAGCTATCAAATAATTAACATTTATTAATATATGCAAGACTGGCACACTTTTATTAGATAAAATACAAGGGTTTGTTAGTTTTATTTACATGATTTTACTACCATATTTTATTTATTAATATACAAAAATAATACAATTATTTGTATACAATTAATATACAAAAAACGTCATCAACAGCAGTTGGTTTTCATGTAATTATAACCTGATTAAATAAAACAGCTATCACTGGCACATATTATTAAAATATTTGTATTTGATTATAATATACTGTATATAGAATATGGGTATGTGTGTGTATATATATATTATATAAATGTTTGTTTGTACAATAGTTAGAATTTTAAATGTTTTATATTTATGTGTATTAAATAAATAGATTAAATTATTTGTATAGTATTATATTTTCATACTATTTTCTATTTATTTATCGTACTTATTTTCCTTTTCCTTGTATATACAATAATTTGACGTGTCTGTAGCAAATAATAATATATATTTTTAAAGTCTCACGTTATATAATTAATTATTGTATTGTTTGTATTATGATAATGATTATTTTTACGGTAACTCCTGCTAAAATTTAAGGTAAAATAAATGTGCATTATTACCTTAAAAACACTGTATAAGTATAACACGGTGTGTTGTGTGCAGTGAGCAGCAGATGCACAAACTGCAGTCCTTACTCGTACTGCAAAGGAGAAGGAGACTCCGCCTACTGTGAATGTCTGCCCGGATACAGGAAGACACCAAAGAACAAATGCTCAAGTAAACACTTCTTTCTTTTTAGTTTCTTTGAAAGGATTTTTCAGAGTAGATTGAATAAATACTGATTAAACTGAGTAAACAATCACATTTTTGTGATAGTACGTAAGGTCCTTCTATGTCATTTCTACAGATGGCCCACGCACTTCGGTCTCAGAATTTTTTTTACCAATTGTTCCGTGATTATTCAATAGACATACTGTACATTTTTAGTTTGATCGAATTAATACTTTTTGAGATATGGACAATTTAGTGAGGGGGGTATGTGTCCATTTTCATTTGTCCTTATTTTTTTTTCCATTTTTCATCTTCTAATTACGGGTGTCCCGATCTGATATTAATATCAGCCTGAAAACAAATATCGGATTTTATTGGACTGCATCAAAAATCTCCGATATATATTATATTTATTCAATTGTAGAATACTGTAGATATTATGTTGCAGGTTAAAATGTATGTAACCAATTGAATAATAATAAATGGGTCAGTTTTTGTCATACCTACTGTTGCTGACAATTGTTCTCTGTTTGAGTGACATCACTTGATCAAGCTTTTTCTAACATTCCACACTACAAAATAAGTATTAAAAGTATGTATGATTCATGCTGATATCATATTGGACAATACCCAAGGCTGCAATATCGGTATGAGAAGGGAAAAAGTTATATTGGGACATCCCGACTTCTAATATTCTAATATCTCAGAAACTACACCACATGTGAAACTGAAATTTGGTATAGTAACATCTACTGTACTTCCTATCTGGTGGACATGCCAGTTCCTCAAAATTGGAAAACAGTTTGTCAGGGTTTGGGTCTGGAACATGTTTGGGCCTTCAGTAAACAACTTAGCATATGTCTCAGCTCCCTGTAATTTGATCAGCTTAGAGCTATGAGCATAGACTGTTTACATCTCTAATGATTAGTCACAGATATGCATTGGTTCTTGGGTGACAGTCTTGTAAAATCTGGAAAAAATGCTTCTTTTTACTATTTTCCTTGGCCCATAACTGGAATGTAAGAAAAAATCTGATCTGTATTTTAATTTAGTATAAAAGATGACTATTTCTTGGGATATAAAACAATTGTTCTTCATGCGACTTCTTTATTTTTATTTTGAACCCCAACTTTGGGGTTATTTCACCACTCGCAAATACTGAAAATCCTTTACATGAGGTTGTTGTAGCTTGACTCTTCACACACATTCCCCGTTCATTAATTGTCTATATCTCAGAAAGTCTTCATCTGATCAAACTAAATATTTAGTGTACCTATTGAATAATCGTGGAACGATTGGTAAATAAAAATCAGAATTTCTTGAGAACGAAGTGCGTAGGATGTCCTGAAATGACCCTGTATATGTTTGTTAAGTTTTTTGTCCTATAGCTGCTGAGTGTAATCTTGGATCCTCCCGTTCAGGTGTTTGTTCCCAGAAGGACTGCGATGTGAACGCAGCGTGCACCTCACAGGGATCCAAGATCACCTGCACCTGTAAAGCAGACTACGAAGGCGACGGCAGAGCCTGTGTCCCTAAAAACCCTTGTACGGTGAACAATGGAGGCTGTCCCATCAACTCCACAGTCTGTATCTTCAAAGGACCAAACAAGGTGAAGTAGATTTTCACATTTCATAAAGTAAAACATGAAAACCTGTGGAAAAAATGCCCCTATGATAAAAATAATTCTCATGAAAAGTTTATATTTTTGAATATTCCCAAAATTCCTGAGCTTTCAGTTCTCGTAGAAATTTATCGGGAATATTTCGCGTCTTTGCAAATTGAGTTGGGTGAGGATTGGTTAAGTAAATTCAGCAGATTTATCTCAATTACTGTTTTAGGAAATCGGATGCCTTGCATGAATAAAAATCTAAACTTACATTAAAAGGGATCCTGCACTACTTATTAGAAGATATAGGCCTAACAAAACATTATTTTGCACCATATTCATTTAATTGCCTTTTATAAATGGGACTATTTTATAGTTTAAGAGCCTGTGTTCCACCACCTTGAAATCACGTGATTAATGATGTCACACGACCCCACTGCCTGTAAACATCCCATTGTTTTTTATTGTATTTTTTTTATGTTACTTTTGACCAAATTTACAGCAGATTTTGTGAAATTTGTGATATTTACTTTGCTCGTAAAAACGTATTGTCAATGTTTAATCTAAATCTAAATGTTAAAGATTCAATCTAAATGTTAAAGATTCAATCTAAATGTTAAAGATTCAATCTAAATGTTAAATGTTAAATCTAAATGCGCTTGTTTGCATCAATGACCTTTTATTTTGGTGCTTTTGATGAATTTGCGTATCAGCTAAATATTTAGTTTCACCCTTGACATTTAGTCAACATTTAGATTTAACATTTAACATTTAGATTTAGATTTAACATTTAAATTTAACATTCAACATTTACATTTTACATTTAGCATTTAGATTTGTCATCTATATTTAATGTAACATTTTGATTCAACATTTAACATTTTGATTTAGATTCAACATTTACATTTTACCTTTAGCATTTAGATTTGTCATCTATATTTAATGTAACATTTTGATTCAACATTCAACATTTAACATTTTGATTTAGATTTAACATTTAGATTTAGATTTAGATTGAACCTTATGATTTAACATTTACAGTGTATATTTACAATAAAAAAAAACATACTGCTGTACACGCACACAAATATTGCTGTAAATCTGGTAAAAAATAATGTAAAAAAAATTCACATAAGTTTTTTAAATGTGGTTTGTTGCTAAATGTTGCGAAAAGTTGCTGTTTATTTTAGCATGCACAACTTTACAATTGGCGCTCCTTATAAATCTTCTAATAAGGACATTTCAAAAATTTTGGGTCAAATTTGTAAAAACAGTGGAGGATCCGTTTAAATATTGTGTCTTTTGTTGTGCTCGTCTCTTTAGTCCAGCTGCCAGTGTATGTTTGGCATGTCGGCCATAGGGGGCGCCCCCGAGCTCGGCTGTCAGCTCGTCTCTGCCTGTCGTGAGGACACATGTGACCCCAGTGCAGCGTGTGAAACTGGTTTGGATGGACAACCCAGGTGAGAATGATCAGCCTCTCACGTCATTCACCAACATAAAACCAACTAACGCTCTCATTGGTGCGTCTGACCTCTCACCTTCTGCTTCAGATGCACCTGTAAGGCCAGTCAGATCGGTGATGGCCGTCGTTGCTATGGAAACTTGATGTCGCGCATCGTAGATCTGAACATAGCTGGCGAGCACAGTGGAAAGCTAACGGGAAATTTGTTGCTCTTTGGTAAAGCACAAAACAGGAGTTACAAAGCTTAGAAACAATTACATTCCTTTTTTTGTACGATAGATATTTTGGTATTAAGAATTTCTAATGACCCCAAAGACATTTTTTTCTAGACTTAGTTTTTGATCATGTTTGTTATACTGTGTTACAAATACAGAGTAGACAAGATTAGTGACAATATAAACCTAATTTAATTTGGCAAATTACAAGTATAAAATACAGTTGTTTTTGTGTTTTAATTTGAAAAACTAAAAATAATTTGAAAATCAGAAATCAACATTTTTTTTAATCAATTATTAGACTTTTCAGGCGACCCCTTTTTAACTTTAAGCGACCCCTCATGGGGTTCCCACCACAAGGTTGAAAAACACTGCTTTAAGGTTTAATAATTACTTGGAACTTTTTGTTTTTGATTTTTAGTTTATTTTTTATATATTAAATTGGATCTGCTTTGTTGGTAGATATACAGTACATTGTGGTCGTAGAGTGTATAATACCTAATTATATCACGTTTTGAAAAATATTTAAATATTGGCTGTAAATGTTTCACCATGTAGCGTAGATAAGTTAGAACTTCATGATATTCAATCAACAATTGGTAAAAAATGTCTAAAATAGTTCAAAGAGGAAGATTAATTGTTCCTTGACTATTTAAAAAAGCTTGACTTCTAATTTATCAGCTGTCGAGCTCCCTAACATTTTTTAAAAACACAAACAATTATCTGCATTGTGTAAAGAAGTCCAGATTCTTCCATTAGAATAAAAAGAAAACATTCAAAAATACAGAAATTGCCCAAATAACTATATCTTTTTTTTAGCATCTCAATATTTGATGTTTTCACATTTCCCTCTATTCATCTCTTTCTTCTGTGTGTGTTTCAGGAAATGGTTGTTTGAGGTTACTCAGTCACAACGGACCATTCACAGCTTTCATTCCTCTGCTGGAAACCCCTCTGACCGTAAGATTAAACACAACAACCTCCACTAGCACCTAATCTCATCTTTACCAGAGATTCACAGTTATCTGGATCAATGATTCTGATCATGGTACCGTGATCAATCACGCTCTAAAGCAGGGGCGTGAAACTCATTTTAGTTCAAGGGCCAAATACGGACCAGTTTGATCTCAAGTGGGCCTCAGATTTTAGACGGGCAGAAAAAAAGGGAATGTTCTACATTAATGTGGCCTATTTTGCACTTCCACGTGTAAATGATAGATGTGAGACACAGACAATATCCAAACAATAAATGACAAATCTTCACTTCAAAACTCATTTTTTTTAGTGAATTTTAAAGTGTTTTTTTGTGATCGCATGTGGGAAATTGTTGGATTTTTAATTAGAGTTCTTATTGTCACAATTTGCAATTAAAAATGGCTGAAGCCCTTCGATACATGGGAAAATTGTGAGTTTTATTTAATTTGTGAATTCAGAGGGACTGAGATATCTTCAACTGAATTATTTGGTAATCATTCATATTTTCTCTCATTTTTAATTTCTACTGCGGGCCATAATGGATACTCCAAAGGGCCTTGTTTACAGACAAACAAACAATGAATAAATAAACGAGTGAGCGAACGAATGAGAGTTCCTGTTTTTGATTATTAAGTGTGGAATCTGAGTTCTTTATTAAATAACAAATCCGAGTGGGGAATATTTCAGTTGTCTTCCTGGTTTTGTGCGGGGCCCGTTTATTCAATCTTATTTAGATATTTCAGTATCTGTCTACTCCTTCCTGCGTTGCATTTGAGTTCTTCTGTATTCCTGTGATAATGACAGCAAAAACACACAAAGCTTTTAATCTTTCAGACAGTTTTACCAATATTCTGACAGTATCTGTAACTACATATTTCTAGTAATTTGCTCAACACTGCTGATGGAGGTATAGCATTGTATTGATATGATATGTATTGTGATATATATATATATATATATATGTATGTTAATATGAGTCTCATCCGTTCATCTGCAGGGCATCAAAGAGGAGTCAGTGTGTAAAAACCACCTGATCCTGGGTCAGCACCTCTACAAAGACCTGGAGGGACGAGACTTTAATCTTTATGGAGGATTCCGGCTGAGAACCAAAGAAAACAAGGTAACGGTCCAACGTCAAACCTCATGAAAACACAATGTGTGGGACATAAATGAAGCTACGGAGCTCTTCCTTTCCTTATGTAACCATAATAATTGTGAGAAATTAATCTGCAGGCTTCATTGATTTTTTTTTTTTTTTCTTCTTTAAAATAACCAGTCAATCATGGTACATACAGTACACACTACTGCAGGTTCATTTGTCTTATGAATTCAACAATTAACATGGCCTTCCATTTTTTAAAAGTATTTATTTCATATACTTAAAAATGTCTTTCTCTCTTTGAATTACAACTTTTATTTATTTCATTTTAAGTTGGTGGTTAGACAAACTTCTACACTGTACACTGATTTTTTACTAATAGTTTTTTGTTGGTTGACATAAATTCAGGGAATTATGTTCATGGGTCAAATTTTTATTAGGGGCACATTTGGGAAAAAATCCGGGCTTGATACTTTTTTAACGTATTGTTAATTTTTTAAATAAAATGAATAATGTTTAAAAAATTTCATTTTTTTTACTCACTGATATATCAAGTATGTATTGCTTAGTAAAGCAGAAAAATTCTAGCTTTCTTGTTCCTCTAGTTTTTTTTTTTTTTAAATGTAGGTTCCATTGATGATTTTCAGCACTTTTCCACTCTTATCATCAACCGTATCCATGGAAACCAGAGAACAACTTTTTGATGCCAGTTTTTAAAAAGGCAATGTAGGACATTAGATATTAGAACAGGAACCATTAAGTTGTACCTCAGTGTGTGATGGCTGTGACCAACTTTCATGTAAAAGGTAACGTTGTGGAAAGACCGTCATCATTCAACCCCATGTTAAAGAAAAACTAGGAAGAATTCAGCACTGCTGCCATGCTGCTCATACAGCACAGCTAGCGTGAAACAGAGCTACTGCAACTTTTAAATTCCATGATTTTCAACATCTCAATGTTGATTCTGGCTTTTAAAAACGCTGAATGATCTTTCGTTTCTCATCATCACTTTATTGAAATGTATGGAAGTTAATTATTTTGTCGTGTGGCTGTGTATTATTATTAAATTGTATTTTTTGCCACTGGAGTAAGGTCATTCCATGTCTTTTCAACAAATGGCCCACTTTAGGCTAAAAAAAATTCTGACATTTTTTACCAGTTGTTCTGTGATTATTAAATATAAACACACTGTATATTTTAGCTTGATTTGATGAATACTTTTTGAGATATGGACATACTTATTTTTTTCCATTTTCAGCTTCCAATATCTCAGGAACTACATCACATAGGAAACTCAAATTTGCTATAGTATTACAGTTGTAATTTGTTTGACAAGTAGTTTCTGAAAATTGTATTTTATTCGTAGTAATTTAGGATCTTATTTTTATTTTTTTTTAAATCAAGTAGATTGTGTGGTTTTCAGTGTGGGTTTTCAAGAAAAATGGAATGCAACATTGAATGATTTCAGTAAATGTTTTTTATTTACCCTCTGAATTAATTAACTATCAGAAAAAAACCCCAGAATAAATAATCTACCAGAAACAGCAACACCTGAGAAGTAGCAGAATTATTCATCAATGCTATAAAGTTCCCTGTTTGTCCTTTACCTGAATTTATCTTCAACTCTTTAGGAGTGTATTTATTTATTTATTTAGTCACTTGTGGGAACATAGAGCAGGGGTGTCAAACTCATTTTAGTTCAGGGGCCAAATACGGAGCAGTTTGATCTCAAGAGGGCCACAGATTTTATGCAGGAAAACAAGTAATTTCAACACTATTTTGCCCTAGTTTGCAATAATACATATACATAAAACACTAAATATGTTAGAAACCAACAATATCCAAGTGATAAGTGACAGATATCAGTCCCAACAAGGTCTTCACTTTAAATTTCCTAGATTTTGTGACCAATTTCTATTTAATTAAGGGAAATATGTGTAAATTTTAAGAAAATTGAAGGTTTTTGTAAGAATTTTGAATTCTTTTAAAAATGACTGCAATCATTCGATATAAGCATCAGGAGTGTTGAGTTTCATTTACACAATGATTCATGTTTTCTTTGTAATTTTTGCTTTATCCTGTGGGCCGAATTGGAATCTCCAAAGGGCCGGATTTGCCCCCCGGGCCATGAGTTTGACACCTATGACAGTTTATCTGTAAATCCTGCTAATCTCTGACTGCAACCGACACCTTCTTGGATAAAATCTTCAGAGGAAAGGGATTCTCAGTGTAAACGTAAGGAAACAAAGTGTCTGTAAAGCTGTCAGTGAAAGTGTGAAGGTGCTTGTTGGTGTCGAGATTCCAGAACGACAACGTTCCTCCTTCGTAGTCCAGCTTGACTCTGATCCTCTTCAGCTTCTTCACACTCAGACTTTTCTCTGACTCATTCGTGGAGAACGCCGTGAATTTACCTCCGGAGAACAAAACCCTCCACAAGCCGGACTTGAGGAGTCCTCTGGCCTGCGTGTACTCCGCCAACATTCCCACTTCCCAATCCTTGTTTTTCCCAACCTCCACGGCCCAGCTGTGAGTCCCCGAGTCGAAGCCGTCGGCGCCGAGCACGGAGCAGGAGAATCTGCTCCTCTCTGGGTTTGTGGGAAGCTGCTGTTGCTCTCCAGATCTCACGCTACTCAGATCTGCAGACACGAGCAGCTCGGGGTCGGCTGTGTTCGGGTCCAGGATCACCGGCATGTAGGCGACCATGTCTCCCATCTTCTTCCAGATGTTGAAGCTCATATTTCCCAGATATTTGGCCACATCTATCAGAGCTCCAGAGTGGAGCTCGGGAACATCGGGACGAGGAAGCTGCTGGACTTTCATCTCCACAGCTTTGTAGTTACGCAGAAACGAGGCATCATCAACTTCCAGATCCTTCTGCGCAGCCGCAATGGTGTTGGAGAGAGTTTCCATATCTCTGCTCAGAGCTGAGATCTTCTCCATCATCATCTGATTCTTCTGCTTTGCTTCTTCTGTCAGAGCAGCAAGTCTGGCTTCCTCTTCCTTCTGTAGAAACTGGTGAAGCTTCCAAAACTGCTCTTTGATCTTTTCCTCCACCTGCTGGGCCTGAGTCTTCACGTGTGCAACAGTAAGCTCGTATTTTTCTTTGAATTGCTCAAATAGAGCCAGATTGTCACGCACAGGTTTCAGAGCGATCTGCAGCTCTTCCCTGCAGTCTTGCGCAGCCTCGTCCAGGGGTCTGAATCGGTGCTCGCTGTGGGTTTTTGACTCTCTACAGACGAGACAAACGGGCTGCTGGTGATCCAGACAAAAGAGCCGCAGCGTCTCCGAGTGCTGACCACAGACTGAAGGTTGCTTCTGATTCCTGTTCTGTAAGAAAGTCTCACACAGATTCTTTAACGCTAAGTTACACGGTGGGTCGCTCCTGGAGGACTTCCGCTTACAGCATGGACACGTGCGCAGTTTTTGTCTTTTCCACCAATCCTGGAGGCAGGACTTGCAGAAGCTGTGGCTGCATGACAGCACCACGGGGTCTTGGAAGACGTCGGTGCAGACAGGACAGCACAGATCGTCTTCTGCTAGGGAAGACATCCTAGGAAGTAAAAAAAAGCCCACACCCATATTCCACTCAGTTAGGAAACTCTCTGAGACTTACTTTCACTTTCAACAGTGAGTCTCTCTCTGTGATCATTTAAGTTCAACTATTCCACAGCTGCAGTATTTCCAATGTGACCAATGTTCCTACCTTGTGAACTTCTTTGGTGGAAGGGTTATTTGTGCAGTGAAGGTGAATCTTGTTCTCGGTTCTGTCTCGGTGAGTCACTCCAGTTCAAAAGTCAAAGCTGTGCTTCCTGTTTACTCAGATTTCAGTGGGTGGAGCTTCTGCAGACTGACTGCAACGTCTCTTTTTTTCTTCTTAGGATGTGATTTAAATTCTTCACCCTAATAAATGCGTAGGAAGAGGCAGATTTAGCCGAAATACTAAACAGCAAGTTGGACTACATATCATCCAACTGTAATGTTTAGGAGCCCAATAGTGAGTGAATACGATGAAAATTGCATATTTAGGATGATACAACTAGTATTTACTAGTAAGACTAAGGAATGAACTAATTTTAAGTGTGTATTTTATATTGTACATTAGGCTTGGGCAATATATCGAGATTCAAGATATATCAAGTTTTCTATTTTGGCGATATAGAAAATTACAATATTGCCTATATCAATATGTTTTTATTTTATAGCTTAATTTGTATTAAAATACTAGTTTTTGATGTTGCTGCTTTCACTACTCATTAGAAAAGCATAAAAAGCTCAGTTACATGGATTACTAAGTGCGTCCTAACCCTGACCTTCCCCTAAATAAGCCACACTAAAGAACTCACTCACACATGCTGTCCCTTACAGGAGAAAAAAGGCAAAAAATAGCAAATATTGTGCAGCTGTTTGTTAATAAATGTCCCTGTTTCCTTGTGTATTTAAAAAAAATAAAAAATAAAAACACTCATTGCAACAAAATAAATATGAATGTGCATAGTGAGGGTGTGTTTGTATGTGTGTAAGAGAGTCAAAGAGGAGGGGAGGTTAGGGAGGAGAAATAATATATACAGACCCTTTCAAAAAATTAGAATATCATGGAAAAGTTGTTTGATTTCCATAATTCCCTTCAAAAAGTTAAACTGTCATAGATTATAGATTCAAGGCCAACAATTTAAACAATTTCAAGTATTTATTTGTTTATTTTTACATAATTTGGGCTTCCAGCTCATAATACCCACAAAAACATGATTTACTGTGAATAAATCATCATTTACTTTTCAGTTTTTGCTGAAAAAAAAGAGGAGAAGAAGGACTGGACTGTTGGCCAATGGTCCAAGGTCCTCTTTTCAGATGAAAGGAAAGTGTGTCTTTCATTCAGGAATCAAGGTCCAAGGGTTTGGAAGAAGACGTGTGAGGAACTTTCCTTTCATCTGAAAAGAGGACAATGGACCACTGACCAACAGTCCAGTCCTCCTCCTCCTCCTTTTTCCTAAAATTCACTGTCGCTTTTTTCTCCTTTTTTTGTCTCCCGTGTGGATCGTCCAAGAGATTCATCCTGATAGAGAATCCTAGCCGAGTGTACACTGTCATCAAAGAAGACCTGCCAGCCGCCAACGGGGTCATCCACATCATCGACAAGCCAATCACATACACTGTTTTGGACAGGACGACACGTGATGAACAGGTTACCATTAATATCCCAGTTTAACACAAATTATAGGCCTGAAATTCTAGTAACACATCATAAAAAGTTAAAAAATCCTCAACAAACCAAGACTGAGACTGTGTTCGAAATGACGCACTCCTTACTATGCACTACAAACCCAATGAGTATATACATGTCTACTATATACTATAAGTATGATTAGGATGATTGGGATGATGAGCGTTCCCACTGAAGTAAACTTCCAAGTTTCCCAAGATGCATTTGGAACCTACAACAACAAAAATCTGAATCACACTGAGACTAAATATCTCTGTTGATTCTCCACGTTTGAAAGTTCTGAAAACATTGTACGTGAGAAAGTGATCAAGTAGAACATGTGCTCATTTGAAACACATGTAATGCTGACATTTCGGAGATTTTCGGAGATTCTCCATTGTGCTACTGACAAAACTTCCGGTTATTATGAAAAACACAAAATGACAAAACATATACAAATGACTTTAAAGACATACAAAATATCAACATAAAACATTACACAAAACAACACAAAACTAACTAACAAAAAATAATTCTAAAAACTCACCAATGGACAACAACATTTTAGAAATAGATAAGAAAAACACACAATATAATGAGAAATTACTCCAAAATACAAGATGACTAGTAAACAAAACAGCAACAAAAACTCACAAAATGAGTAAAATCAATATAAAAGACGTTAAATCTGCAGTTTTTCTACTCTACTTTTGAGTTTCCATGTTGGCTGGTTTACAAAACTTCAAAATAAGAGCCCTATTCACAAAAGTTCAAAAACTAATGGAAAACAAGAACATATGCTTTTATTTTGAAAGGGGATGTTTGATTTTTAGCTTGAAGCCGGTCCCAAGATGATTTTACATTCCGGTCACAATGCATCATGGGGCAGTTGAGTATGACTAGTGTGCCCACGTGCATACTTCAAAAATATCCCTAAATAGTATACATCCAGGTATTTCTCACGTACTCAATCTTTTCATACTATTTAATGTGAACGCACTACATATTCATTTTGACGTCAAACTTAGTATGAGTAGTAAGTTAGTAGTACATTTACAACACAGCCTGACTCTTAATAATCCTCTTTAAAAATACAAAAATAAAGAATATTGATCTGGTGATGTTGGTTTGTTCTTAATGCAATCATTGGCTGTTGAGTTTCTCTCTTTTTTTGTGTGAAAAGTTTTCAGATAAAACAATCGCAGAGATTCTGACAAAGGACGAACGCTACAACAGATTCCTGTCCTTGATGGATGTAAGTGGGCTAACAGACTAACAATGAGAAGAAAAAAACGTGTTTCATGAGGGCTGGCCTTGGCACACTGGGGATGGAACACAGAAGTTCTGTGTATGTTCCATCATTAGTAATACTTACTTCCTTATGTCTCAGTCTCTTGGTAGCAGGAACAGAAAGCTGACAGAGGAAGAGAAGTAGAACAGTCTTATCCTTGACTTGTTCATGTCTTGGAAACACGTTAGCAGTCCTAGAAAATGTTTGCTGTCAGTTTAAACCACAGTAAAGCTGGAAAATAATTCAAACAAACCATCTGCACAAGTCTTTCTCCACATCCCACAATGCAATGCACCAAACTTTTCCCACAATATAAATGATAGTGTTTACAGTGGAACTTTTGAGCATCAATTTCAAGCTAATGATCTTGGATTTATTGATCTGGGCCCTATATTACGTCTTATCTGATAAAAAAATGATTTTCTCCAGCGCAAAATGGTTAAATTGATCAGTTTTAAGCCTTGTTGGATAGGCTACCTATGCCTCTTTTTATGTTTTTCTTCTTGAAGTGTGTATTCTTTTTTCCCTGTCCTTTATTGCAACTATATATATGTATATAAACATCCTCATATCATTTATAATCATGAACTGCATCCGGAAAATATTCACACTGCTTCACTTTTCCACATTTTGTTACATTACAGCCTTATTCTAAATCATATTAAATTAATTTCTTTCCTCAAAATTCTAGACAAAAATGACCCCATAATGACGATGTGAAAAAGGTTTTATTTTTATTTTTGCAAATTTATATCCAATGGAGATGTGGCGTTGGATGCTTTCAGCAGACAAGCCAATCACATGACTCTATATCTGTGAGACTTCCTCCCATTTCCCAGTGACATAATCAATGCTTTGGCTTTCAAGTGAAACACGTTGTTGTGCAGCTTGTTGAGCTCAAATGACTACTCCTCCATTAATGGAACCGAGTCATTTGGCTGAATTCTCTGTAACGTGTTCCACGGGCCCATGGGTCGTAGTTAATCCAAACTTGTTATTTAAGAGTTTAAGTCTTTGCTTGGGAAGGAAATGATTGTGAAAGTGTTGTTTAATGTGTGCTGGATTGTGTTTTCAGAATTGTGGGTCACCTCCTCCTCTGCGTGGTTCAGGACCGCTCACAGTGTTTGTCCCAACCAACGAGGCCATAGACAAAGCACGAGACGGTAGCATCCTCTACATGCTGAATGATGTAAGCTCAGGAGAGCCATCAAACACAATATTTAAGTGATTTTTTTAGATTTTAGTTATTGCAAGAAAAATATTAAGGGGTAACAAACCTTTCTGGCACTTTTAATCTAATCTAATTTAATTTATTTATTTATTGCAAAGCCAACACTAGTATTTAGTAGATTGTACACATATTGTATTATTAGCATAACTTCTATATACGTTTATTTTTTTTTCCCTAAAGGCCAAACACAAACTCCAGGAACTCCTCAGACATCACGTTTACTCTAAAGCTGTGGTAAGGCTTCACTACACGTTCCCTCTGTACACACTTATCACCATCAGGAACACGTTCTGTGACTACTAAGTATTCACGCTTGAAATGAGGTTGATATATCTCAAAAAAGCATTTGATAAGATACGGACACAATTTTGTGCAGCTCCCAAAGCAGCTGCAAAAAAATGACCCCTGACCCTAGAACACTATCTCTAAAATGAATAACACCCTCACTAACACCTGGTGAATTTTACCTGATATATAAATAAAAAGTAATTATCATCAAAATATAACAAAATACATGACAATTTAGAGTTGTGTTCTTTATTTTATACTAAGCCATGCCTAACAAAATGAAAAAACAACAACTACCATGGTTTTTATTAACCAAAATTGCTGAAAAACTAGGAATGTAAGAACAAAAAATTCTGAGAAAAAAAAAAAATATTATCACCTGACTAAAATATTTTTACCACCATATAAATTTCCTAGAAAATCACCACTTAGTGACATTTATTTACAACTCCTGGACTAAATAAAGATAACATGGAAATTTCAGGACCACTTTTACTTCCTTTATTCCTTAGATGCAGTCAGTAATAATGGGACACTAACACTATTACCTGGTAGGAAAAAGTGGGCTTTGGAGTAGGAGAACATCCACACCTTCTAAAACATCAGAGAAGATGCTGAAGCAACCCCAGAACCCAAGACACTCTGACAAACACAACGTCATGAAAATAATGTAAATACATTTGCGCGGGAGAAATTCTGCTGGTAGTGTTCTAGGGTTAAATCACACAAAATTAAAGAAAAATACATTAAAGGACATCAAAAATACACAAAAATTAGTCCAAAAACGACAACAAATTCATATTTTTTTGCATATATTTAGTACTTTAATAAAGGGGGGGGCTAACAGTGAACGAGGGGTGGTCATCTCATGTAGTCAATTCTTACTAATATGTGTTTGTGTGTGTTTAGCTCACAGTTGATGAACTGACAGCCTTGGACCACATTCAGACGATGGCAAATCAAAAAGTCACCATCGGCGTGTCAGAAAATGTAAGAAATACATTAATGAAGTTTGAAAGTTCTGTGCTGAGCAACATTAACACAATCTCATGAGGATTCAGAAACTTTTACTTTGATTAATCCAGTGATTCCCAAACTGGGGGTGGGGGGGCGCTCCAGCAAAAAAAAATCTTTGCACTTCATTAATAGAGCTTAATACTGTTCTAAAATATACAATATACAAAATACGATTTGGTGGGGGTCCCTGAGAGTCTTTCATTCAAAGGGGGGCGCTGAAGAAAAAGTTCGGGAACCACTGGATTCATCTATTGTTTTGTGCATGCTATCACTATTTCCTATTTTTAATCATGCCGTTCAAAACTAAATTATGCTTCAGATGGAAAAAAAAAAAAACTGAAATCAGAAATAAGGAATTCCTAGCAGCACGAAAAATAGGAGGAAATCGTGTTCCAGCGCACGAAACAATACATTTATGCCTTTACGTGTGAGTTTCATGATGATCTTCTTACTTCTTTTTCTTCTTCTTGACCCATCAGGGCAACGTCCTGTTGGGTGAGAAAGGTGCACATCTGACGATCACCAACATCATGGCATCAAACGGGATCATACACATGATCGACGGGCTACTGTACCCGCCCTCAATTCTCCCTATCCTCCCGCACCGCTGTGATGTCGTTGACAACAAGATCACGGTGGTGAGGACACACACACACACACACGCACACGCACACACGCACACAGAGCCTGGAGTGTGAGATGAAACCGGCAAAAAAAGATAAAGAGCATCAAAGCAAGACCCTGAAGAATTTGTCATAAAATCTGTATCTTTACATTTTTCTGTGTGTTCAGGGCCCGTGTGTGCACTGCACTTTCCTCTATGAGACTCAGTGTCCTAAAGGCACCATTGAAATGGTAAGATTCATAAAAATACAAAATCATTCTGTTTCTCAGTGCAGAGGATGATAAAACACTAAGAAGCATTCTGGTATAGAGATGTGTATTATTTTATACTGTTCAGGCTAGTAAATGTGCTTTATTTAATATTATGGAGCAAATAGATGTCATTGGAGTCAAAAACTCTTTGGACTTTAGCGCCCCAGACTTTTTTTTAATGTTCTTTGTGTTTTTGGATGCACCTTGTGAACAAACTGACAAACAGATGTTTATTTCTGCCTCTTCAGGACAGTCATCAGATTGGCTGTGAGTACAGCAGTTCTCTTTTTACGTTGGATCGGGTCAGTAAAGGCTGCGCCAAACACTGCAACGCCACCAAAACGGTGAGACTGGAAAGAGCAAATTCACAAACAGGCTCTGCCTTATTAAAAATAGATATATTTTTAGAAACTAATATTAATTGTCATTTGTAATATATTTTGTATCATCATCACTATTGCTATATATATATATATATATATATACTTCTTTTCTAGGATGCAATGGCTGCAGTGTCTGGTCTTCTGGGCCAGTTTTTTCATAAGGTTTAATAAAATTGATCCGGATTTGGTAATCCCTTTTTTTTTTTGCTATCCAAGATCACTTAATCCATTTTACTTTTAAATCAGTTGGATTGGATCAATCTGATCTGGATAGAAACTTTTCAGGATCACCAAATCTGAATAACCAGAGCTCAAACAGGACGTGCAACAAGGGACGCAATAGTTAGACAAAGATTGGTTTTGGATTTCAAAAACCAGTGATGCTTTATTATCCATATTATCTCATCTTATAAATAACCTAAAAACAAAACAACAATATTATTGATTGATGAATATACATCAATTAGTGACATAATTAAATATATTATTTGTAGGTAATATTGACAACAATTTAGGGAATTATTTAATTAGGTTAAACTCTTTCTACTTTGCTGTAGGCCTATACTGATCACTGTAGCCTGACGGATTAACAAATCAAATTAAAACATTGAAAATAAATTGGATATCTTATAGGCTATACTGCATGATCAAAATATAATATTATTTGACACACTTTTAATGTTTCATTACATTTTAGGCCTAAAATCCATGCTCAATCCATCATTCTTTAATCCAGATTTTTGGGATCAAATTGATCCCAGTCTTGCTAAAAAATTCTCAAAAACCCCAAACTAAAGGTTTGTTTTGGGGATCAAAACCAAGATTGGATTACATGATCTAATCCGATTACGTAATCAGTTTTTTTTCTTAAAACCCATTTTCAAGATTTGATCCAATCCGTTATCCAAAATCTGAGCGGAGTTACTTTTGAAATACTGGGCCCTGGTGATAAACAGTGTTGCAGATGTTTAAACAGATGTTTCTCTTTTTTTGAGTGTCCATGTTAAACAGTTGTGATGTTTGTGGTAAAAATAACAATAATCTCGATTTTTTTAACTAATCAGTCAGATGTTTGGCAGTCACGCCTCATTTAAAGGTTCCTAAAGCACGAGATGACATTCAATTAAAAAAGAAGATTAAGTTCTCTCTGTTGGGGAAATATGGGATAATGTGTGACTTGGATGCATTTCTGCACTGTATGAAAAGGGCTTTAAAAATAAAGAATGGTTGATTGGCTATTACTAATATGTAAATGTGCACTGTATATTAATGTGTTTTGGTTTTTTTTCAGAAATGTTTTCTTTTATAGTAAACCTTACCGTATGTGCAGTGTTTGTTAAAGGATAATCACAGAGTTGTCTTCTTTCTGTGTTTAACAGGTTGCCGAGTGTTGCCCAGGTTTCTACGGTCCCGATTGTAAACCTTGTATCGGAGGATTTCAGCATCCGTGTTACGACAAAGGAAAAGTAAGGAAACGATTCCAGCCTCATCTCTGAAACTAAGAGCTCAGCATGAATCACTGTCACCTCACCTGTTAATTATCTTGTGATCTTTTTTCCAACCTCATACAGTGCTTTGACGGTATCAATGGCAACGGCTCATGTAGCTGCAACCCGGGCCTGACGGGCGTGGCCTGCCACATCTGTGCCGATCCATCCAAGCATGGAGAGAACTGCGACGAAGGTCAAAACAAACACCTAAAATACACCTTTTTGTGCAATTTTTTAAATAATTTATATTAGGGCTGGGACTTTATTGCATCAATTGCAATTAATTAATTAAAGGAACAAAAGGCAGGATTTGAGAAAAAATAAACAATAATTTTAAGTTTTTTTTAATGCTAATAGGTAGGGATGTATTGATTCACTCAACTCCCGATACGATTCAGTTCACGATAGTGGATTCACGATACGATTCTCTCACAATTTATTTTACAAAATGGGACTGTAGACAAATGATGACTGAAAAATATTCCTTTATTTTTTTGGGGGGGAGAAAAAAAAAAAAAATACTGTACTATTTTCCTTTTATTTTTCATTATCAAAAGAATCCATTGATAAACTATTCAAAACAATGCAATTTAACTAAAAATCTTGAATTAAATAAATAAAGGAATAATACAAATGAAGAAAAAGCCTATTAATTTAAATTCTGGTTCTATAGTAAACAATGCAAAACTGCATAGTTCTTTTCCTTTTTAAATGTGCAACTGAAAAATGTATTTTGTGCCTTAACAATTGGACTTAAAAAAAAAAAAAAAAAACAGTCATTGCACTGTTTTTACGTCAGACATTAGTTTGGACCAGCAGAGGGCGCTGGTAACCCAGTGGTCGGTTGGCATGCAGTTAAGTGCAGTGAAGAAGAGATGCTATGCTAGCAGACAGAGCCAGAAAAATGTGACTTTTACAGATATTCACGTAATATTACAGATATTCTTTCGGTGCTAAAGGGTAAGGAATCATTTATGAACATGTTTAAGAGTAGAAGGTGGCCAGAAAGAAAGTAGTAGCTGATTCTGCCCGCTTCCAACACTGCTGGACAAGAGAAGGATAAATATATACATCCCTACTAATAGGTGATGAAGCGCTCTAAACCAAAGGGAATGAGTCCACACATTTCTTTCTATTGCCCTGAAAAGGTTGTGTGATACACATTTTATTTCCCCGCGCAGTCAAATGACGCTAATAAAAAAGAATGAGAAAAAGACGGCTTTGAGACTGAAAGAAGACAAGCACGGTGGATTAAACCACTGTTTGGTTCCACAGATGTACGCAGAGGCATGTGCATAGATCTTGCAGTAAACAGTCACATGAAAGGCGAGTAAATAAATAACCGTGTCACAGTATCAGTGTCACATAGGAAAAGTCTCTCTGACATCGCTCCTGTGACTTTCTTAAACCGTAGCAGGTTAAACCAAAAGGCTGAATGACTGATGAGGACCACCCGCGCGGCACATGCACACATGGAGACACGCTGCAACAAACAGGCAGATGCACACAGACCAAAAACAGACGCACACAGACAGCGTTGTTGACAGATGGGGAAACACACACACACACACACACACACACACACACACACACACACACACACACACACACACACACACCACAGTGATTAGGCATCCACATCAGATCACCTGTCACTCAGACACCCAAAGTTAAAGAAAAAGACAGACAGCTGACTGAAAAAACACGGATGGAGGCACAATGACAACTTCTAGATTCTCCTCCAAGATGCTCCTTTAAGAAAAATAACGCACCAAAAAAATAAAGCAATTAATCTCATTTTATTTGTTCCCCAAACAGCGCAGAACCTTCTAATTTCACAAATTCCTGGTATACCCATAATACCGATGGACAGACTATAACAGAAGGAGACTAAACCAGAGGAGAAGTTGTACCTGTGTGTCGTGGGCTTTAATTTTTGTTTTTAAAAGAATGCCGAATGGAAAACAAAAGCCCAGTTGTGTGCAAATGGTGCAAGAAAGAGTTTGCCCAACATGTAGCAGCTAGCACGGACAATGGCCTGTGTCCAAACAGACAGTGTCTCCAATCCACACTGGACAAGATGACAGGATTCAGAACCAAAATGTATGAGTCCATGAGTGACAAATGAACAAAGTCAGTGGATAGATGATTGTAGTGGACAGTCGACCACTCTCGGTGGTAGAGATCTGGGCGGGGGCTAGAAGCTAGAAGAACTTGTGACCTACTGTTCAACCATTTTATGAAACTGAAAGCTTGCAAAAAAGGGTTTTAAGTACTACTGGCTTTTGCATTACCAGCGACACTATCTTATCGTACATCAAAGTTCTCCAGTGGTAAGGACGACACAAGTTGTTAGTACGCAACCTCCGGTGATACCGCAGCACCCGACTGGGATTGGTCACATAGGCAAAATGTCTGCTACCCGTACCATGTAACCCGGTACTACCTGCTGCAGGTCGAAATGCCGGCGACTAAACCGACAACCGAGTGTAGAGACTGGACATCCTACAGAACGAACTACTCGGTAGAAAGACTATTTCAAACTAAATCCATCAGCTTCATCAGTTGCTCTGTGGATTTCATGCCACAGATATTCTAACTACTGTTGCAATGTTCAGTTTCCAATTCTCTGGATTGTTCTGTACTAAGTGCTGTTTTTTTTATTTTAACAGATAAAAACGCATTTGTTTTAGAGCAGGAGTGTCAAACTCATTTTAGTTCTGGGGCCAAATACGGAGCAGTTAGATCACAAGTGGGCCGTAGGTTTTAGGCGGGAAAACAAACAATTTCAACATGAATGTGCTATATGTGTTATAAATTAGACATAAAGTATGGAAGGCATTAATAATATCTAAGCAATAAGTGACAGATACTTAAATGTCCTTTGTTTTTTGTGTGTTTTCACCTTTTTTTTTATTTGGGGAGATTTTGTGGAATAATTTGTGAGAAATTGCAGGATTTTGTAAAAAGAGTTCTTTCAGCAACAATTTACAACTGAAGTAATCGGTCCTGCGGATGCACTGAAAATAACAAACAGTTTTGTCATTTAAGCTCATTTATTGTTTTCATTGATTCAGTCATGTATCAAAATCCATTTAAATTAGAAAACGTTGCTTCTCGTGTCAAATATTGTTAGACGATTAATTTAGATGAATCAAGATGAATTCATTACAAAGTCTCTGATTAATTATATTTTTGTAAATCTAATTTCTATACAAATGTGTATAAACGTAGAGGCAGGAAGTCGTCATTTTAATGATGAGGCTGATGATTGTGTGTGTGTGTAGATTGTCGGTGTGTCCACGGCGTGTGCGACAATCGTCCAGGCAGCAAAGGCGTGTGTCGTAGAGGATCCTGTTTGGAAGAATACTCTGGAGAATACTGTGACAAGAAAGCAACAGTGTGCAACGCTGACGGGCTGCTGGAGCACTGTCACATGCATGCGTACTGCACACAGTCCGGACTCACAACCACGTAAGGCTCGAGCCACATCTCACCTGCATTCACCTATTGATAGTATGTAGTTACTTTTCTTTACTTCTTCTTTTTTACTTTGTCATTTTTTTAATTTCTAAATTGTTGATTCATTTGTCCACATGATCACATGACTTCTGACATGTAAGTTTCGTTTTCAACTTTTTATTAGTCGAGGAAAATATCACTTTTAGCATTTTGTTTTTGTCAAAAAATGTATCAACTAAACTAGCACAAAATGCCCACATAATTAGACAAAATGACAGGAAAATACACAAAACATCAACAAAAATACAGAAAATGACTCCAGAAAAGCACAAGTTGACAGTAAAAATTCAGAATATTAAAGAAAAATGCACAAAATGACAACAATACACACAAAAATATATAGAAAAATGCACATTGACTGGTAAAATACATATAATGACAACAATAACACACAAAATCATTACAAAAACACAGATAATGACTCATAAAATACACAAAAATATATTCAAAAACACACAAACGCATTCAAGAGTAAAAGGATTGTTTCTCTTTTTTTTTTTACCATCATTATTTAGACATTTTAGATTCATCATGAAAAAAAAATCTATTTTTATTGTTTCTTTACATTGACATTCTGCATTTTTTAAAATTTCATTTCTCTACTATACATGCAAGAATTCCAATTTCTTTCATGATTTAAAATTAACTTTACTTAAGACATTTTACTGTGAACATAAAACACCTCTTTTTATTGTTTCTTTACATTGACATTCTGCATTTTTTTAATTACTTTTTCTTACTACATGGAAATATTTG
This sequence comes from Gouania willdenowi, assembly GCF_900634775.1. Classification (NCBI taxonomy): domain Eukaryota; kingdom Metazoa; phylum Chordata; class Actinopteri; order Blenniiformes; family Gobiesocidae; genus Gouania; species Gouania willdenowi. Next base: position 4,424,550 of record NC_041048.1, on the reverse strand, counting down.
AACATTGTTTTTTAGATTTTGGTTGTCACTTGTTAAAAATGGAGGTTTTGGAGTCCTAAAGCATTAAATAAGAGCTAAAAATAACTCATGTGTTTCTGTATGTGGTCTTTGAGGTTTAAAGTTTACTTTTGAAGAACTGAGCATCTTTTAACTTTAAAGAAACCTTTTTTTTTACTTTACTTTACTAAATAATACAGAGACAAAACTGTTTTGAACAAGTTTAACAGCCTTTTAAAACTTTTAGCTATTAATACCTTTGATTTAATTTGGAAAACTTAAAAAAATGTTCCTGCATTTTAGAAAACTTCAGTGTGACTAAATATCTGCCTCTATTACTTCAAAGCTCCTCTTTGTCTTTGTTCCTCTACTTTTTAAACGTTAACGTCTGCGTGTTTTGTACCAGATGTGTGTGTCGGGATGGATATGATGGTGATGGTCATTCCTGTTCTCCCATTAATCCGTGCCTGAAGAGCAACAGAGGGGGCTGTGACACCAACGTAAGACTGTTTGAATATTTGTTGTAAGTCGTATGGAATCCCACCTGATCCCTTTCTATGCCTCTCCCTGTTTGTGCGTGTGCAGGCGGAGTGTGTGTACGTGGGTCCAGGCAGTGTGTCGTGTGTGTGTTCGGAGGGTTGGACGGGTGACGGCAAAGTGTGTGTGGAGATCAACAACTGTCAGCTGGGAACCCGAGGAGGCTGCAGCGTCAACGCTAACTGTAACCACATCGGACCTGGACAGGTGAGCTGCTCACTGTAATGCCCTACAACACGTGTGTCAAACTCAAGGCCCGGGGGCCAAATCTGGCCCTTTAGAGCAGTGATTCTCAAACTTTTTGGGCTCAAAGACCCCCTTTCTCTTACTTCTGAATCCAAGTATGTATGTATGTAATGAATGAGTGAAAACACACATTTTAAAGAATCTGATTTTGTAAATAAGTGGAAAGAAACAGCATTTAGTGATAGATTCATTTCTAAAGTTTAGACTATTTCTTGTATTTTTAGTTCATGTTCTAATCAAGATCATTTCTATCATCATTGTGTGTGTTTTTTTGCATAATTTTTGTGTGTTGTTTTTGTTTAAATAATTCTCCCTCAGCGCGTGTGTTTTTTGGTCGTTTGCTTGTTTCTTATGTCGTTTTGTACGTTTCTCTGTTATTTTTGTGTATTTTGTAATAATTTTGTACATGTTTTTTTAAATCTCATTTAGTGTGTCTTTGTTGTCGTTTTGTGTGTTGCTGGTAATGGTAAGTATTTTTGTCACTTAGTGTGTGTGTGTGTGATTTTTGTTTTATTTTTTGTATTTTGTTGTTGTTTGTTCTTTTTATTCAGTACATTTTTGTGAGTTGATGTTAATATTTAGCAGGGTTATCATTTGTAACTAAAAATAAACATTATCAAACCCAATATTTTTCATCTTTTAATTTGTTAATTTTCCTCTCTCTCTCTCTCAAGTACCCCCTGTAGAGCCATCGCGTACCCCTAGTGGTAAACCTGCCCCCATTTGAGAAACGCTGCTTTAGAGCATCCAACATGGCCCGCAGGACAAAGTAAAAATGTCAGAATTGAAAAGAATTATTGTGTAAATGTGTTACAGAGTGAGTGTGTGTGTAAAACCGGCTTCATGGGCAACGGCGTCCTGTGTGACCTCGTCAACCCGTGCTACACAAACAACGGTGACTGCCACTTCCTGGTACGTATTCCATCATTTGTATGTTTACAAGTTGTCATTTTTCTGGTGAAAACAATTTGTCATTCAGAGTTAAATGTTTGTTTGTTATATCGTTTCACAAAAGCCATTAATAATCGTTTTATGAGGTTTTACTTTTTTGTTTCTTTGTTTTTTGTGTCTTGTTTATCTTATTTCTTTAAAAAGAAAAAGTGGATTCTTCATTAGGGCTGGGCAATATATCGAGATTCAAGATATATAGTTTTCCATGTTGGTGATTGTTACGTGAAAAGTACACTATCGCTTACATCAAAATATTTTTAATTTATAACTTATTTTGAATAAAAATACTCTTTTTAGGAGTTGCTGTTTTTTCATTTTCTCAGAACAACATGGAAAGCACCGTTAGATGTATTAATGAGTGCGTTCTAACCCAGACCTTCCACTAAACTAGCCACACTACAGAACTTACTCACACGTGCTGTCCCTCATAGAGAGAAAGCCAAAAGTGTTACATTTTGTGTTTCTAAATAATGTGCCTGTGTGGCATCTTGCATCAGCAAATTTGACCTAGAATTGTCTTTCTGGTCAGACTTTTTTGAGTTAAAAACATCAAGATTTATATTGTATATTGCTATTTTGAGGAAAAATATCGAGATATGAATTTTTGTCCATATCGCTCAGCTCTATTCTTCTTATGCAATGTCTGAAATTCTCATTGTTTTACTCTTCATCAGGCAAAGTGTGAGCAGAAAGAAAATGGGAGTCGCATTTGTACTTGTCCTGACGGCTTTTCTGGAAATGGAGAGACCTGCTACGGATCGATATTAGACGTAAATATCCATAACTTTACGATAAACTGTGCTTTTAACGACCACTGATTTCAGTGCTAATGATGTAGCTGTAAAATAAATAATCATGTGAACATGTTTGCACTGTGATTTGGTGTTTCCCTGTCCCTATAGTTTGCTGAGTGACCTGGTGCCTACAGCTATGCTTTAATAAATAATGGAGAGTGCGTTTATTTATTTATGAATAGGCAACCATAGCACAGGTGCTATTTGTGATTGTGTTCAAGTGCCCTTGGGCAAGACATTGAACCCTAAGTTTGTGAATAGGTGAATATGGCTGAGATTGTAAAGCACTTTGGGACTACTTTGGTCAGAGATTGACAACTTTTATCCCAGTGGGGGCACACATCTGAGGATCACATTATCAACATTCATATCAGAATTTAGAATAATAACCAATCCATGCGTTTGCAATTTTGTTGTCTTTTTGTGTATTTTTCTGTCATTTTGTGTGTTTATTGAGGTATTTTGTGTATTTTTACTGTTATTTTATGTATTTTTGCTGTCATTTGGTGTATTTTTGCTGTAATCTTTGTTTTTTGGATTCATTTTGTGTATTTTTGCTGTCATTTTGTGTGTTTTTGGATTCATTTTGTGTATTTTTCTGTCATCTTGTAAGTTTTTGAAGGCATTTTGTGTATTTAGGCTGTCTTTTGGGGTTTTTGGAGTCATTTTGTGTGTTTTTGGATTCATTTTGTGTATTTTTCTGTCATCTTGTAAGTTTTTGAAGGCATTTTGTGTATTTAGGCTGTCTTTTGGGGTTTTTGGAGTCATTTTGTGTGTTTTTGTTGTCATTTTTGTGTGTTTGTGATGTCATTTTGGATTTTTTTGAGTCATATTGTGTATTCTCCTGTCATTTTGTATGCTGTTGGAGTAATTTTTCTGTATTGTTGCTGTCATTTTGGGTTTTTGGAGTCATTATTGTGTATTTCTGTTCTTGTATTGGGTATTTTTCTGTCATTTTGTGGGTTTTTGGAGTCATTTTTGTCTATATTTGTTGTCATTTTGTGTATTTTTCTGTCATTGTGTATTTACTTTTGGTGTAGCACAAAATTAGACTGAGGGCTGACAGTTGCCCATGTCTGACTTAGATGGTATTTAAATGGTGTTATAAATCAAGTTTATTTACCATGTAAACAAGGTGTATCAGGTGTAACAGCGATAGTGCCTCTTGACGTGTGTAGCTGTCCTAATGCTGATTTATCTTTGCAGATGCTGGACAGTCATCCAAAACTGTTCAGTTTCTCCTTAAAGACTCAGGTGTGTGAAATTATTTCAAAGCTAAGAATTGGTCTTTTCTGTGATTTTTAAAAATTATTTTTTAAACATGTTTGGGCCAAACGTGCATTTTTATTACAGCACAATCCAGGAATGAAGTCAAAATTTAGTCACCATTTACCTTTTATAAAGTAAAAAACCTTTTAAAGATAATATTTCTCTTCCCTGTGCACTAGATGCCATTGGCATCAAAAGGATAGTTTTGCTCCTAATTTACAGATTTTTTTTTGTTTTAATTACATTTTTTTTGTGATCAACTATTTATTAATGTGTGGTTAGTGATTACAGTCTGTTGTAGTTTACAAACAGGTATATTATGCACGCAATTTTTTTCTCGCCTCTTTTTTATCCCACAAGTCTATCCTTGCAATGGCCTTATTGATACATATACACAAATGAGTTTAATACTCGTAGAAATTATTCCCCATAACAGTAAATGAATTAATAATGGCTATAATAATTAAATTAAAAGAAACTGTTTAGTTTTATTTCAATTCTTTTGAATTTGATCTAGCAAACCACTGCTGTCTTTCTTAACTTGAGTGGTAAAAAAAATAAAATAAATAATAATAATAAAAAATTATCTGGGTACATGTTGGCATATAGCCAAAGTTGATTTGAACATAATGATTAATCAGATGAACTGGAATATTTCTGTTTTTTTTAACATTATTGATATTATTATTATTATTATTATTATTATTATAAGAAATGCTATTAAATCTTCAGAACAGTTACATTTGAAACATTCTTCAAAATTAATGGAAGGAAGTCGTTTGCAAAACAAACTCTAACATAATGTAGTGTTTGGTTTTGTGCAGTGGTAAATTTTTGGTAGACACATGATGTTTACTGTGGCTCGATATTTAGAAAGACTTAGCATTAGCATTTAGCTTTTCACTAGCTACTTTTACTGCTATTACAGCGTGAGTTACATTATTATCTGAAATGATTTGACTCAACAATGAGGCGAGCAAAACAATAAATAAAACAGAATTTGCAGGAAGTTGACTGAAGGCCGTGTGTGTGCGTGTGTGTGCGTGTGTGTGTGTATGAAGAGAAGCCCTGGATTCTCTAAGGACGTCAGTGGGAATGTCACACTATTGGCTCCATCGTCTCGAGCTCTGAGGAACATGACTGAAGCAGACGGGAGCTTCTGGATGAACCGACATCGAATGTCCTACTTTTTAAGGTCAGAGACCTTTGACCAGAAATGAGCAGCTTTAATCACAGCGGGGGGGGGAATCTGCAACATCCATGTCAACATTTAAAATAACGACCAGATCAGATCTGAACATTAATACAGGAAAGAACAAAGGGTTATGTCTTGTTGTTTTGTGTTTTGCCATTTTGTGGATTTTTTGGTTGTCATTTTGCATATTTTTGTTGGTTCAATTGGATTCAAGGAGTTTTAAGAGTTACTATGTGCATAACATGTACATAACCAAATAACGTTCCCAAGTTCCCCTTTAAGTCCTTCAAGAATAGAGTAAAAAAATAGAAAAACACCAGTAACATAAATAGAATATATACAAAATAACACAAATATACAATATTAATAATATTTTTGGTAAAACTTTACTATAGGGGTCCCTTAATTAATATTAGTTCATGCATAATTAAGCATTAATCAACAGTTTAATATTATGTTATTAATAATTAGAATGTATGACTGAACATTCATTACCATATCAGTTATTGCGTTAATAGGCAGCTAAATAATGTCTACTGCATGGAGTCAATTAAAACATATTGACGCATTAATAAAAGTTGCATAATGTAATTAGTTATCCTTATGTATGCATTACTTGTCATTAATTCATATATCAATAAATGTAATAACGTCCCTACGATTCAATTACTTATGCTGTTTATTAAGTAAGGTGTTATGTAACCTTAGCAACCTGACAAAAACATTAATAAATGTATAGGAGTGCCTCATAATGCTTAATAATGCATTCACTAACTTTAATTAAGGGACCTTTATTGTAAAGTGTATGTAGTAAGTCATTTTGTGTTTGTGGTTTTGTGTAGTTTTTGTTATTTTTGCATATTCTTTAGGTATTTGAAGTTGCCTTGTGTGATTTTGAAAGTAATTTGTGTATATTAGTGGTTGAGTGTATTTTTCAGTCATTCTGTGTGTGTTTTGTTTTGCTTTATGAGTCAGTTGTGTGTTTTTGGAGTCATTGTTTGTGTGTTTTTGTTGCCTTTTATGTGTATTTGTCTGCAAATTTGTGTGTTTTTGGAGTTGTTTTGTGTTTACATTGGGAGCCGTACAGAATTAGACGTGAGTCTCCGGGTCGCCAGTCGCTCGTGTCTTCTTTAGATTCAACACACACACACAAACGAATGCGTACACACACCCTGAGGTTTGTCAGGACAGAGTAAGGCGAGCACTTTTTGATAACCGTGCAAAGTCAGAGTTTTCTTCCTGATGTTCACAGAGCTCACATCTTAGACGGGGTCTATTCTGTGGAGGATCTGGACAGACTGGTTGGTACCAAACTGCCCTCCCTTCACCCCCAGACCAAGTGGGAGATCACCAACAGCAGTGGGGTAACAACCACAACAATGTTTACAACAGTGGTTCACAACCTTCTTTGTATTGTGAACCCATTTTGATATCAAGAATTTCTAACAATCCTAAAGACATATTTTCCTAGAATTACTTTTTGATCATGTTTGTTATACCGTATTATACAAATACAGAGTAGCCAGGAGTTGTACTAACTTTGATATTATTTTAATTGCATTTCAATATTATTATTATTATTATTATTATTATTATTATTATTATTATTATTATTAATAATAATAATAATAATAATAATAATAATAATAATAATAATAATAATAATAATTATTATTATTATTATTATTATTATTTAAACTCCAGGCGACCCCACATGGGGTTCTGACCCCTAAGTTAACAAAACACTGGTTTACAATATTTAAATATTTAGACGTGGGGTTTTTAATACATGAAATAAATCATTATGATCCATAAATCTACAAAGGTTATTTTGTGCGCTGCAGCTACCCCAGTAAGGGTGTTTAGTTATTCAGGTCATGGACATCTGCAAAGCCTAGAACAGCCAGCCTCGCTTACTTCTGATAAACTGGATTCTTCAAAGGAAGCTGAATGTGACACATCAACCTCGGGAATGGGGATCAAAGACCAGTATAGATCCCAAACTCCCAACTATTCAGCTCAGATCTAAAGAAGTCTGTGAATGAGAGATGTGCTGTTTTTTACCTGAATTTTAGGGTGAAAGAAATGAACACAATTTTGTACATTCAGGGTAAAAACATGTGTTTGTTTTTCTCCCAGGTGATCCACATTGGAAGTGCCTCCATCATCAGCCACAACCTGCAAGCAACCAATGGCTTCATCCACATCATAGACAAGGTACTGGTCACACACGGGGAACGCAAAGCACAGGATGGAAGAAGAGATTAGATTGATCTATTACAGATGTGGGCACCTGGGTGCCCCAAAGAAACTGCACAAATGACTCCAAAAATAGACAGAACATCTACAAAAACACACAATAAGAAGCCACTAACACAAAATGAGAACAAAAACTCATAAATCAGGAACAAAAACACAGAACATGACAAAAAACCTCACAGATAGGCAACAAAAACACACAATATGACAACAAAATTAAACAGATCAGCAGCATAAACATACAAAATGACTCAAAAAATGCACAAAACAGAAAGGGAGATATGCTACAAAGCGAGATTACCTCTTATCACGCTAACTTCCGAAATGTAATCAGTGTGTGTTCTCCTACGAAGCTCGCTAACATCTTATGGAGCTAAATCACTATGGTAACTTAGGCTGAACGACTAGCCTGGTCGGCAACAGGTTTTGCTCGGCTTGGATCTTAGTGAGTCCTAAAGCCCCTCCTCCTGACCAATCAGTTCTCTTAGAAAACGACTAATCTCACGCTTTTACACATTTCTACCTGGGTTCTCTCATTTCTGCATTTTCTGTAACAACAGTCTTGTTTTTGGTCTTATATGGATTTAAATTTTTCATAATTTTAAACTTAAGCATCACCTAACCAGGTCGGGACCAGGTTATGAAGTGGATCAGATCTGAGCGAGTATAAAAGCTCCGCCTCTGTTGCTCTTTGCTGTCATCATGGATTTAAATCCATTACATTTATTTAAGATGATCAGCTGTTCCTCCATTGTAAAGACGGTCACTCTGCCAGTTTTCTCCATTGTAGTGATTGGTCAGACGCTGCAGTCTCCACCGCTTTTACGGGAGCGAGCCCGTACTGAGGCTGAAAACACTTGGCTTAATTTAGCGTGTTGTTATCCACCTTCGTAGGACAGCTTCTCTCTGACAGGGAATGTTTGGTTAGGTGAAGCCCGCTAACGGAGATTCATCCACAATATAATTATCTAGCTTCGCAGCACAGGCCCCCAAAATATAAACTTGCAAAAAGACTCCAAAAACACAAAATAACAACACAAACACACAGATCGGCAACAAAGACTCATAGATCGGCAACACAAATACACAGAATGACTCAAAAAATGCACAAAACAATGAAAACAAGCAAAAACACTTCAAAAACACAAAAATAATAGGAAAATATTATTTTCCTATTATTTGCAAACCCGCCGGCTGGCCCAGACCCGGCTGGGCCGGTCCTGGTGGGGGTCTTCCGGGGCGGGTGGTACGGGCTGCGCCCTGCCTTACCTGCGGGTGCGGCCCCGGGTGGCCCCGGCTTGGTCGGCGTCCTGTGAGCCGGGCTCTGCGGTGTGGCTGGGCCCTTTTGTGGGGGGGGGGGTGCTATCTGGGGCGCATTGCGCGGGCGGCATCAAGGAAAGGCGCTCTGGGGTGCCTGGTTGGTGCGCCTGGGGGCCGGCGGGGCGGCTTGCAGCATCCCCTTGGTGCCCTCGGCAACTATGGGCGTGGTTGTCGTCCCTGGGGGCGCTGCTCTCAGTGCTGCTTCCGTTCCGGGTCCTTCTGGCCTGGGGTCCGGACCCTGCTGGCTCTGGGTACACCGGCGGGCGCCTGCCGGCTGCCCGTTCCGCGCGGCTCTGGCCGTCTGCTGGGCGGGGGCCTTGGCTCCTCTGCTGGGGTCTCGGGTGGGGGGCTCTCTGGGCCCTTCCCTCGGGGGGTTGGGTGCTTGGGTGTGGGTGGATGGGGGGGGGCTGGATGCTGGCGGGGGGCCTTGGGGTTGGGGGTTGGGGTCGGTGGGGGGATGCGCTGGGTGCTCGGCTGCTTGGGGCTTCCTCGGATGTGTGTGTGTGGGGGCGGTGGCTGCCTCTCGGCCTGGGATCTTAAGGGCATCTGGGGGGTTGCTCGGCCGCGGGGGGGTTGCCTGGGGCTCCCTGGCCCCCGCTCTTTCTGCTGGCCTGGCTGCATCTGCGGGCCCAGGGCAGTTCCTGGGTAGCGTTTTTTTTTTGCACATATACTGGTATACGATGCACTGGCACGCCTTGGGATGTGGGATAAAACTCATACTGGGCTTCACTTTAGACACGTTAATCCCAAATACCTGCTTTAGGTACTACCATTCACTCATTCCCCCTGTTCACAGCCACCACCATTATAGCTAAGCTTCACACTTGTCACCATACTGGCTGGATTACACAACATAATAAGCACAATATATTCTACAACCTCACATCTCACCCTCACTGCAAAACAGTCTATTCTTCCCCACCTTTTCTATTTCCTGCCTTGAGTCTCTTCTCCCTGCTCCCTTTCCCCTCCCCTTCCCCCTCCCCCTCCACTTAGGTGCAACACCGCTCTCCCTTTTTATATCCTCCCTATAATAAAAGATTTTTTACCCTTCCTTAGGGAGGGCTGGTGATGGTCACAATTAAGCAATAAAATATTTCAATGTATTTTATTGCAATAACAAAATATGCATTGCTGTCTCACAATGATTGCACTTCCTGTGGTGTTGACCTTTGACAGCATGTGCAGACAAGTAAAAAAAAAAAAGAAGGAAAATATACAAAACAACAACACGAACAAAACAAAAATATTTTATTGTTTCCTGTGTTAATGCTCGGATTGGTCAATATTATAAATCCTAACATGAATTCTAAAGATGTGGTCCTCGGATCAGACATCACATCTTTGTGGCCCTCCCTATGATAGAAATTGCTCATGTATACTTAAACAACACTTAGCAATAATCATCCCCCCCAAAAAAAATAAAAATAAATGCATCTTCCTGTGTTCACAAATATCTGAAGGTGGTGGATTTAAGTCTCTTTTGTTTGTGTGTTCAGGTTTTACCTCCATCCCGGTTAGAAATCCCCCCTGATCCCCCCAACCTGATGACCTTTCTGAACTCTACTTCCAACTTCACTCTGGTCCGACAAAGCGCACTGGTAACGTCTGCCCTTTTTCAACTCATTATTTAATACATCTTTCTATATTTCCTTCTTTAAAGAGGATTTAGATTTTAAAAAATGTGTGTTTTTTTTGCAGATCCACAACTTGTCAGAGTATCTTGAAAAATCAGATTTCACCCTCCTGCTGCCCACAGATGAGGCCGTCAGGCAGCATTTCAAGGAGACAAATACCACAACCCTGGTGAGTCAATATAAACATTTTAATTTTTTTTCCAAGTTGTAGCAGAAAAGAGGCCATTTTTGATACACAAAGAGTAAACAGACTCCATTTTAGTCGTGTTTTAGTCCGGATCACTTCACTGGATCACTGCGCACACACCAGTCAGGTGACATGTGCACATGTAAAGATCTGTGAGCTCTTCTAAGACAGCATAGAGAAAGGAGAACATGAGGTCAGCTTCTATCCTTGACAGCACAGGCTTGGCTCCTGACACTGCTTTTAGTTGTTATGCTGCAAAGAAGTGGAACAAACTGCCAGCATCCAGTTCTTTAATCCAAGTTAAAGGCAGTATTTTTCTCAACTGCGTATGACTGAGAGGGAGATTTTCTATCGCTTTATTGTTGATTTAAGGTTTTAAAGCTGATTTAAATTTTCTTATTTATTTTTAAACCGTTAAATGTTTTCTGTTGCACTTTTTATTCATGTAAAGCACTTTGAATTGCCTTCTGTATGAAATGCGTTATACATATGCCGATATTGGAAGCTGAAAATGGAAGAAAAATAAAGAAGCGTAAAAATCAACTCATAGGCTACTCTCCTCAATAAATTTTCCATATCTAAAAAAGTATTAATCTGATCAAACTTAACATTTACAGTGTGCCTATTGAATAATTATATAAAAATTGATAAAGATTGTGTGGGATATCCTGAAAGTTTGTTGAAATGACATGGAATGACCCAGCAGCTTTAAAGTGAGGATTTTCAATCTTTGGTTCATCTATATTAGTGTTGTCACGATAAAGTCCTATGTGCTAAATCTTGCCGACATAAGCAACCAATTTGGTTACCGAGACGATTCTCCTTTCAATGAAAGTTGCGAAAATTGAGTGTTTTACGCATTTTCCTACAAAATGCGTGATTTTTTCTAATCCCGGTGTGTCATACTCATTTGACACCAAACGTTGTCAAACAACTATGACACACCTGATTTATAAGTTAGCAACAACACCTGGAAAGCTGTTGTGCTTTCACAAAGGAGATCGCTGTCATTTATCAGATGAAGATTAATCGACTGGTGCAAGCCCAATCTGTGTGTATGGAACCACTATGAATATCTTTAACATATTATTTTTCCACCTCACAAGGACGCTGACGTGTTAAAATACCACCTGATTCTGCGGGAGCTGCTCTACCCCGACCACATCTCTGACGGCACGCTGAAGAGCACGCTGCTGGGCGACGACTACCAAGTCCAGTTCCATCTAAACGAAAAGAATCAGGTAACAAAGGAGATTCAAGTTTGAAATGATTCCCTGCAAAGCACAAATAAGTGAAAAAAGAAAACTAAACTTAAGGCTGCTGGAGACGATATAAAGACATAGTGATTTTGCTTTGCCACGACAACGCAAGTGGGAATGTGAAAAATAATGTCTATTGTCAATGAACACAAGTTTGTGTTACATTCGTTGATGATTTAACAGAACTTTATTTAGAGTCACATTTCCAGACCAGAGGAGATTTGTAGCAATATTTTAAGCTAAAAATTCTGGCTGCAGCTGCAGGATTAAAGCTTTAACAGCAGTTTTTCCTCAAAGTTCATGAGCAGCAGCTGTCTCTCTCTAGCAGACCTAATCAAGCACTCTAGGGCTTGCAAAAGCAGCCTAATTTGCATTAGCATTTACAAATTATATATCATTATTGTGACCAAGCAGCAGAACATTTTGAATTTTGAATGGTGTAAATCGTTTGCATGCAGCATGACAAACAGGGTCACTTTAAATATTAATATACCTGTAAATGTATTTTGCCTGAGTGCACAAGGTACATAGATTTGTAGATTAGAAACTGAACAACATTTTGGTGCTAGAATTGTGTCTCTGAGTTTAAAATGAATGAGATATAGTAATTTATTTCAATTCAATTCAACTTTATTTATATAGCGCAATGTACGACAAAGTCATCTCAAAGCACTGAACAAAATATAAAGTCCATAGTAAGAAAGAAAGAACCCAAAAATATCCACATGAACAAGTATTTAATGACAGTGGGAAGAAACAACTCCCTCTTTTAAATTTTATTTACAGTAAAAGCAGAAAACCTAATATTACATAGCATATAGTATTTCACAAATTGTCACTGGTTGTCACATTGTCACTAAGCAGTGAAACGTTTCGATATTTAAATGGTTTAAGTTGGTTAAGCATTAGCGGAGTAATAGCAGGTGAAGATACGCTTTCCCACAACATTTGAGTCACTGTCGTCATTGTCTGGAGAAAAAACCCAAGAAATTACAGAGAGAATGAAGGACAAACACTTCTATGCATTCGTCTATGGGACTACACATCCCACAATGCAATGCATGCAACGTTGCCAGTAAGAGAGTGTTTACGGTGGATATCAAAACAAAGTTCCCAGCTGCAGTTTCAATCTTTTGCATCTTTGTTCCATTAAATTAGCTTAAATGTGTTGATCCATGAGGCCTCCACTGTGTCTTTATCTGATATGAATTATTGTCTCCAGCAGTTTTAAATGATAACTGTTGTTTTTGTGTTTTTCAATGTATTTGGTCAGGAATTTTCTAAATGTGTCTAAGTAATTGTTTCTCGTGGTTTCCCCCAGACAGTCGTGAACGACGTCCTTATTGATGGAACGTTCCACGTGACAGAATATGGCGTTTTGATCCTCGTCCCTCAGGTTCTCAAAGTTCGGCGGAATAGATGTGGGAAAGAGATCAGCCTGCAGGTCAATGTAAGGACAGAGAGAAGAGAGCGGTTAATAAGCAATAAGTGGAGGGAAGGATGGATGGTTAATGTTGATGCTAGCTAGTGCTAATGCTAAGTTAATATTAGCTAATGCTAATGTTAGCTAATGCTATCTAGTTTAATGCTCGACTAATGCTAGCTCAATCTAATGTTAAAGCAGTGTTCAATGACGCGGGCCAGCACCAACATACTCACTTGCGTTTTCTTCAGGAAATGCAAATATTTTAGTTGTGTTGTAAAATATATTGCTGTTGTAATCGTAATTGAATTGTAATTGAGTTCAGCTAATTGACTTTGCAAATTCTATAAAAACTGTCATTTTCAATTTAATCAAACACAAAACTTCGGAACCAAGTTATAGTTCTATGGCTTACCCACACGTAGTTAACAATTTTTTACATTAGGTTTACCTGCATTAAAAAAAAACAAAATTGAAATCGAGCAGTTCACTGACAGAAAAGGCTCAGAAGCCCACACCAAAAATATTAAAACCAATATTTTCATTGATTAGGAAGACTAACGATGATAGATAATATTTTGTAGTGTATTTTACAGCTGATTTAAGACAACATAAGACATGAGAGATGCTAACACAAGTGATTATTTGTAATTTAACTTTAGTAATTGAGAACATATTCGTAACTGACCTTCAGGGGGAAATTAAGAATTGTAATTTTTAATTGTAATTGTAAAAAATGCCGGTCAACGTAATAATAATTAAGTTGTAATTGAACATGGATAATTGAAGACGTAATTGTAACTGTAAAATGTAATTGACCCCAATCCTGGTTTTGATTGTCTTCCCGCTCTGATGCAGCAATGATGATGTTTCTCTCTCCATGGCTCTGTGTGTTCCTAGGGGAGGTGTACAGACTGTGAGGGGCTGCCTCGGTGTATCTTCACCTACAAACCGGTGAGAAAACTGTTAGCTTACACGTAATAGGGGCATAAACATGGAATTAATAAACAACAAACTATTTTCACTGACTAACCAGTGTATGCAGTAGAAGAAATGTTCACAGATGAAAGTATCATCATTACACAGTGTTTAGTTGTGTGCTAAGCGTTGATAATTGATGGATGGTGTTTTTTAGACGTGTTTCTTTATATTTTTGCTGTAGATCAAACCTCAGTTTCCGTCCAACATGAAATCCAACTGTAGATACCGGAAGCGCGTTGGATCCAGGAGGAAATCTGTGCCAGGCTGCGTCATCAAATGTCTTCAGCACACCAAGGTCAGCTGACATGGCAGCTCTTTCTTTATCCTAACTGATCATTGATTCATGTTAGCATTTAGAATAATGACCAGACTGAGCATTAATACAAAGAAAGACAAAGGCTTTTGTTTAATTTTATTGTTGTTTTGTATATTTTCCCAACATTTTAGTATCTTTTTGTCAGTTTGTGTTTCTGTTTTGTGTATTTTTGTTGTTCTTTTTTTATCATTTTGTTGTTGTTTTGTGTGTTTTTGGTGTCCTTTTGTGTGTTGTTATTGTCATGAAGTATTTTTGAAGTCATTTTGTGTGTTTTTGTTGCTGTTTTGTCTGATTTTGTTGCAGTTTTGTGTGTTTTTGGAAAAAGCACAGTAAGCACAGCAGTTTCTATACAATATTACAGTAAATGCTATAATAAAAACACAGTAATTGTTATGAAAAACACAATGAATGTAATAATAAGAACACAGTGAATGCTAGAACAAAAACCGTAATTGTGTCGATAAAAACACAGTAAATGCTATAATAAAATCACAGTAAATGCTATAATAAAAACACAGTAAGTGCTATAATAAAAATAAAAACAGTAAATGCTATAAGAAAAACACAGTAAATGCTATAATAAAATCACAGTAATTGCTGTAATAAAACAAAAGATTTCTGTTTGATAGGATCACTCCTGTTGCCCTGGTTACTATGGACACGAGTGCTTCAAATGCCCTGGAGAAGTCGGCAATTGGTGCTCCAATCACGGGGAGTGTCAGGACGGTAACTATGGCAACGGCGAGTGCCGTTGCTACGAGGGTTTCCATGGCACCGCATGTGAGGATTGTGAGCCGGGGCGTTACGGCGTCAACTGCTCTTCCAGTGAGTGCGCGCGCGCACACACACACACACACACTAATGCTAGTAATGATTCTACTGTGTAATCTTTGTCAGGATCCTGGGTTGAGAGGACCAGCCTTTCTTGACCTGTTACGATAAGCACCGAACAGGAAAAATAAGCCTTTACCAATCATTAATCATTAGTGCAGTGCACGTAGGAAGTATGCTATAGAAAAGTGGGAGGTTCAGTAGCTTTTTCATGGATGGTCAAATGAGGTTGTGTTTGAAGGTGGGACGTCAGCGACATTTAGGTTTGTTGTGAAATATGTAGAGTGATAACTATTGTGTATTCATATATGACATCGTCACTGTGGAGGTAGAACTGATGACATCATCACTGTGGAGGTAGGACCGATGACATCATCACTGAGTCCTTCGACCCAGGAGTTGGGGCGTGAGGGTGGGGCGCCCAAACAAATCTGACGTTGCACACCCTTGAACCAAACAGAAACCCATATTGACACTCTGATCCTGATCCGCAGAGATATTTAAGGAACACACACACACACACACACACACACACACACACACACGCACACATGCACATGCACACACACACACACACACACACACACACACACACACACACACACACACACACACACACACACACACACACACACAGATTCCTTGCTTTTATAGAGAGATTAAACCAAGCTTTGCTGAGTATTAATGCTTTATTTAACAGGTGCTCTCCTCTCATCTGCTGTTATATGGTTTAACTCATGGAATTTGATGTTTTTTCTGGAGAAATTCTGGCTTGGCTCTCAAACACTTAATGCAGTTACTCTTTACAGGCCTGTTACTTGTGTTAAAATTACATGTAATGAATTTTAATTACAAGCTAAGATGGTGTATAATTTAGGAAGTTTAAGGTAAGGTTTTTTTAAAAAATGCTTGTGAAGCAGCGCCATCTTGCCTCTTTCATGGGCTGGTTTCCATTCTTGGCCCAACATTCCTCCTCTGTTTAACAGGGCCTGTCCAAACTCAGATATCACAGTGATTATTTTTGATTGGATCAGCAGTCACTGAACGGCGTAGTGTTGATATTTCTGTTTACGACACATTCCAGGATTCACCGTTGCTCTATGGAGCCTCTTGGAAAGCTAAAAAAAAGTCACACATTTAGTTAATTCACATGTGTCGGTTCTGGACGTACGTGCCCGTATTTACCAATAACATGTCTTGTTGTAAACTCGCTCACCCATTTTTCTTTGGGACGGAGACGTTGTGACTCTGACTTTGATGCTGCTCCAGTAACAGCAGTGGTATTTTTCTGGTTGACCGTGGTTTGATACACTATGGCGTGAGGGAGTGAACTATGACAGAAACAAAAAGATAAATCTCTGTAATTCCTACTGTGTAATTATTGTTAAAAGTAGCATTTTGCCTGCATAACGACACTTTATATATTTTATTTCACAGGATCCACAATGTGGTTTCTGTCATTATATGCTAGGAGCTATGATTGTTTAATTTGGAATTTTTTTATTAAAAGATTGCAAGATATGGAATTGTTCTCAAGTCCTCTTAGTTTAAATTTAAAAGAGTCCAATACAATTACATGGATAAAATTTTACTGAATTTAAATTTAGCTGGTAAATTAATTAATTGAGTAAATGAATCATTAATTTCTTAATTCATTTATATTTTTATAATACATATGCAAACAAACAAAAATAAGAGAGAATAATAAGACGGATAACAAGATGAAATTGAATTAAAATGCAGTTAATTCACTAAACTGTGCATTTTTTCCATTTGTTTCAATGATTTCCTTAATGAAAAAGCTTTTGGTATATTTTAGGTCAAATGTTTCTGAGATACGAGTTGAGCGTTTTCAGGCTGAACAGTTTAAGCAGAGATATTAACATAAAAAGCAATGTCTTTATCATGTGCTTGTATTTCAGAGTGTGTGTGTAACCATGGGAAGTGTGAGGATGGTCTGACAGGAAGTGGCAAGTGTGTGTGCTACAAAGGTTGGAAAGGCACTTCCTGCTCCATAGGTGAGACACAAGTCCCTCCCACACACACACACACACACACACACACTGAAAGTAGGAGAATAAATGATTTGTCTCTAAAAAGACTTTTCTGTGTGTGATCCAGAGATCAAAGACGATTCCTGTGGAGGTGCGTGTGACGAGAACGCCAAGTGAGTCCCTCACCAACCGTTAGTCATGGATCCAACATGGGCTGATCAATTATTTGTTGAATCATTCATTCATTCATCTTTCAAGTCCAGTGTTTGCAGAACATTTAATTACTGTCATTTATATTTATTTAATAGAAAATAGAGCACAGTCATCTAATAGCACTCATCACATTTAATAATAAAAGTAATGTATTTTGTTTATTTTTCTCTTATTTTGTCATTCTGTCGATATTTTTTTCTGTCCTTTTGTGTGGTTTTTGATTCATTTACTGTTGTTTTGTGTATTCTGTCATTTTGTGAGTTTTTTGGAGTCATGTTATGTATTTTTGTTGTGTATTTTTCTCTCATTCTGTGAATTTTTGTTGTCCTTTTGTGTATATTCTATGATTTTGTGGGTTTTTTCGAGTAATTTTGTGCATTTTTGCTGTTGTTTGATACATTCTTTTTGTGTATTTTGTCATTTTGTGTCTATTTTTTGTTGTAAATCTTTGTAATTATGTTTTACTTGTGTTTTTTCTCCAATGCTGTGTGTTTTTAGAGTGAGTTTTTGTATCTAAAAAGATGGACATCTTTGCTGTTTTGTGTATTCTATCATTGTGTGCGTTCTAGAAGTGCTTTTGTGTATTTTTGTTATTTTGTGTGTTTTTGTTGTCCTTTTGTGTATTTTTCTGTATTTTCTTTCTTTTTTTTGGAGGCATTTTGTGTATTTTTGAAAGTTTACTTTTGGGGGCTGCACAAAATTAGACCAAGGACCACTTGTTGCCCCCGGACCACCAGTTGCCTATGTTGTTAATATAAGATGCTACTTGATAATTAAGGGGTTTGTGTGTTAATGGAAGAATTTCTACCTTCACCAAGAAGTTTGTTTTTGTTGGTGTTTTTTTCATTTATTTGTCTGTGAACATTTTAACTCATAAACAGCTAAACAGATTTTAAATGGCATTTACAGGAAATATCTGAAATGGTATAAGGAACTAGTGATAATGTTTTGGGGATGGTTTGGAATAATATTCTTAGTCTGCATCAATTTGAATAATGGATAAATCCCTCTGTTCAGCTCTTTGAGCTGGTTCTACACCTCCTCCTGCTGGTGGCTTTTCACACGTTCTAGTCATAACTTCTGTTCTACTTCCTGTTTTGATTGTACAACGGCACATCCACGTGCTAGACATTACTTCCAAGCCTTTAGGGCTTATGCTACGAAGCTAGATAATTATATTATGGATTTATCTCCGTTAGCGGGCTTCGCCTAACCAAACATTCTCCATCAGACAGAAGCTGTCCTACAAAGATTGATTACAACAAGCTAAGTTAAGTGAGTTGATTTCAGCCTGGCTATGTGCGTGATTACAGCATCAATTACAATCACGGATAAACTGGACAGCAATTTACGTCACATTTGAAGAATAATTCTTTAAAAATATTAAGAATTTAAATAAATAATTCAGACCAAAAACAACATTGTTGCTGCAGTAAAAGCAGGAAGGGATGAATGATGTAATTGATGATGCTTAAATTAGTGAGATTATAAACGGAGATTAAACAGACACTCTGATCAGTTTCACTGTCACTTTTACATTGTCTGTGGCTCTGATGCTGCGTTCTTAGAGATCAGCCTACATCATACGGTGGAATATATTTATATTTTATATTATCATACAGGACTGAGGCTCTCAGCGTCACCACAGAATGCATGAATTAATTAATTAAATATTTTATTGGTCTGAAAGCGCCCAACGTACGCAGGCTTTATCAGCTGACTAATGTAGATCAGTCCATCAGATATAAATCTCTATGTTTCCTATTGGATGTCATAAGTAAATGCAAGGATTGCGTTGATATCTAAATATTCTCTCTCCTGTCAGCGTCACATCTGATCTATGCAGCGACGTGTTCACACAATGATCCTCTTTTTATTGGTCAGGAGGCGGGGTTTTAGTACTTGCTTAGATCCTAGCCAGAACTAAACCTGGTCCCGACCACGTTAGTCGTTTAGCCTAAGTTACCATGATGATTTAGCTCCGTAAGACGTTAGCCAGCTTTGTAGTATAGCACACACTGGTTAAATCACGGTAGTTAGCGTGATAAGAGGAAATCTAGCTTTGTAGTACAGGCCCTTAATGTGTGAATGATCAGGCTCACTGAACCAGATAACTGCCAGTTATCTGCAAGGAGGAGATTTGGAGCTTGGGGGAGGTTTGCGCTCTCTGACTGCTCTTGTTAATTCTGTTTTCAATGTTACAGGAAATAGGAAAAAGGACGTGATACAAGGGGAAATAGGCTCTCAGCTCTTTGTAGCTGTAAAAGCTCTGTTTAATATGAGAGGCTTTTATGTCTTCAAGGCAGGGTTGGCGTTTTAGTACCTGGTGTTTGCTTTTCTGATTTCATTGGTTGAATAGAGCTGTAAATAGTCTTTATTGTCACAAAAGAAAAATATAATAGTGTTACACATTGCTCCAAAAAAACTTAAATTTGCATAAAATGTTTTTTTAATTACAGTGTCAAATTGATGTTTAAATGTTTTTGATTTAAAAAAAAAAAAAAAATCCTTACATCACTGTACCATGTCATTATGACCTTGATATAAGCTGTAATTTGTATTCATCAAGCTGAGGGTTGAATAAACGTACACACGTTTATCGATTGACTAATTTGTGGACTGTTGCAGTTGTATCACAGGACCGAAAGGATCAGCTGCTGCCTGTTTGTGCGTGGCTGGATATGAAGGGAACGGGACCTACTGCAAAGGTAAAGAACTCCACCTATTAGTATTTACACACACAAATGCACAAAGGAAGGATTCTCACTTTCTTTATCTCACTCCGTGTGCCACGCAGAGCTGGACTTGTGCAGCAGGTCGAATGGAGGATGTGCAGAGTTTGCCACGTGTAAGAGAGTGTCAGCAGGAGAGAGGACGTGCACCTGTAAGCAGGGCTACACCGGAGACGGGATCGTCTGCCTTGGTAACAACCTGTCTCCTGTTAGTCATTCACAACTTTAGTTTTGTTTGAAATGAAATTAGTGTTGAATTATCGTCCCCAAATTACTGTAATTTGTCTTTAAATTATGACTGCAGATTAATTTGTAAACAAAAAACAGCATTAATACCCAAAATGATCAGAACAGACACAAAACGACAACAAATGCACTTACAATGAGAGACAAATACACAAAATTATCAGAACAGACACAAAATGACAACAAAAGTAACAAAAATGCACATAACTACAACAAAAACACATTAAATGAGAGAAAGATACACAAAATAATCCACACACTTAAAACCATGTCGAAAATGTCAACAAAAATGCACATATTGATACCAAAAACATAAGGGGGGTATACTACGAATCTAGATTACCTCTTATTGCGCTAACTTCCGGGACTTAATCAGTGTGTGCTGGACTACAAAGCTTGCTGGAGCTTAATCACTATTGTAATTAATGCTGAACAGCTAACCTGGTCGTGACCAGGTTTTGCTCGTCTTGGATGTTAGCGAGACCTAAAGCCCCGCCTCCTGACCAATCAGATCGCTTAGAAAACGACCTGCCCATTGTTAGATGATCCTGGTTGGTGCAAATCTGACAGCTGAGTTTAAGGAAGAAGATTATTAATTATAAATACGATCCTTTCATTTACGATGACATCCTTTATGAAAGATATAGATTTATATTTAATGGACTGATCTACAGTCAGCTGTTGAAGCCTGTGTGTTGATCCGTGCGCGCGGACAGCTGAAGTCATTCCTTCATTTATTTATTAATTCACTGGGGCTGACATTATCAGCAGGAATATGGACAATGTGCTCTCATCCCAGTGTGTGTGATAGAGGTATTCTTGAATAGAAACACGTGTGTGCTGTAATAAAGTTTAACTGCAGAGCACTGTTCGTTTATCATCCAAAGGATTATTCTAGTAAATAATCTCACGCTTTTACGCATTCACAGTGTCAGCAGCTTCCTGCCTGGGTTCTCTCATTCCTGCCTTTTCTGTAACAACAGGGTTGTCTTTGGTTCGAATTATGGATTTTAATTATTCATCATTTTAAACTTCAGCAACCTGGTCGGTACCAAGTTATGAAGTGGATCAGATCTGAGCGAGTATGAAAGCTCCGCCTCCTGCTGTGAACTGCACTAACTGTGTTGCTCTTTGCTGTCATCATGGATTTATATTCATTATATTTGTTTAGGTTCAGAAGCTGTTCCTCCATTCATTGTAAAGACGCTCAGTCTGCCAGTTCTCTCCATTGATTGGTCAGATGCTACAATCTCCACCCCTTTCATGTGCACATAGCGAGGCTGTAATCACTTGGCTTAAATTAGCGTGTTGTGATCATAAGTGATCGAAGTTTGCAGTACAGCTTGTGTCTGAGACGGAATGTTTGGTTAGTTCAAGCCAGCTAATGGGATTAATCCAATCTAGATTCGTATTATACCCCCAAAAAACAACAACAAAATGACCAAAAAGTCAACAAAAATGCACATAACGATAAACACTTTAAATTAGAGAATGATGCACAAAATGATCCAAACACGCGCAAAACGACAACATAAATAACAGAAATATCAACAAAAATGCACATAATGACAACAAAAACATATAATATGACAGAAAAATACATAACGATTATCAGAACACACACAAAACAACAACAAAAATAACCAAAATGATAACAAAAAAGCTCATGACAACCAGTGTTCTGCCAGTTACTGAAAAAAGTAACTAGTTAACGTTACTAGTTACTTCATTAACAAAGTAACTCAGTTACTATTTTGATTACTTACACCAAAAAGTAATACGTTACTGGAAAAAGTAACTTTTGAGATACTTAGAATAAAAGAATGTATTTATTTTGGGTCATTTGTGTCCATACAGCTTCATATTAGTGCTGTAATAATATAATAATCCACTGTTGATCAACTGCTATTAAACAACCATAAATGATGTGCATATAAAGCACAAAACAGCTTCTCCAAAATGAAAACAGTAATTTTTCATCCTCAGCACAGTAATGTAAAGTAAGCTGTGCATATTCCAGGTGCACATTCTGCTGTTAAAAATGCTTATAAAAATAAATGTGGTAAAACTAATTCACAGCATTCTTCTCAGCGACACAATGCTAAACATATCAGGCTAATGAGCTGCTGTTAGCAGTGACTCAGCAGTTGCGACAGGCTGCTTATTTACAGCTGTTCTGTCCCTGGATAACAGTCACAGTCCGTTAAAATCCAGTCGCAGCGTTAGCTTAGCTTCACTGATGCATCTTTTGGAGACAAAAATAATGCGCGTATGTCCACTCTGAGAAGCTTGTCCTGTTCTCGCTTTGACTCGCCATGATTGGTGCACGTGATGTAAACGGAAACACGCTGACAATTCTTCTTCTTCTACTGTTTTACCGTGTTTGGCACGG
This sequence comes from Gouania willdenowi, assembly GCF_900634775.1. Lineage (NCBI taxonomy): Eukaryota > Metazoa > Chordata > Actinopteri > Blenniiformes > Gobiesocidae > Gouania > Gouania willdenowi. The sequence continues at coordinate 4,401,771 of NC_041048.1, read as the reverse complement.
CATCCTGCAAAAATATGGAGCACTACTGTAAACAGGCAGTACACTGCAGCTAGCAAAGTAACGGACAAACGCACCATATTGTAATGGTAATGGCGTTATTTCTTTAGAAAAATATTGCGTTACAGTACTAGTTAGGGCAGTAACGCATTACTGCCCAACACTGATGACAAAAACATAAATTGAGAGAAAAACACAAAAATTATCAGAACACACACAAAACAACAACAAAAATGCCCAAAAAGACAGCAAAATCATTAAAATGACAATAAAAACACATTTATTCTTTCCTCTGCTCAGATTTGTCATTATTCTAAATGCTGACATGGACGTTTATAATGTGAATCTTGGATCAGACAGTCACATTTTGGTGGCCCCCGCCCCCACTGTGATAAAAGTAGCACGTCTCTGTTTTACTGCATTGATATTATGAAAATGTGTTTTATTTTCAGAGTTTGATGGCTGTCTGGTAAACAATGGAGGCTGCCACGAGGACGCAGAATGCATCAGAGCCGGCCCTAACATTGTAAGAAACTCCATGTTTCTGGGTTTGATTCCTGTGTTGTGTCTGAGGTCAGGTTTGTGAAGTCTCATCCTTCATAGGACTTAAAAGTGGAGTCTATATGAAGTCAATAGCATCCATCGATTATCAAAATATTAATTTTTTATTTTCAGTTACTTATTACAGGGATGTAGGATAAAAAAATAAGGGAATTAAAGTCCACTTATTCACATCTACAGCTTTTCACTGTGAGATTGGATTAAATCCCTTTTATTACTATCGTAGAAATAAATATTTGATCAAAATCAAATATTTATCATTTCTTTTCATATCATTTATATTCCACAATATCTGAGCAAGAATGGATATTTTCCTTGTAATTGTCATAAAGTAAAATTTCAAACCAGTGCAAATGTATGCAATGAAATAATAACTAGATAATGTTAAAGTGTAAACGGAAATTAAAAGCAGCAACGTTGTACTAGCCACAAGTCATAATTATGTGACTTTTGGACAAAAATTGATTTGAATGAATGACAAAAAATGCTTAAGCATAAATTGGGTTTATTTAACATTTTAGAGCTTAAAAAGAGGTCTTTACAAAACACATTATTTTGCACCATATTATTTTAATTTCCTTTTAAAAATGGGACTACTTTACAGTTTTAGAGCCTGTTCCACCATCTTGAAATCACGTTATTGATGATGTCATATGGCCCCACTGCCTGTAAATGTCCCATTGTTTTCTATTGGAGTGAAACATTCAGCCTGATTTTTAGATCATTTAGCAGCTTTTTAGGTCAAAATGACAACTTGCGCTGCTTTTGGTTGCTCTAAATCAGTGGTTCCCAAACTTTTTTTCTGGTGACCTGTTTTTTTTTTAAATTACAAGCCCTCGTGACCCAATTAACAATAAGCCTCTTGTATAAACTGTGAGAGAAGAGAATGTGTGCATAAACTAACATTCCTGACTATTTTCATCACCATTGCTCCATCACCTTATCTTATCTTGAATAGGTAAACCAACAATTTTGTTTCATGGATGTGTTATTGAAAACATACACGTTAGATACTTTACAGTCACACCAAATAAAAGCTTTTAGGCAGAATTAAAGGTTCAGTCTGAAACTCTTATAAAAGTGACCTTTTATCATATTTGCTAAAGCTGTCACTATGTAAGGACAGCTTTTCATGAAACTAGTAGTTTATGTGAAAAAACAGGCTCATTGAGCCCCGCCCCCTGCTGCTCCTGCAGCCTTTGGCAGATTGCCAGAATGCACCGCGATTGAGCAAAAAGAACAAATCAGAGCCAGGATTGTGTTTAATGGGCTGCTGTAAGTGACACTGTGTTGTTGTTGCTGCTGCTGTTGTTGAGGTGTGTGCACATTGAGAGCACTGCAGTAATATGCTTTTAACAGAGCATGTTATATTATATGAAAATTAGGACGTAATGCAATGGATATGTCGTAAACTTTGTCTGTGGGACCCGGGTGGAACGAGTGGAGCTACCCTAATATTGCAAATTTATTTGGCGACAAAAAAAATCTTGTGCGATCCAGTCTCTGGGAATCAGTGCTCTAAATAATCAAGACAAGTAAAAGATGCCGATGTAAACCTCTTTAGTTTTTTGAAAGAAAATAAAAAGTTTCAACTCTGCAGATTGGTAGTAGACAATCAAGCAGAAAAGAAAAGCTCTCCTAAGGGACCTTTACTCTCCCTTAAACAATGCGTGGCTGATGCTCTTGAGGCTGAAGTTAGAGTAAATAAAGTTTTTTTTGGCATCTGGTTCCTCTGACTTGGTATGTGCGGCGAACTGCAAGCGATCTGCTTTCAGTTCGTGCGCTGTCTGCCCCACATATAAAATAGATAAATAGCTTGTAAACCTAAGAGAAACATTATCTAAGGTGGAAAGAACAGACGCAATTCATCTGCAGTCTAGACGTGTGTCTGTCTGCTCTGATCAGCTGCAGTACAGCTGCTTGTGTGTGCGGAGCAGCTCTGAGCCTCTTACTGTCCTCACAGCAGTGAGTGATATGTGCTTTCATGTCTCTAAATCATCAGAAAATGATCCTATAACAGAAGATAAAGTCCGTACATTTGTTACTAGTCTCTATGGTGAAAACAGTCGCTAAGAGCTCCACAGTGTGCGCATTTGTGCAAGTGTTCAAAAGAATGGTAAAATGGTAAATGGACTTGATTTTATATAGCGCTTTATCACCACACTGAAGCAGTCTCAAAGTGCTTTACACATCAGCTCATTCACCCAGTCACTCTCACATTCACACACCAGTGGGACAGGACTGCCATGCAAGGCGCTAGTCGACCACTGGGAACAACTTAGGGTTCAGTGTCTTGCCCAAGGACACTTCGACACATAGTCAGGTACTGGGATCGAACCCCCAACCTCTCGATCAGAAGATGACCCACTACCACCTGAGCCACGATCGCCCTGGCTCAGGTGGCGACCGTGGTAAGTTTTGATCAGGAGGGGAGGGCGGATCGCCTCACGATTCTGCATACTGCAGCATTAAGGACAGTTGAAGACACACAAACCCTTCTATCCTCAGGGTTATTCTTGGGTTAATTGACACATATGCAGGCTGGTAGCACTCCAAAATATCTGTGCAAAATGATTAATAAAAAAGGTTTTCCCCTGAAAACAATTATTTTACAAAGTGTTTTGGGAACACTTTGGGAACACAATTTTGGGAAACCAGTTCCTGATTTTAGGATTTTGGTTCCAATAAGGAAATCAGGCAGCAATTTTTTTTAATTTTTTTTTATTTATTTTTTTACTTGTCTGCACATGCTGTCAAAGGTCAACACCACAGGAAGTGCAATCATTATGAGACAGCAATGCATATTTTGTTATTGCAATAAAATACATTGATTTATTTTATTGCTATTATTAATTGTGACCATCACCAGCCCTCCCTAAGGAAGGGTAAGAAATCTTTTATTATAGGGAGGATATAAAAAGGGAGAGCAGTGTTACACCTAAGTGGAGGGGGAGGGGGAAGGGGAGGGGAAAGGGAGCAGGGAGAAGAGACTCAAGGCAGGAAATAGAAAAGGTGGGGAAGAATAGACTGTTTTGCAGTGAGGGTGAGATGTGAGGTTGTAGAATATATTGTGCTTATTATGTTGTGTAATCCAGCCAGTATGGTGACAAGTGTGAAGCTTAGCTATAATGGTGGTGGCTGTGGACAGGGGGAATGAGTGAATGGTAGTACCTAAAGTATTTGGGATTAACGTGTCTAAGGTTAAGCCCAGTATGAGTTTTATCCCACATCCCAAGGCGTGCCAGTGCATCGTATACCAGAAAAAAAAAAAAAAAAAAAAAAACGCTACTGCAAGCCCAGGAACTGCCCTGGGCCCGCAGATGCAGCCAGGCCAGCAGAAAGAGCGGAGGCCAGGGAGCCCCAGGCAACCCCCCAGATGCCCCCAAGATCCCAGGCCGAGAGGCAGCCTCCGCCCCCCCATACACACATCCGAGGAAGCCCCAATCAGGCAGCAATTTTAACCTTTTACATCTTTTTTCTCCAAGTAAATGATCTTCTATTTATTGATTTTTGAGGCCTACATTGCAATTAAACGTAAGACATTCCAAAGAGGGGGTTGACTGGTGTAAAGGCTTTGCTTTCTGAGAAAAATAATGTCACATTTCAAATGTCATCGTTGCTTTTTAAAATGAGTGAATGTATGTTTTCATGCGTTGATAATTTACCAAATAATTGCATCTTTTTCCAAAACGGTCCGTGGAAAACCTGAATGCAGGTTCCCTCTGCTCAACATGAAGGAAGGACCCCGTTGGGTTTTTAACTTCACCTCTGATTTCATTACGTTTGAATCATTCTAATCTTAAACCTGGTCTGCAGATACGTGATAGTCTTAAGTCTGGAGGAGCTCAGCAGACACCAGAGCTTATGTCTTTTTCAGGACGGACAGGCTGTGCTCAGAGGGAGGGAGCACACGAATGGATCAGCCCTTCTCGTAAACAACAGTTTTTCTTTCTCTCTGCAGACGTCCTGCAGGTGTAAAATGGGCTTCCAAGGATCGGGGCGATTCTGTTACCCTGTGAACCCTTGCAGATTAGTGAGTCTGTTGTTGTTTTCAGTCCTGTGACAGAATTCAAATTGAGCCAGAGACCCCCAAAATAAAGGTGCCAGAGACCAGGGACCCCCACTGTACCTGAAGGTGGTTGTGGAGACAGGGTCATCTATAAGGGGAAATAAAGGGGAGAGATTTTTGGGTCCATCTATAAAGTCAGCAAAATTATGGTCCATTGTTCTATGAATCTGTGATAACCACATTTATTTATTTATTTATCTGAATAATATTCACTGTTATCCAAGAAGTTAATTTTTACTTGGCCATAGTATATAGTCATCTTAAAGATGTAAAATCTTGTTTTAATCAGAAATAAAATGGGTTAAAAGTGAACAAAAATGGTGGAAAAGGAGGTGAAATGGGATTTTTGAAAACCAGAGAAATTGGTTAAAAGTTGCAAACTAGAGTGGCCAAAAAATAGAGAGACAAATTGGTAAAAGGGATTCAAAGGTTCCTTATTTGAGAAGTTAGTATGAAACATTAGTTTAAACTGGCATTTAATGGGCATGAAAATTTGTGAATGTGGTTAAATTGGCACAAAATATGGTGAAAAGAGGTTAAGTGACAATAATGGGTTGGAAAAGTAGTGGCAAGGGCCAATGTCTTGCAACTGGAAAAAATTTACAGTAAAGGCATTGAAATTTGATGGGGAAGTTGCAAAAATGGGAGTAATGTAGCAAAAAGGCATTAAAAGTAGCTTTTGAGTACTTACTTACCACATTCAATGGTAAAAATAAGAAAAAAAAATGGGCTCAAATCTTTTTTTCTTGAAGGCATCTAGCGACACCCTCCCAGTGTCTCCTGACCCAAAGGTTGAGAACCCCTGCTTTGGGCTACTATTACCAGTTTTCTTTAATTTAATCATGGAAAACTCAATAAATGAGTAACTTTGTAGCTGAATGTATCAGAAAAGAGAGAATGTGATGTTGGGGAAAGCCATTATTGAAGCGATGCCTGCTATGGTTCTGTGTAGAACAACGGTGACTGTAGCAAGTACGCCCGCTGTGTTTATCTGGGGAAAGGACAGAGGAACTGCACCTGCAACAGAGGCTACATGGGGGACGGGATTCAATGCAGAGGAAGCACCAACACTGTGAGACACGAGACTCCCAATGACTCCCAAACAGCTGTTCCTTAATAAGCTAATGTGTGTGTTTTCCTTCTGAAACAGGAACTTGTGAGGCAACCCGAGAACGCCTCCATTCGACGGATGATGTCAGTAAGTTGATGCTGGTCACTGGGAATGATAATTTTCTCATTGTCATTAACATACACATAGAACTTGTTTGTGCAATACACATCATGGTATATGCATTATACATCATCACAACAGTAGCACCTTTCAATCACATGCTAGTCATTAGCGTTAGCATGCAATTTACTTATAAAGGTATGTTCTGCAGCTGCTATTGTTTTCAACTGTCAGTATTTACAACTTAATGTGTATTTTAATACCACATCGTTTTAGCGGAATTAAAAATGCAAAGAAAAAAAACATACTGATTTCAGCAAAATACACAAAATGACCACAAAAGCACACATGAATTACAGCAAATATACAAAATGACAACCAAAATACACAACATGACTCATCATAACACACTCAAAACAGCTTAAACACACAGAATGACTCCAAAAACACAAAACAACAACAGAAACCCTCCCTCAAAAAGACAACAAAAATACACAAAATGACTCCAAAACCACACAAAACAACAACAGAAACATGAAAATAACATAAAGCCTCCCTCAAAAAGACAACAAAAATACACAAAACAACAACAGAAACAAGAAAATAACAGAGAGCCTCCCTCAAAATGACAACACAAATACACAAAATGACTCAAAACAACAACAAAAACACACAGAATGACATTAACAAACCACAAAATGAATCCAAAAACAGACAAACTAACAGAATAATCCTCAAAATGATGACACGTGCATTCAAAACAATTTGTTCTTGTATTAAAGCTCATTCTAAATGTTGACATGAATGTTGATAACGTGGCCCTCACATTTTTGTAAAATATTATAATATATAAACTTCTTGTAGTTTTCTTGTACCTTCTTAGAAATGTATGAAAATATTATATTTCTAATTGAAAAGTTTAAATAACGAACATTATGTGTGGTAAATTACTAAAACCTACTGTCACTTTGTTTTCTCAATGTGTCTCAGGGATCTGATATTTCAGGCTTTTTTGGCACTGGACCGTTCACTGTTTTCTCCCCGATGGAAGACAGTGATTCTGCTGTAAGTGTTATTTACTTTTTTGTTTTTACCTCAGTTATTAACACACTGCATCATAACCCTGATCTGTAACTGAGACCAACAACAAGCTTTTTGTGTGCAGACCGTCATGTGGAAGCAGAACGGACGCCTCAATGATCTCCTTAAAAACCACATCGTTACCTGTGAGGCTCTGACTCTAAGCGACCTTAAAACCACCAAGCGCGTCATCTCATTATCTGGATACGAACTGCACTTCAGCCTGCAGCAGGTGGCACGCACACACACACACAGACATTTTGACACATTGAAGAAATATGCATTATGTATTTTCACAACAGTAACACTTTTTAATCACATGCTAGTCAATAACATTAGCATTAAATTGACTTATAAAGGTATATTCTGCAGCTGCTATTGCTTTCAGTGATGACATATTAATGAGTATTTTACCACCACGTCATTTTAATGGCATTATATTTTTTTTTTATAGCAGATGTCAATAAAAATGAAAAGAGCAACTAGCGGCTCAGGGGCCACTTGCAGCCCTTGGACTAATTTTGTAAATTCACAAATTGCTCAAAATGGCTCGAAATATACCCAAAAAAACAAAAAAAAAGATTACAGCAAAATACACAAAGTTTACAAAATCACTCCAAAAACATACCAAATTACGAAAGACCAACAAAAATATACAAAATGACCATAAAAGTACACATAAATAACAGAAAATATACAAAACAACAGAAAAATCATTGTGTAAATTACCAACTGTAATTAACTTAAATTGATCAAACACCTCTTGATTCTTTCACAATCCTACATTTTCACTCAAATTATTTCATGAAAAATCCCCCAAATTAATTAAAATTGGCCACAAAATTAAAGAAATTTAAGTGAAGGTCCTGCAGGGACTGATGTCTGTCACTTATTGCTGTATGGGGCACCGATTGTAAAGTTGCGCATGCTAAAATTAACAATATTTGTGAAATTTGTGACTTTTTTTTTCTCATAAAAATATTATCTTAAATCTAAATGTTAAAATAATAAATCTAAATCTAATTGTTTAATCTAAATATTTAAATGTGTACATTTAAATATAAATGTTAAATCTAATTGCTAAATGTCAAATGTAAATGTTAAATCCAAATGTTAAGTCTAAATGTTAAATGCTAAATCTAAATGGTTAGTTTGCATATTAGCTAAATATTTTATGGAAGAAAAAAAAAGTACAAATATTGCTGGTCAAAAAGTTGCTGTCTATGTTAGCATTCACAACTCTACAATTGGCGTCACATAATTGCTTGCATATTTTTAAATGCCTTATATACTTTATATATAATCATTAATAATAGTATGATGATATACAGTATTATCATATTAATACTGTATATCATATAATGTATGTGATCATATACAGTATTATCATAATATTGTATATCATTGATACATGGAAGTACAAACTAGAGCATATTAAAACTGAAATGACTCATTTTTCCCGCCTATAATCTGCGGCCCACCTGAGATTAAACTGTTCCCTCTTTGGCCCCTGAGCTAAAATGAGTTTGACACCCCTCATACAGTATAAAGTATTAAAAACACATTCCTCTGCATTGTGATGTAACTTTTCTCTATTAAAACAGTGAACAGCAGCAGCCGTCGCAGTAGCAGCACAGTGGTGCAGTGTGTGGTAGATTTGCATGTTCATCATGCATGTATAGAACCTAGTCTTGGTTGATAAATGTGGCGGCACGCTCAGTCTGAGACGCTCGAGTAACCCTAACCTACGAGACATATATCATTATATCAACACAAAGCAAAAACCAAACGACCTGGAGAAACATCTGATTATAAGAAGGAATACAAGCCTTAAACAAAGCCTAACGCTACTGATTGATATTTAAATGTATGTTTATATGTTCTATAATGAAGGGTTTACTGTGTGTTAACCAGGAAGCTGTGTTTTGTCGTCCTCTCAGCCTGTGATGTGATAAAAGAGGTCACTTTGTGTCTCATTAGTTGTTGGAGAACAGCAGCCGTGCTCAGCGTTATTAGGTAATTAGGTCCGTAATGGTTTGAGAACTCGGTTTAACTCGTTTGAACGAAGCTTTAAAGGGTAAAGTTTAATAGAAATTTAAAGCTTTATCTGTTGGCAGAATCCCACATTTTTATGCATGTATTTTTCAAAAACAGGCAAGGGCACACAGGTTTACCTAGTGCAGGGGTCTGAACCCCTAGTGTTATTGCCCAGTTAGCGAAGAGCTCCGCCTCTGCAGGAGTGTTGGTCGTCCACGGTCTTCTCCCTTCAGTCTTCTCCGTCTCAAAGCGTTCACTGGAATATAAAGCAGGTGTGATTAATCACATGCACTACACCTGTGATCAATCACAGACGACTTTGGCTGTGTTGGAAATGTCATACTAACGTACTATTCATACTAAGTCTGTACGTCAAAGTTAGTACTGTGTTCACATTAGATACTATGAAAAGCAGAGGTGGCAAAAGTACTAGTCTACAGTACTCAAGTAAAATATATATATATATATATATAGATACTGGAATAAAAAATTACTCTGGTAAAAAGTATTGAAGTACACTACCGGTCCAAAGTTTTTGAACACCACACTTTTTCCAGTTTTTACTGATAATTATTCAGTTTATTGTGTCATTGCACTGTGAAATGAAAGCATAGAACAAATATAAGCAATTTGAGTTGAAAAATAAATCATGGAATGAATTCATAGACCAAAATGTATTCTGAACTTTTGACTCATCAAAGTACAGTGTTCCAACACAGCTTTTATGCAGGCAGAGAGGGTTGGAAGTAACCAAGAACAGTTGGAACACCTGTAGGAATTATAGCACCAGCTTCCAAGGCTGATTCAACCTTCATTGCTGCAGAACAACTTTAAATTGTTAACCCACTTTGTGTTCCCTGAAAAAGGCCTATTTATATAATTATGATTATATAATGTACATTATTTTTCAGTGTTGGGTAACCAAACCTTTTTTTTTAACCTTTGGCTGTTCAGTACTTACCTTTGTACCATTTCAAGCTATTCACACGACTTGAATTGCAATAAATAACTGGAAAAATTAGGGTGTTCTAAAACTTTTGACATGCTACTAAATGTACTTACAGTAAGTAAAAAAGTAAAAACAAATGTCCTTTCAATGATAAGACAGGGGTTTTAACCCAGCAAATTCTATATCTTTCATTTTTTTAAGAACTTAGCACTCATTATATTTACAATTTGTAAATAAAATATTTCAAGTTAAAAAAAATAATAATGCTCAATTAAAAAAAAATTTAAAATTTGAAAATGTTAATCATAAATGTAAGGGTAAGCCTAACAGAAAAAATGTTTTTCATTTATTCTCAAGAGAATGGTCATGTTCTTCAGGTTTCTGGAATGGAGACGTGTCCTTTTTGGTCTCCTCCAGTATCACGGTTGTTGGTTTGCATCTTTTTACGTCGTGACGTCATCTTCGAAGGTCTTAAAAGTAACGAGCTTATTTTTAAAATGTAAGGAGTAGAAAGTACAGATTTTGATGATAGAAGTCACATTTAATGTGTAATATGAACAAGCACACAAAATTCTTTAGACTTTTCAAAAGAAATCTGAATTCTGCATTAAAACTTTCCCTGAATCACCTCCCCCCTCTTGGAGAGGGAGTTAGCATAATTAGATTTACACTTGTTGAATAATTGATAAAGTATGATAAACTTCTTTTCATTGAAGGCTCCTAACATTTGGTTTTAAATGATTAAAAACTTAATCTTTTCCTGGTCTGTTCCTCTGCAGGGCTCTGTGGTGATTAATAATAGTTCTATAATCGTGATGAGTGACTATACAACCACCAATGGAATCATCCACCACATTGACAAGCTACTGATGCCGTACAGACTGCAGGACAAAGGAAACCTATCAACCGCTGTGGGCTTTGTTTGTTTAAAATTAAATAAATATGAATCAATGTGACCTCAGGTCTGAAGCAAATTTAATGTTTTCCTCTCTTCTGTTAGATTCAGTTGAATTTTACCGCAGCAGCTGCATATTATGGATACACTCGATTTTACAAACTCGTCGAGGTAAGAAATCAAACCTTCAGTTGATCTCATTCATCTTTATGGATTTATATTTGCTGGATTTTTGTGTGTGAAGGACTTTTTGATTATTTTTAGATTTTAAATGCAAAACAATGAAAAATATTTCATTGTTTACTCCTTCAGCAAGCAATAGTATCATTAAAAACTCCACAATTGATAGTGTATGTAAAATATTTAATTACCAGCCCATCTACTGTTTTATTCATATTGTCTCCGGTTAAAAAAAACTAAAACATGCTATTTATAATTTAAGGTGGAAACAAATAGTTTTTTAATCAGATAAATCCATATTGTAGGCCTCAATAAATCAAAGATCATTCATTATAAAAAAAAAATAGAAAAATATACATATAAAAAGATGAAATTGCCATTTCGAATTTGTGTTTTTATTTCACAAGGATTTTTTTTATTTTTTTAGGATTGTAAGGATTTTAAATTACTTTTTTCAGCTTTTTCAACCCATTTCAACCTTATTGCTAATGTTCAGTTATTGCTAGGTTAATGCTTAGCTAATGCGAGGCTAATGCTAGGTTAGTGCTAATGATAGGTTAATGCTAACACTAAGCTAATGCTGGCTAAATCTAATGCTATGCAATTGCTAGTTGAACGCTAACACTAGGTTACTGCTAATGCTAGGTTAGTGCTAATGATAGATTAATGCTAATTTTTGGCTAATGCTAGCTAAATCTAATGCTATGCTAATGCTTTTGCTAGCTGAATGCTAACACTAGGCTAATGCTAATGTTAGTGCTAATACTACGTTAATGTTAATGCTAAGCTAATGCAGTGCGAAGCGGGCTGCAACCAGCATCCTCAGTTGCATTTTCTTCAGGAAATGCAAATATTCTAATTGTTATTGTTTTGCTGTTTATTTTTGGGCACACGCGGAAAAACCAGAATCCGGGCAAAATTGAATGTCTGACTGAGTAAGATAATATCGTGGGGAATACCCGGAACAAACTACAACAAAAATAGTGTCAAGCAAATCACTGTCCTCTTTGTTTGGTAAATAAATGACAGTAAGAATGAAGTAAAAACACATATTCATCCGTCTATGGGACTTCACATCCCACAATGCAAAGCACAACATTTTTCCGGTAATGTCAATAAAGGAGTGTTTAGGGTAAAGATCTAAACAAACTAATCTTCAATTTATTGATCTATGAGGCCTACACTATGTCTTGCAGCTTTAAAATGACAGGAAAAGCCCTACACATTCTTACATTTTTATTTAACAAAATCACTTGCTTAGATTTAAAATCCTACTCCCTGTTGAAACGCTCCATAGGATGCAGGCCTTCTCCCAGTGTTAAGCATGCGCATCCACCAGCCATTCACCGTTTTCTGGCCCACCAATAAGGCTCTGGACTCCCTGCCACCTGAGAGATGGCGCTGGCTCACCAGCCCCGACCATCGGGAGCAGCTGGTCGCCACCGTTAAGGCTCACATCGTACGCAACAGCAAGGTAGGAGGTGTCAGACCAACTGACTAACACAGCTGAGGTACATTGATCAGCCTATGTGTTAAATTAGAGAGGTCACTCACAGGAACAGGACAATAGATAAATAAAGTCAATATTTGTCCTCAGGTTTATTTATCAGAAGCAGGAATGATAAAGGGATGTTGGCTGATTGCATTTGGTCTTGATTTGGGCTGCAGTGATCAATATCTGAAAGAGTGGTTTAAAGGAAAGAAATTAACTTTTTGAATTTGATAGATTTACTTCTGTGAATCTGATTTAGCTTAAAAAGTCACTAAACCCCAAAACAAATGTATTTGATTATTAATCCTGGTCCAACTCTTGACATTTTAGTCAATAATAATAATAATATTAAAATAAGTAATTCACTTATTTTGTTGTAAAATGTCAGTGACTGCTATTACAATTGAATTTGCGATTGGCTGAGAATGAGATTCTGCGACGTCATTGGAGCATCTTGCGTCACAACAAAGCACTGTTGGCTCCGCCCCTCCTGTAAAAAAACACTTACAATCTGAGGTGAGTAGGTTGGATTGAGAGAGATGTGAATAGAGAGGTATATTGAGTATTGAGTAGCTAGATAGCATAGCATAGCATAGCATAGCATAGCATAGCATAGCATAGCATAGCATAGATTGTTGTTTGGAGAGTTTATTGTAAAGCCTGGGCGTGCCTTAACTGCTCCAGGAGCCCCGCCCATAATCAAGACATCTTTTGAATGTCACCCTGAGTGGCAGGTCAGCAAAAACCCAGGAATTTAGTTACACTTTAAACAACTGGCACTTTAGGTTAGCAATGCATGGTGATGTTTGTTTGTTTATTTATTTATTTCATTCAAGACATTAATTTCATTTATTTATTTATTATTTTTTTCAAGCAGTGACAAGAAAACAATAAACAAAAGGAACAAAAACACTCTTTGTGTACAACGAAACTCCAACAGAGAAAAACAATCAGAGATGTTCAAAATAATATTTAAGATCCATGTACACATAATTGTAATAATATGTCTGCTCAAAAGGGAGCGGGAAGAAGAAAGACTTATTTAATCCCACCCCCATTTCTTAATCAACAAGTTTTGTCTGTTTGGACTTCTAAAAATACACAATATGCTAAACAGAATAGAAAAGAAATGCAAAAAAACAGACATTGAAACAAATTTCTTTCTCTTCTACATTGAAAAAAAGAAGAAAAGATAATTGAAAAGGAGCAGAAAGAAGTCAAACGTATAACATCTGTCCCCTCCATGAGAAAACAATTACATTACAAAAGGCAAACTGCAAAGCAGTCATTGTCACAACTGTTCTTTGTAGTGAATATGTCGAGGCTACAACTCCATTTTCCAGGAGTTCAGCAGAAGGGCTTTGTGTTGATTGACCTCCCATCTGACCAATCACAGGTGAGGACAGACAGAGAATATACCATGTATATTGTATATAATTCAGAATTCAGAAGCGTTTCGATTTTAAACGAATGCTCACACAATCCTGCTTCCTGGACTCTCCGAGGAGAACACCATGAACAGTCCTTTTCAGATCCACCTAAAATGTGTAAACGCCGCCCATGGGCTGAGTCTTTGGTTCCTAAGCAGAAAGATAAGGCTGATGGAAGATCATGAGCCTTGGGTCAATCTGAGTATCTTTATTACTGTTATTGTCGGTTTTCCTCAAAGTTAAGGGTTCTGTGTATCTGCTCATATTGTGTGATTTGGAGAATGGGGATTTAGCATTAATTATGCATTTAAATCACTGGTTAATTCTGCTGACACAGTATTTTTGTGTGTGTGAAGCTGGGGACTATCACTCAGCAGCAACAAACCTCGACCTTCCGCACCATGCACGGATCCACCATCAAGTACAGCTGTGACAAGACTTTGGTGGTAAGAGACACACACACGCACACACACGCACGCACACACACACACACACACACACACACACACACACACACACACACACACACACACACACACACACACACACACACACACACACACACAGAGTTAGACAGGGGGTTTCTGGCAGTGACGTTAACGACATTTTCTCCTTAAGCTAACAATACTGATGATTTATCAGTATATTATCAGTATTTATATAAAAAAAACAACACATTTACAGTACTTTTAATAAACGATTTTATGCCTTACAAATCTATGGGGAGCAGCCATGTTCATCCAGATGTGACGTGAAGTTGTCGATACCACTGCAGTGTTAGCATCAGGTCCCACCTGATTTATTTGATTTTCCTCTTTATTTGGGTTTTGTCAGTGCTTTTCTCCACATTTCTTTCATGTCATTTTATTTATTACTACGAACAACACAAGAATGTATGTTGAAGTTCTGATGCTGTTCCTCCTCAGCATCAATTAATGTGTCTTTCTCGTGCTAATGGAAACACATCCCCTGACCGTTCATTCACCGTGCAGCGTCCAATCCGAGTCCAACCGGAGTCCATGTTAAAAAGATAGAAATTAGGCTAGACCCCAGGTTCAGGCAAATACTGTATATAAAGCTCTAAGTAGGAGTGCAGCACAGTGATTGTCGTCAGTATCTGGCTCAGGCATGAAATACGTCTCCGTTGATCCAAGTGATGGTGAAGTAAATCAACACTTTGTTGGAGAAATTCAGTTAAATTCCAAAGAGTTAGACGCACAGTGTTCCTCACTCTGAGGCACTTCAGCCACAGTCACATGCCTGTGACACTGTTCTCTGTTTACACGGCGACGGAGTGGGAAGCGTTTTCAAAAACTTCCACTTTGCCACCCATTTGTAAAAAGTTCAGTTTTCAAGCACCAAAACGCCTTTGCCGTGTAAATGGTCAGACAAAACACAACTAAACTTTTGCATTTTCACTTGAAAACGTTTTAGTGTAAACAGGGCTTGAGACATCCCTTAAAAACTACCCCCTTCTCTCTCTTTTCGTATCAAAAGTATAGCTAATCTTCAATACACATTCGGATCTACATCAAAGGAGAACCCCAGACACAGACCACCATGTGTGTTTGTGGTCTGTAGATGTGTATCGGTGCTTTGTAAAGGCTTTTTTTGTGAATTAAGAAACAATAAACTAAAATAACTCTTAAATCAAGATAGGTGCAGAGATCATATTTTTATGGTCAGTTTGACACTGTAATGACTGGTTTTTCAAACTTTACTGACAAATAATTGATTATGATCACCGTTAAATCACTCCTTTTCATGTAAACTTTTTAACCCTGGAATTCTGATTCTCTTGGTATAGATTCCTGTGGATAGAACAGGAAATTAAATCTGCATGAGAAATACATCTGAACTTTGAATTAGAACTTGTTGGCAATAATTTCATTGTAAGGCAGAGCTCTGGTCTGAGTCTACAGGAGGGGGGGGATTCCTGTGTGCTATACTCAGCAGGAGTGGCTGAGGAGAGCCAGAGAGTCTGGGGGTCTCCTTTGATGTAGATCAAAATGTGTATTAAAGGTTCACTGTCATTTTGGTATAAAAAGAGAGAAAAGGATGTAGCTGGCTGCTGACGCACAAACCCTGAGGATAGAAGGAGTTTTGGTTGGGAGTCCTTCATAGGGGTGTGCATTGCCATGAATCTGACGATATGATTCACAATTTGCACATCACTATACAATATGTCCTGATATTAAACAATATGATATACTGTGCAAGAAGAGAAGAGCCAGATGAGGTGGCTCGGGCACCTAATTAGGATGCCCCCTGAACGCCTCCCTAGTGAGGCGTTCAGGGGGCATCCCTCCGGAAGGAGGCCCCGGGGAAGACCCAGGACACGCTGGAGAGACTATGTTTCTCGGCTGGCCTGGGAACGTCTCGGGGTCACCCCGGAAGAGCTGGAGGAAGTGGCCGGGGAGAGGGAAGTCTGGGCCTCCCTACTGAGGATGCTACCCCCGCGACCCGGAAACGGCTAAGCGGGAGAAGATGGATGGATGGATGGATGATATACTGTACATTGCGATATATCACAATATCAATAATTACAAACTTCACCTTTACAAGTATAAAATGGTATGAAACACAATTTATTTTATTTTTTTAAACTTGCGAGAACAAGTAAATGGTAACTAAACTGTAATTCAAGAACCAATATAAAAAAACCAGTAATATGATTTTCAGAAACAAGTTTAACTTTTGCTTCTACAACAGATTCAGTTCTTAAATTCTTAAAAGTGAAATGTGTGACCACATACATCTATAAAAGTGCCCTGTTCCAGCTAAAATGCATTGAAGTGTGAGGTAGTTTAACAAGGGCAGATGTGGTTTACTGACACCTAGTGACCGAGCGTTTACGTGCTATGCATCTGTTAACGCAACTAGATTGTTTTTAGACATTTATTGGATCAATACAATAATCGTGATATATTGCTGAATCGATTTTTTCCTTACACTCTTAGTCCTTCAACAGTCCGTGATTACTTGCTAACTTCAGCTGCTCACTGTTTAAGGGAGAGTAAATGTCCCTTAGGAGAGCTCCTCTTCTCTGCTTCATCGTCTTCTACGAAACCGCAGAGTTTGAGCTGTCGCCCCATGCGGTCACATAGTTTTTTCGAGTCACAGCTGTTATCCTCTTTTGATAAACAAGAGGTTTACATCGACATTTTTAACTTTTCCTGATTATTTAGAGCAACCAAAAGTAAATGCTAAATGATCTAATTATCAGGCTGAATGCTTCACTCCAATAGAAAACGATGGGATGTTTACAGGCAGTGGGGCCGAGTGACATCATCAATCACGTGATTTCAAGATGGCGGAACACAGGCTCTAAAAGTGTAAAGTAGTCCCATTTTTTATATATATAATGTGTGAGTATGGGGGCAAAATTATGCGTTGTGTTAGGTATAGAAATTGTAATAAGTACATTTCAAAGATTGTAAGTGGAGAACAGTGTAGAATCCCTTTAAAGTGAGGTGTGCCGTGGTCTGTGCACACTACAACAGACTGAGAATAAAAATGTTACCAGAGAATACTGATAATGTAACTACAGTGTTTAGGCATCATAGCACTCTTCATTGTGTTTGTGTTTGTTTGTGTGTGTGTGTGTGTGTGTGTGTGTGTGTGTGCGTGTGTGTGCATGCGAAGGGGGCAGTAATGCTGAATGATGATGCAGCCACTTTAGTCGAAAGAAGCATGTACTTCAAAGGGGGCGTGGCCCATGGTATTGACCAACTACTGGAGCCTCCGGGCCTCGGAGCTTACTGCGATGACTTCGAGAACAAAACGTCTCATGTGAGTGCAGCTCATACTGTTCGTCTTACACACACTTCATTAAAGTCACATTAATTGTTAATGAATAAACAGGTTTCATGAACATGAGTCAGCTTTTAAGGAAAGACGTTATAGTGGATAGTCTGATATTTGTGCTTCAATGTTCCAGGGACGCTGTGGAAGGTGTCCCCTCACTCCACGCTGTCCCTTCAAACATGTAGACTCGGTAAGAGTAACACATGACTCAGAACCAGAAGCCTTTGCAAAATAACCCTGTGGTGATAAAAGTTGTTTCTTCATTGCTCCAGGGAACAAAGCAGCCGTGTTTCAACATACGCTCTAGGTACGGAGCAGGGCTTGGGCGTTGGTCTAGTGATCTTGATGATCATTTCAGTGGAATGGGCTGTAAGCGAGTGTGCCAGTATGCAGCGTGGACCCAAAAGTGCTGCAAAAACCACTACGGTCGAGACTGTCAAGGTAAGAAATCCATCCAACCATCCATCTATGAGTGCTGGAGCTTACCCGCTCCAATTTAGCACTTGAGGTTGGTTGGGCCTTAAACAGGTTGAGAGTCAAATTCAGGACAAAATAATACTTACAAAAATTGCCAACACAGCCTTTCGTTTCCTCTCAATTACACTTATTTTTTCTTTTCCTTTGACTATTACAACCTAGCTACTAAAGACACAGGCCTATATTTAAACCCATAGCTTTCTAGTTAAGAAGCAGCACTAAAACCTTTCATTAAAGAGTTACTAAACCCCGGCTTTCTGCTCATCTGCCACTAGAGGGGAAATTCTAAAAATGCCTTGATTATGGGCATTACTCCTGACGCAGTAAAACACGCCCACTCAGGAAGCCGGTCATTGCTGGCAGTGACACATCGCTGCCTGCTCAACTACTACACACAATACACAGCCCACAAGCATAAACACACAGCACACATAGCCCCACAGATGCTATATTATTCACAAACAGTCCCTGCTCTACTCCCACTATGAGCCTCAGAACACCGCGACCTCACACTCACATAAAGACACACATAGCAGTGAGAAGTGCATGCACTTTCCTACACACGCAGAGACAGACAGGGATACGCACACTGTGTCTGTACATACACACATAGCTTGACGAACCCTCTGATTAGACCAGAATTTACTCTTTATAGAAGCACAGAGTCAAAAACATCACTGCAGTAATGCACGGAGCATGGAGTTCCTCATTGAGGCTGTCAATCAATGCTCACTGAGGGCTGTGATTGGAGCAGACCCTCCTCTCGCCTTACAGCTTTTATTGGAGGGGCGGGGCTAACAGTAAAAGTTGTTGATGCAGGGTAATCCAAATAATCCGTGTCAGCCAACAGCAAAATTCAATTGTACTAGCCAACGTTCAACCTTTAGAGGCCAGTAACTCTGACATTTTACAACTAAATACGCAAAACTAAAATACTAGTTTCATTTAATGTGTATTTGGAGGGACTGAGATATCTACAACTGAATTTACACAATGATTCATGTTTACTTTCTCCTGTGGGCCAAATTGGATGCTCTAAAGGGCTGGATTTAACACATATGCTTTAGTTTAGATAGTTTAGAGGACCCAGATGCAGAGATTAAAGGAGGCAAAATCAGATTCAAATAATATTCCTTTGATTGATAACCCCCCCCCCCCCAAAAAAAAAATCAACTAAACATGAAATAAAGATGTTGCCAAAACAAACAGACGTCACACAAACAATGAACCAGCAACCGATCTGTGTTCAAACGCTCTTCTTAATAGTGAGGGAGGCCTATTAGAGAACGAAGCACACCTGAGTGAAAACAAGAGGGAGCCTAATCACTTTCACTTATGTGTGAGAAACGATACACAATACTTGTGTGTTTGAATCACAATGTTTGTAAGTGTAATCAGAACAAACACAAACAGTGCTTGTTCATGTGGATCTTATTGGGTTCTTTCTTTCTTACTATGAATTTTATATTTTGTTAAGCGCAATGAGATGACTTTGTTTTAATTTGCACAATATAAATAAAGTTGAATTGATTTGATTTAATCACCAGTACCTCCGTGTCTCTCAGTGTGTCCGGGGGGAGTGGAGGCGCCCTGTGATCTCCATGGCAACTGTGATGATGGTATCCGTGGGTCGGGTGTCTGCGATTGCCACAAAGGATTCAGAGGCTCTGCCTGCGAGCTGTGTGCTAAAGGCTTCTACGGGCTCAACTGCACAGGTACAGCATGGCAAACAGCTGCCATCAAACATCCCCGTGTGGGAAAGTCCAGATATAAAAACAAAATCATGGCATTTGTCCATATTATAACCATGTTTTCAGGGAGGGGAAATATGACATATCGTTAGAAAATATTGTTTTATGCTTCAAGGTTCA
This sequence comes from Gouania willdenowi, assembly GCF_900634775.1. NCBI lineage: Eukaryota > Metazoa > Chordata > Actinopteri > Blenniiformes > Gobiesocidae > Gouania > Gouania willdenowi. The sequence goes on along the minus strand of NC_041048.1, from coordinate 4,381,755 downwards.
GGGATTGCAGGAAGAACAAGAGCAAACCACCACCAAGTGACAAAATCTCCTCTTTGCCAGATATTGTTCGTTATCTGAATCATTTACAGTTTAAAGGCTCGAAAGAAATTTCTGTTCCCATTAATAACCATAAAGTAGGTCCATATTCAAAGATTTGCAATGAAATGCACAATCTTGATCCGGATGGAACTCTGTGGAGTAAATAATGAACCAACCTGACATAAATGAACCAAATATTATAAAGGTCGTTGAAATACAAATTGTGAATTTTTGAAACTTCCCAAATGATGAGAGATTTTATGTTTTGGAACTGATCCAGAGTCAGTATGTTGATCCAGATCCCCTCCAAAATGTAATGCAATCTTCCATGGTGTGAGGCAGTGCTTTTCAAATAGGGGTACTCGATGGCACTACAGGGGGTACTTGAGAAAAAGAGTGGAAAATGAAAATATTAAAATAATCATCATCATAACAGACAAATAATCTTGATTGGAACATGAGCTGAAAATACAAGAGTCAGTATTGGTCCCACACAAGGTGGGAGATGACCAGTAATGATAAAAACTATAGAAATAAATCTATTCAGGAGGCACTAAATACTGTTTCATTCCACTTATTTACAAAATGGGATTCTTTAAAATGTGTTATCACACACATTCCATCATTATGCTCTATAGACGTTTTTCAGTTGTTCTGAGCAAAATGTTGTCATTGGACAAATCGGGGCACTTTGATTCAGAAATAAGAGAAACGGGGGTACTGGTGTAACCATTGGTGAAAGGTCTATCTTTGTGTAGGATTTTGTCAAAATCCATTTAGTACTTTTAACGTAATCCTACTAACAGACAGTCAAACAATTTGATAAATAAACGCCTGTGAAAGTATAACCTTCTTGGTGGAGATAAATATATTTGGTAATGAAGAAAGTCCCAGTTTACTTTTTGAGGAAATTGTTACATTAATTAAGGTTAATTAATTAGTTAGTTAAGTAATGTTCAGCACATGTTAAGAAAACATCAGGAATAAAGTGTTTTAATAATTCTATAGTAAGAATATACTTATCTCTGCCTCATGTTATCATGTTTTTGCACACTGTATGATGTTTCATCCATTAAAACTCACACACTGGGATTATATCTATCTAAAAATTGTTTACATTTATCACAAAAAGGTGATTGTTACACAAATTATCAACACATTATCAACATTCATGTCAGCATTTAGAACAACGACCAGTCTGAGCATTAATACATTACTACTGCATTACATTAACCCGCCCCTGAGGAGCAGTGGTTAGCCACAGTGTAGGCCCCGGGAAGCAGTCTGTTAAGGGCCTTGCTAATGGGCCCACAGCAGATTTGAACCTGTGACCCTCCAGTTACATTTCTGCTTCATTAACCACAATATTTGTAACTGTATATTATAGCAGCCTATATTGAAACAAGAATACATTGGTTTTTTGAGTTCGGTAGAAGGTTTTCTTTGTTTTTTTAAATCCGTCACTTCATGAGCTGAAATTGCGAGCAGTCGACAATATTGTCCGTGACAATAATCACAGTATTCCATTATTGTCACCTGAGGACAACATTTAAAGTAATAAATAGATGCTGCAGCTGGATTTCTCCTTCAGCAGCATTGGAAAGTAAAAAAAACCTAATATATTTTTCATCAAATTAAAGTAAAACCAAGAAGGATTTTGTTTTTGTTGTTGTTCAAATAATAATTCAGTTCAACACACAGACCAAAATAAGTGTTAGCAGCTATGCAGGGCTGGGTCAATTTACATTTTCAATTATTCATGTTCAATTACATCTCAACTAAGATTACGTTGACTGGCATTTTTCCCCAATTACAATTAAATTAAGATTTGCCTCCTTGAAAGTCAATTGTAATTTTGTTCTCAATTGCTAAAGTTTAAATTACAATTAATGACAATTGCTGACCTTTAATAAATAAACCCATAAACATAACCTTCCTCTTGTATTAGTTTTTCTGTTAGCATCTATTATGATAACGGGTCAGTTTTGACCCATGTCTTGAATCAGCTGTGAAATACACAAAAAAATATGATCTATCATATCTACTCATTCACTGCCAGCCATTTTCAGAGCAGCAAACCCCATATTGCCAGACGTTTTAGATCATTTTCACTGATCTTCCAAGACCCACAGAATATTTTGTACTATGACAATCTGAAATCTGAACGATACTTCCGTAATCTGCAGCTGAGTAGAGGCAAGTTTCACATAAATCGCCAGTTTGTGACAAAAAAAAAAAAATTCTGAAAAAACCTATCAGTGACTTTAAAGCAATTTTTTTTTTTGCTTTAGGGACACCTCCACATTGGTTTCCTTCTATACAATTACTAAAACATCACTGGGACAACTTGAAAACTGCATGCCAGGCATTTCTTTGTGTCTTTGCCTTGATGAGGGTGTGTGCATTGACAAAATGACTGAACAGAATGATTCAGTGGCAGCAATGTAAACTGTTTCATTGGTCCACCTGGTCTAATATGACGGAGCTCCATTTTTTGGCGGCATGAAGCTTGTAAGACCAGAAAAAAATCCCCAAATTAGCTGCGTCATTGTGTATGCCGAAGGGTTCAAAGCGTGGGAAAAAAAGTAGTGGCTTATAGTCCGGAAATTATGGTAATTACATCATAATAGTAATTTATTACCTATTACTCGATTACAATTATAACTGACCCCAACCCTGCTGCAAGGTATTGAACAATGATGTCAATCGTACACATATGATAGATATCGTACTGCTAGCAACACTGGCCTTGAGAAACTAGCCAATCTTTGTTAAACTGCTGAATTTAAATGTCGGTATTCTTCACCAGCCAATCAACAGCCTCTAGATGATTCTTGATGTTTCTCCAGTCTTGGTGATGGTTGAATAATCTGCTGGTGAGGCACAAAGGTGCCAGGAGACCTGGAGCTAGTAGTCTGTCTCGCTGCCATCAACGCTGCAGCAGTCTGTCACCATGGCAACGCCTCACTCTAGTCATTACACAGCTGGGCGTGATTTTTAAGCTCGGGACGATCCTTCCAGATGAGGTCGCTCTGAGGCTCAAACAGCCGCCGACAGGCGTCTGTTGTGGTTATCGCTCAACTTATCTCCTCCTCATCGTGTCCTGGAAGAAGAGTATGTGCAGGAGGAAGGAAGAGCTGCTCTCTGTGTTAAAGAGCCAAACACGTACTGATGCTCAGTGTGAAACGCTACGTTTCTGTTTCTGTTAAATGTGAATGCTGCAGCCTATGGAATAAAATTACAGAGTAATTAATTATATATGAAATATGCAGATATATGCGTTTACAGCAGCATATCATATCGTATATTATACTGTATGCTTTCATCCTTATTATCTTTATAAACTTTTGGTTTGGTTTATTTGTTTTTATTATTGGCATGGCAACAGCTCTAGTCAAACACACTTTATGTTCCTCCATAGTGGTACTGAGAACTGTTGTGTTAGCTACAGGTACTAGTAACTTCTCTCCCTGTCTCTTAATTTAAGAATCAGGTCCCAATATGACACGGAAATGCCTCACATGCATGTTTTAGACAATATCACCCATTTACACGCAATTTTCCTACAATGTCAAAAACCGTCCATAATTCCCTTCAAAATCTCACGCATGTCACGGCTCGACGAGTGATCATGTTATCTCGTGACTGAAAATGAGTGCAGAGCTTCATCTGAAGTGTGTTTCTAATGTATCCCAGCAAGTTCATTTTGTCTTCTTTTTGAATAATATGTTAAGGTTTTCTTTAATTCCCACAACTTTTCTCAGAAAATTTACTTTGATCTCCGAACATGTTTCGACTGTCAAATGCCAGTCTTCCTCAGAGGTGTCTGCTGATTGCTTTGATGAGTCCTTGTAAGTTATTTCTGGGCGTGGCCGACTTAACCCTCCAATGTTTTTAAATTATTCGAAGCATATAAAATGCACATTAAATTAATAATAGTAGTTGCCTCTGTTAAAGCTGGATTATGAACGTTTTTTTGGTTTCTCGTCAAAAATTCTTAATCACCTTTGAACACATTGTAATCCAAAGTTTTCTGAGAGGATACTGGACCTCTGCTTTTTCTCTTAGCTCTGTATTAGACCTTTAGAAATCCAGGAGCGTGAAGCAACCTTTCAGCCAATCAGAGACATTTTTATAGAGTGCTCCATGAGCTGTTTTGGGGCGTTACTAATGGCTGCCCGACTGAAGTTGATGTGCGTTCATGTCCTCTGCAGTAAAGTGCAATGGTAGACATTACAGCAGAAGAAGTCTCCATCGCGACGTTAGACACAACAGATACACGGCAAAGCAACCGGAAAAAGGAAGACCGATGTGGAGAAGCAACAGAATAAAATCTTAAACATACTTGGACAGAACAGACTTTTCGGAGGTCTGCTTTGAGTTCTCGCGGATCCCGTGACTGCGCAGCGTCCGCCCCACATACTGCTTTAAGAGGGAGAGTGAGAACATTGCAGGTAAACCAAAGAGAAACACGCAATTCATTTTGCAGTCTGGATGCGCCAGTGGTGGTTGTCACTTTGCTTTGACCTGCGGCTGAGATCGCTGCAGCTGCCTATGTGAGCGGGGGAGGAGCTGATCAGGGCAGTAACTACAGTGATACATGTCAGAGTCTCTAAAACATCAGAAAACTCTCCAATAACACAAGTCTGTATTGAGAACAAAAGTCACAAAGGGCTCTACAGTTGTGCACATTCACAAGGATAATGGTATGGGAGAAGAGGGGAGGGAGGATTGTGGTTTCTCTACAAGTCTCACGATTCTACATACTGTAGCTTTAACCTTGTGTTTGATATCCAGTAAAGTCATCTAAATAAGGAAAGATAATAAAATTGAAAAAGTGACGCAGAAATCTGTAGACCCTGAAATGGAATTTAGGGAGACCGTCGTGAGACAGGTTATTTTTACCCTACTGATAAAGTGTTGTTGCAATAGTAATCCTTTTTTTAAAAGAAAAAAGGAAAAATCACAGGCCCTTAGGCAGCTACTCCTAAAGTGTGCCATGTGTGGTCAAATTAAGACATTGCACTTCACTTCTTTTACTTTCTCATATTTGGCTAATTCCTGTGGAGGATCGGTTCTGGTCCGCATGTTTAACTCCCCTGATTTGATTCAATGCTTATTTTATTAACAGTCTTTTACTTCATTATGTATGTTTTCTTTCTCTTTCTTTTTATCTTTGTTTAGTGTTTTTTTAAATTTTTTTATTTGTAATATTTCTTAAGCGTTTGTAACGCAAGTAATTTCCCACTGGGATAAACAAAGTACCTCTGATTCTGATCTACAGAATGAATCATTTTCAACAGCCAGATCTATTCCTTCAGATGAGTGACTTTACCCATGGATCCTGATGTGTAGAATAGCTTCTCTCCTGTCTGTCCTGACATCAGGTCCTTGTTTTGCTCCAGCTGTCTGTCTGATAACCAGAGCATGTATCACACATTCCCCTCTCACACCTCTCACTTCAAAGAACCCAATGTGTGAAGTCATCTTTCTCTCCCTCAGCCTGCAGCTGTGAGGAGGGACAATGCGATGACGGTAAAGAAGGTTCTGGACAATGTGTGTGTAACCAAGGCTGGGGGGGCGACCGCTGCCACATCAACATAGGTGAGTTTTCCTTTACTGTGAAAAATGTTATGCAGTAAATGAATAAAAGAAAAGCACACATTGGAAAGTTACCTTTAGCTTTTGTTCCCACTGCTTCTGATCAGGGTCTGGAAACAGAAATATCATGTCGACTTATGCGATTTATTAGTTTTTGTCAGTTTAATTTATTATGGGCTTATTGGTAAGTTACTGGGGACGATCGTTTCTTCAAAGTGGTTTTGTTTTGTCGTAATTATTTAAATTCCCAAACCTCGACAACACAGTTGCAGGGATGGGCAACTTTTATCACATGCAGCGGGGGCCACAAAAATTTGATTGTATCTGATCTAAGGGCCACAATATCAACATTCATGTCAGCATTTAGGATAATGACCACTCTGAACATTAAAGTACAGGGAAAACAAAAGGTTTGCATACTGTGATTTTTTTATTTTTTGTGTGTGATTTTGAAGTAATTTTGGAAATTTCTGTGGTTGTTTAGTATATTTTTCTGTCATTCTGTAAATATATTTGTTGCTTTCTGTGTTATGAGTCATTTTGTGTGTTTTAAAATTAGTTTTTGGGCATTTTGTGGTTTTCTGTGTTATGAGTCTTTTTTTTTTCTTTTTACTTGTCTGCACATGCTGTCAAAGGTCAAAACTACAAGAAGTGCAATCATTATGAGACAGCAATGCATGTTTTGTTATTGCAATGAAATACATTTATTTATTTTATTGCTTAATTGTGACCATCACCAGCCCTCCCTAAGGAAGGGGAAGAAACATTTTATTATAGGGAGGATATAAAAAGGGAGATCAGTGTTACACCTAGAGGGAGGGGGAAGGGAGTAGGGAGCATTGAGGAGAGACTCAAGGCAGGAAATAGAAAGGGTGGGGAAGAATAGATTATTTTACAGTGAGAGTGAGATGTGAATTAGAACATATTGTGCTTATTATGTTGTGTAATCAAGCCAGTCTGGTGACAAGTGTGAAGCTTAGCAATAATGGTGGTGGCTGTGGACAGAGGGAATGAGTGAATGGTAATACCCATATCAGGTATTTGGGATTAACGTGTCTAAAGTTAAGCCCAGGATAAGTTTTATCCCACATCCCAAAGCGTGCCAGTGCATAGTAGACCAGGGAGTCATTTTGTGTGTGGTAAAAGTTGTTTTTGTGTATTTTTGTTGTCATTTTGTATATTTTTCTGTCATTCTGTAACTATTTCTGTCGTTTTCAGGGTTATTAGTAATTTTGCGTGATTTTTACGAGTTGTTTTTGTGTTTTTCTGTTGTGGTCATTTTGTATATTTAATTTTTCTGTTATTCTGTACCTTTTTTTGTTGTTTCCTGTGTTATGAGTCATTTTGTGTGCATTTTAGAAGTTGTTTTTGTGTATTTTTGTTGCCAATTTGTATGTTTTTTGTTAATCTGTTACTATTTTTGTTGTTTTCTGTTATGAATCATTTTGTGTCTTTTATAAGTCGTTTTTTGTCAATGTTTGTTGTCATTTGGTATATTTTTGTTTCATTCTGTAACAATTTTTGTTTTCTGTTTCATGAGTCATTTCGTATGTTTCATAAGTAGTTTTCGTTTAGTTTTGTATAATTTTCAGTTATTTATTGATAGTTGTCTTGTGAGCTTCTTCAAGTAATTTTGTATATGTTTTCACAAAAGTACAAAATCAGGCGTTTGTACTGTTTTGTTGTGGTTCTCATGTGATTGTTGTTTACTTTCATCTTTTTTCATTAACAGATAAAAGCTCTAACATTTATTGCATTATTGTAGATATCCAAACTAATGTAAGTTTACATAAAGTCTCATGCTGACTTATAAACGGCTGAAATATTTGGTATAGATGTTTTTTTTTGGTTGGTTTGGTTTTTTTAATAAATCAAGATACAATAAATACTCATCACTGTGTCTCCTTTTAGGATCAGCTGGGCGTTTCCTCTTTTATAAAGTATTAATTGATTCACATTATTTCTGTATTAATTAAGTGACAATAAACCTGTGTATCGTTCTAGTTTGTGTTGATTAACTACTACAAACCACATATAGCTGCTTTACAGCAGTCAAACTAACTTTACATCTGACCCTCCGTCAGGTTCAATCCCAGAAGAGTGTAAGTGGTGTCACGCTCAGGCCGACTGCGTGGCTGGTGTCGGCTGTCAGTGTCGACCTGGATTTGAAGGAAACGGTACCGTCTGTGATCCAGTGCCACGTGAGTGTTCTGAAGTCATAGACCAGTGCTTTTCAACCACTGTACATGATTTTTGAGTAACGTTCAGGAAGCTCCGAGGTTACACATTGGAAAAAAAGTTTGTCATTGCTTCCCAAAAGATAAGAAAACACTACAATTAACAACATTTCTCTACATCAACTGCTCTGACATCGGGACCCACCATTGATGCTTATTAATAAATTATTCAAATTTAAAAGAAATTAACATAATGAAAAGATGTTTGAACCCACGATAATGAAAATACCTGTCGAGCATTTAGGCCTGCAAATGAAGCATTAATCATTGTGCAAAATACCCACAAGTTCAATAAAACTCTACAATATTTCCAGGGTTTCCCCATGCTTATATCACACGTTGGCAGTTGTTTTTAATCTCAAATTGTTGAAAGAACTCCCAGTTTTACCCAAATCCTGCAATTGTCCTCAAAATATTACACACGATTTCTCCAAATTGACCTAAAATTTATCACAATTTTTAGTGATTTTTTTAAAGCTAATGTCACTTATTGCCTTGGATGTTGTCGATGCTCTGCAGCCATGAGAGAACAAGAAAAAAGAAAAAGCTTATCAAATGTAAGACCTTGAAGCTTTGATAACAAGAAAAACTTTACAACCTTGTGGTGAAGGCCGACTGCTGACGGCAGCAGCTAAACAAAAGAGTAAAAATATAGAAAAGAGTCTCATTCAGGCAAAGGAAACTCACTGCAGCACAAGAGTCGTCATCAACACATTGTATCAGGACTGTTAGAGGCCGATATCTAACATTGACCCAAAATGGAACATGACCCACATTTTTATTTCATTTTTTATTTATTATTTAATAAAATCTGAATTGTAATAACTGGTCAATAACGTAACCCAAAATGTAAAGACCCTTTTCCCAAAATGTAACAAGTTGTTACATTTAACAACTGTTTTTCCCCTAATTGTGTAATAATTTTATGACACCATAGAGTGATGTAAGCCTTTTAATCCATAAATGATTGACTCGCTCTATAATATAATAGAATCATAGAGTTTTGTCTCTCTCTAAAATGTTTTTACGTTTTGGGCTCAGCGTTACATTATTGCAGTGGTTCCCAACCTTTTTTGGTTCGTGACCCAGAGACAACTATTCTCGATATATACTGGATTTTATTTGAACAAGATTTTTTTTTGTTTAAGATTGTGAGTGGTAAAGATAATTATAATAATAATAATAATTAACAATAAACAGTAATTTTTTTTACCAATTACCAAACATTTCAGGTTACGCTATTTTGATTTCTGGCGACCGCCCATGGGGTCTCGACCTTAAGGTTGAAAAACATTGCATTATTGACCAGTTTTTTTTTTTTTTCAACAATTCGGATCTTGTTACATTCCGGGTCGTTTCATATCAGGCTCTATCAAGGACTGCTGACAAGGCAAGATTTCAGAACAAAGGAACCCAGACAGGTTTCACGTTTTACTGGTTTTATTTCCCAGTTAGCGACCAGTTCCTCCTCTGCAGGAGTGTTGATCATCCTGCTCTGTCTCTGCCCTGGAATATTAAACAGGTGTGATTAATCACATGCACTACACCTGTGATCAATCACACACACAGAGCCCCTCCCCGAATCACCTCCCCTCTCCTGATTCTCTGCCTGCTTACCAGGGTTGGTGGCAATTATAATTGTAATTGTGTAATTGAAAATTAATTACCATTATGGTGTAATTAAAATTGGAATTTAAAAAATCTGTTGCTGTCGTAATTGTACGTAATTAAATTGTAATTGACTTTGGATAATTGACTTTGTAATTGTAATTGCCTTGAAAATTCTGTCAATAAATGTCAATGAGAATTGAACGCAAAACTGGGGAACCATGTTACAGTTCAGTGTACAGTTCTACACATACTGTATGTAGTTAATAATTATTAAAATATGTTTCATATCAAGCTTTCACACATTTTACCATTAAAACCATTGAAATCGAGGGTTATATTGACACAAAAAAGGCTTAGATGTCCACACCAAAAATATTAAAACTTGTGTTTTCATTGATTAGGAAGCCTAACAAGGTAATCAATAGATAGGAAATAAATTATGAGATAGATATTTGTTTTTAGTGTATTTTACAGCTGATTTAGGACCTGTTATCATAAGAGATGCTAACAGAAAGCTAACACAAGAGGAAGGTTAACTTTTATCAGCTTATTTCAGGCTCAGTAATTGTGATTAATTGTAATTGAACTTTAGTGATTGAGAACATAATTGTAATTGACTTTCTGAGGCAAATTTTTTTTTTTAATTTAATTGTAATTGGAAAAAATGCTAGTCACTATTGTAATTGAACATGGATAATTGTAACTGAAAAATGTAATTGACCCCAACCCTGCCGCTGACACACACACCACGGTGATGAAGGACAACGCTGTTAGATATTTGAAGGAATTTCAAACCTTCCACCTTTGCTCTGCTTTTACTTTAACACCTCGTCCCCCGTCTTTACTTTGCAGTCTCTTAATATAAGTTGTGCTCATCCTGTATTTGTGCGCTTGAGCCTGGTTTAAAGTTTCCTGCTCCTTGGGGAAATATGTGACACTAAACGCTTCAGTGTTTACCAGCTGGTCTCAGTCTGCTGCTTGCCACGCGTCTGTGTGCAGACGGGGATTTTAGAGCCTTTTTATTAGAGAATGGATCCATGAGAGCGAGGAAGGAAAAGCTCACGCTGCAGAGCTGATAACCATAGATCAGACTGGCGTGAGCCAGGGTCAGGGTCAATTACATTTTTCAATTACAATTACATCTTCAATTATCCAAATACAACTCAATTACGATTACAATGATCAGCATTTTTCCCAATTACAATTAAAATTACTGTTATTATTTTACCACTGAAAGTCAATTAAAATTACCTTCTTATTTACTAAAGTTTAATTACAATGAATCACGATTTCTTGAGCATTAAATAATTACCCTATAAAACTTGTGTTAGCTTTCTGTTAGCATCTCTTATGACCCATGTCTTAAATCAGCTGTATTACACATTACACATACAAAAATTATTTATCATTCAATTTGTTTTTAATCTCTTGGTTACCTTGTTAGTCTTCCTAATCAATGATAATATTGATATTAGTATTTTTGGTGTGGGTGACTGAGCCTTTTTGTCTTAGATTTAAAAGTATTTTAATGGTAAAATGACCCTCAGGAGAACTGACAGGTAGTGGAAAAAGTTTATATGAAACACAATTTAATATTGTTAGCTACGTATGTGTAAACATACAGTAGAACTGTAATGTGGTTCCGCTGGTTTGCATTTAACTACATTATAAATGACAGTTTTTTATAGAATTTTCATTACAAATACAATTACAAAGTGAATTATCTGAACTCAATTACAATTAATTTATGATTACAGCAGCAACATGTTATTTTCCAATTACATTTACAATAATGATAATAATAATGTCATAATTGTAATTAATTATCAAGTACAATTATAATTGACTCCAACCCTGGTGTGAGCTCTAGATTTTAACAATAATTCCCTAAACCAGGGGTGGACAATCCATGTTTTAGATGTTTCCCTCTTCCAACACACCTGATTGAAATGACCAGGATCGTTATCAGGCTTCTGCAGAGCTTGATGATGAGATAATCATTTGAATCATGTGTGTTGGAAGAGGGAAACATCTAAAACATGCTGGATAGTGGTTTTTGAGGACCAGGATTGGCCACCCCTGCCCTAAACTGTCACGTGATGATTTTACCTCCTGTGATGTGTCAGTAATCCCACGCTGTAGACTTCTCTGTGATATAAACTAATCGTTTGATGGTTTTCCCGAACAGCTCCTGATCTCTGTGCCGACTATAACGGTGGCTGCGACCAGAATGCAGTCTGTAACCAGACGGGCTCCACTGTCAACTGCACATGTCTGCTTGAATATCAAGGAGACGGATACGCCTGCCAGCCCATCAACAGGTGTGCGTGACCTGCTGCTTTGTTTGACTATAGTGTGATTTCATTTATTTATTTATTCATATTTAGAAATACAGAAAAAAAGACACTTGACTAGGCCTCGAAAACTTAAATGTTCTGCAAAAGTGACTCAAAGTTTACCAAAAGAAAACAGAAATCCTCTAACATGAGTAAATATACAGGAGGAATTGCACATTTGAGTTTTCGAAAAATTATTTTTAGCCTTTTTCAATAAAGGTTTTGAACCATTCAGTTGAAATTTTGTTGGGAACACCGAATGCGACTTCAGCGACTATATGTCGCTTAAATCGCTCGTGATGAGTCGCTTGAACATTGTTAAGCTTTTTGGTCGCTTCATCTCTCCAGTGACGACCAGGGAATAGTGTGAATAGTGTGTGTGTGCAGAGCAGAAGGCAGCACTGAGAGGGCTGATCTCTTCTTCTCTGGCCGTACGTTTACAGCACTTATCAAAGACAGCGTCACTTATACTTACAGTTTAAATCATCAACTTACGGAGTTACTAAAGGATGAATTCACTCCAAATATAATTAGAATTTAAAAGGCTTATTCAAGTTATATGCCACTTTTATTTTTCACGATTGAGTCGCTGGAATCCAGAGGTGACAAGTATCAAAGTACAAATACTTTGTTACTGCACTTAAGTAGTTTTTTCTGATATCTGTACTTTACTGGAGTATTTATTTTTTAGGTGACTTTTTTTGACTTTTACTCCTTAGTTACAAATATCTGTACTTTCTGCTCCTTACATTTTAAAAATGAGGTCATTACTTTTAAGACTTTCAAAGATGACTTCACAACGTAAAAAGACACAACATTTTGGTAGTTTTAGCTTTTATTTGTTCGTCAGGTTCCTTAATTTTATGGTTAACACATGGTTAAAAATTTTTTTTTTTTTTTAGAAATTGTATCTATACTGAGTGCTAAATTCTCTAGGTGTTCAAAGGTAACAGATTTAACTTGTTTCCATGTTTTCTACAAGTTCTTGAAAAAATAAAAGATATGGAATTTGCTGGTTTAAAAAGACGTTCTGTGGGCTCGGCTGTAATTCATCAGAATCCATACTTTAACTTGAGTACTGAAGACTCTGCTGAAATCGCGCGAGTCGCATTTCTTGAAGGGAGGTCGCTTGACGTAGCGTGATTTACATTGATTTTGAATGTAATCAAGTCACCAGAGTCGCTAAAGTCGCGTTCGGTTTGAAGATTTCTAGACTTGCTCAGCTTTTGTATTAAATTCGTTTTTTTCCCCCGAGAAAGGTCATAGAATACTTCATTGAATAACTTTTTGCTCCTTTTACAACACAAAAGATTTGTTTGTTTAATGTTTAAAAAAACTCACATACATCTAAAGGGTTAGGGTTAGCTGAAATAATAATAAAAAAATGTCATTTCTCTGAATAAGAGATGATGTATTTCTTTAGACATTACCAGACTTGTTTTATTTGTCCTTCAGGTGTGTTGAAGAAGCAAACGGTGGCTGTAGTGACTTTGCTGAGTGCCAGTTTACTGGTCCGGTTAGTACAAAAACAATCCATTGGTATTGCTGTTTTTACATCTGCAACGTAACCGTATCGATCCTCTTCTGTGTGTCTAACACCTAAATACACAGAAGCTGATCTACACGTTAAAATAATCTCCCTAATCTCATACCTTTAGAATGAGCGTGCGTGCGAGTGCCTTCCGGGGTACGTGGGTAATGGAGTCCAGTGTCTGGAGAAGGTTGTTCCCCCTGTGGACCGTTGTCTGGAGGACAATGGAGGCTGCGACCCCGTGGCCTCATGCAAGGACCTGCATTACCATGGTAACGCATCATTTTCATCTTCTACGTCAATAAGAGTCCAATTTACCATTTGACTTCCTTTGCTGGGGGAACTCGGCATAGAAACGATTGTGGTTTCTATGGTAACACAGGAGGGCTGTGTCGTTGATGCAGTTTCGCAAACACACTCGCGAGGTGTTGAGTTGTCACGCGACAGCCTAAAACGGGTCCTGTTTTCGTCACCATGGCAACAGAATAGCAGCGCAGCAAAAACACCCCATGAGAGGTTGTTACCATGGCAACACAATTGAAGTCACGAACCAGTTGATGCTGATCTCATTTCGCGTCGAATTAATGGGGTTCGCGTCTATTAATATTATTTCTATTATTAGTATTATAAATATTCAAGAATTTAATGTGCTTTGACATGCAAAGTGAAAAAAACTCAACTTTAACCTGGGAATGGTATTATTGTTATTATTATTCATAACTTCCTTGTTAATGTGATAATGTTTTATTTACTTTTTTTTTTTTCCTTATTTAAAGTATTTTTTTAATCTAAAATCTGTGTCGTGCATTTTGTGAAGAATGGCTTTATTATCGCACTGAACAGTGTATGAAATGTGAGCTAAAAGATTACTTACACTCCTCAGCAAACACAGCTGGAGTTTTCCACCTGCGCTCTCCAGACGGAAAGTACAAGATGAACTTCAGTCAGGCTGATGCTGCCTGCCAAGCAGAAGGCGCCACGCTGGCAAGCTTCAAACAGCTGGGGGATGCACAGCAGGTAAGCCCCGCCCATTACAGGGGTTTCCTCGGGTCAGTATTATTCACGGCTAAAAAATAAAATAAACATGCTCTCCTAACCCTCCTATTTAGAGCATCCAACACATATTAACTATTGATTAGTCGAAATTAAGTTTAGATTGTAATCAACTCTAGCTCAACTAAAACGAGTATGTACTAAACACAAACTACTATAAAGTGACAAATGTCCACACCTTAGAAGTCATTTTCTTCACATTCTGTATTTTTTTTGGGGGGGGCCTGTACTACAAAGCTGGATTTCCACTTATCGCGCTAACTTCCGAGGTTAATTCTGTGTGTGCTGTACTACGATGCTGGTTGACTTCTTATCACCATGGTAACTTACGCTGAACGGCTAACCTGGTTGGGACCAGGTTAGGTGCTAGGGTAAGATTTTTTTCCAAACAAAAGAGAGACAGAGCCATCAAGAATGATGTGTCCAAATTTCTGCTATGATTTGTCTTGTTGCTGAACACATAGCCTGTATCTTTGACTATAAATCTAAACATCATTCGGGATTTTGCATTAAAATCCACACAAAGTGAGTGATTCCAACTTTGGGCAGTGATTGCAGCACATGGAAGAAGAGCCTGTGAAACAAGTAAAGACGGGTGCTCGGGGGCCCGCATGGACAAGAGACTGTAACGGGGAAGTCCCAGTGTGGTAATGGGTCTCAATTAGAGCCTGAGGTACTGATTTTCAAACAGTTTTCTCTGCTGTATTGGGTTTGAGGCTGAGATATTGTTTTCAGACTGGTCTTTTTGGCCAAACTGACATAATAAACCCTGTGTCTGCATCTGACCAGCAACCCTAAAGCTTGACTCCATCTCAGTCATCAAAACCGCCACAACACTTATGATGTAGGCTGAGCTGTATGAACGCAGCGTCGGGGCTACAGACTGCACCCAAAATGAGGCGGAAACCCTTCTGTTTATTCTCCAATTAATTAATATTGTAAAATCTCACTCATTTGTGCATTAACAGTCATCAATTCTCTGCCTGCATTCCTTTTCTTCCTGCTTTTTCGCAGCAACAGTGTTGCTTTTGATCTGAATTACAGATTTGAATTCTTCATATTTTTAAAAAATTATTCCCCATGGTGACGTAAGTTGCTCTGCACAGTTTCTTCGTGTTTGTGATTGGTCTGACGCTGCAATCTCCATTTTATGTGAGTGCGAACACATTCAGGTGTAAATCACCTCGCTTAAGTGAACATTTTGATTACCTGCTTCATAGTACAGCTGCTCTGCCACTGTAAATGTTTGTTTAAGTGAAGTGAAGCTCGCCAACAGAAAGATATCCGGATATACTTATCCAGCTTTGTAGTACTTACTCTTAATTTTAAACAATAAAAACATGTTTTTAACTGGATAAGCTGTTTTATGGGCCTTCTTAGTGTTTTACACCAAAGCCTTCACATGGAAGCCAAACCCAGAGCAGACACAGCAGCCAAAAAATATTAATATTCATCTCACTCATATCAAGTAGTTAATTTGTAAATGTGAAGTGATTGATTGCTCAGTGTGACGTCTCTGTACCTCTACAGCTGGGGATGCATCTGTGTGTTGCTGGTTGGATGGAAGGAGGGAAGGTTGGATACCCGACTCGCTTCCCTTCAGTGAGGTGTGGAGACAACCATGTGGGCCTGGTGATCTACAGAGACCCCGTGGACCAGAGCAGCACGTACGACGCCTACTGCTACAGAGTGAAAGGTACTGATCAGATTTTATTGTGATGCATAAAATGACTGCAAAATCACACAAAATGACAGAAAAATAGACAAAACAACAGCAACAATACATCAATTTACTCCAAAAACACACAAGAAAACTACAAATGTATACACAAATGTACAAAAATGTCTCCAAAAACACAAAAGCAACAAAAAATACACAGAATGATAGGAAAATACAAAAAACAACAACAAAAATTACTCCAAACAACACCAAAAAACCACCATCTGACAAAAATACAAATAAAAATAACAAAAAATATACAGTAAAACAAAAAATACACAAAACGGCAACATTACATAAAATTACGCCAAAAACACACAAGACAACTATAAATGTACACAAAAATAGTCTCTAAAAACCCAAAACAACAACAAAAATACACAGGATGTGAGAAAAATACATAAACATCAAAAATTACTCTAAACAACATCAATCTGACAAAAATACCAAAAACAATAACAAAACTACAAAAAAAGACAAAATAATTGACAAATAACATCAGAAATTCACAGAATGAAAGAAAAATCATTTAAAATGACAAAAAAACAAAAAAGTTTCTCCAAACAACAAAAAATTGAGCATCGCGTTAATTCAGGCAGGCACGGTAGTCAAGCTAGTCCAGCCCCTTCATCTGTCAGTAGCTGTTAACTAACAGCATCCATCCCCTAATCAGTAAATCATCCAGCTGATCATGTTCTATGCTTAACATTGGTTAGAGTTGGTCTCAGTGCTGCATTTAAACCACAGCAACACGCCTACTTCCGTACGCTTTGTCTGCAAACGCCTTGCAACACCCCCCCACTCCAGCTCCTCCTCTTCTGTCTAATTAAACACTGTCATTTGTTGCCATCTAAACATCTGTTCTTCTGTTCCAGTGGGTCCTGCTGACCGCTCTCTCTGCTTATGCCTCTCCATGTAGCTCATGGACTTTTTTATGTTGTCATTATGTTTGTGGTGTTTCTGAGGTGTGATTTAGTGCTATTTTTAATGTTGGTGCTCTGTGTATCAACGTTCAAGGTTTTTATTGTCACACCAAACAGTTAAATAGTGAATGTTACAAAAACATATTAAAAATAGCTTCTAAGATCAGTTATTTGACTCATCATCCTTTAAACAATGCAGTAAATAATATTTAGTCACATTATTTGCTTACTGAACAGTCATAATGAAAAATATCACATAGTTGATTGTGAATTATGTGGTTTTGGTTCTAATAAAGCCTTCAAACAATTCTAATTCTAAGATTCCAGCACATTGAGAGTCAAATTAGTTTTTTCACTTTGAAATCAGCATCAGTGTTGAAAACATATAATAAGTGTGAAATAATTAATGCCATGACTTTTGAAGGCCTTATTAATTCCCCTGCCAACCTTAAGGACATCCACGACCTTTATTGTGAAGGGAACTGAAAGCCCCTGTAGATCCCTGCATGCTGACAGCTCACACCTTAACTGCACTCAATAATCAATGATGCTACTGATGCCTTAATGAAAGAACATAAAGAGGAATACATCCACGACTGAGGCTTTAAAAGGTGATCCAGAGGTAAAGAAGAAATGAAAAATCTCTCTCACCAATTACTTTACCTTTAACCACAAATGTGTCCAACGTCACTCCAGATGTAACTTTATTATCCTTTTCCACATCTAAAATCTTACATACAGTATGTGTGTTTGTCTGTGTTCAGACGTTTCCTGTTCGTGTCCTGCTGAATATGTTGGAAATGGAGATTTTTGTAACGGCGTCCTGACCAGCGTTCTGGCAACTTATAGCAACTTCTCCATTTTCTATAAGGTATGGGAAAGAGAAACAATCATTATCTCCATCATGGTCCTTCACACCCCAGACTGTTACCTGCAGCAGGGCAAATTAAACTATCCAGTGGAGATGTTCAATGTTATCTTTTCACAGATATGCCGACATTGTCCAATACTACATTTCTGATTTCTGATACTAACCACCAATAACATATTTCACATTTATTCTCTTATGTATATTCTTATTTAGTCTTTACATTTATAGTTTACGTACACAAGATTTTGTATTTCAGTAAATCACACTTGGTATTGCATCAAAAACTGCCCTTCTTTCTGATTTACTAAAGATTTATTGAAGCTATTAATACCACATGTTGGTAAAAGATATGTGTTCACAATATATGTGAACACTTATATAGTTGAATAGTGGCGTGGAACTTCAATGT
Organism: Gouania willdenowi; assembly: GCF_900634775.1. Lineage (NCBI taxonomy): Eukaryota > Metazoa > Chordata > Actinopteri > Blenniiformes > Gobiesocidae > Gouania > Gouania willdenowi. The sequence goes on along the minus strand of NC_041048.1, from coordinate 4,363,424 downwards.
GTGAAGAGGGATTTTTAGGAGTTAAGTGTTAACATACAAACAACTTAAATATGCTGGAGATGATAAAAAGATGTAAAATGGTGAAATTACTGCTCGAAATTTTTTTATTGACTCCACTGTAAACACTCTTATTGACGATGTTGGAAAGATTTTGTACATTGCATTGTGGGATGTTGAGTCCAGTCATGTGGAGACAGAGCCATCTATAAGGGGGAATAAAGGGGAGAGATTTTTGGGACCCATCCATAAAGTCAGCAAATGTATGCTCCATTGTTCTATGAATCTGTGATAACTAAATGTATTTATTTATCGGAATAATATCCACTGTTATCCAGGAACTGTATCATTTGTTTCATAGTATATAGTCATCTTAAAGATGTAAATCCTTGTTTTAATGAGAAATAGAATGGGTTAAAAGTGACCAAAAATGTTGGAAAAGGTGGTGAAATTGGGATTTTTAAAAACCACAGAAATTGGTTAAAAGTTGCAAATTGAGTGGCCAAAAACAGACAGGAATAGTGGTAAAAAAATAATGGGCATGACAAATCGTGAATGTGGTTAAATTGGCAAAAAAAGCATAAAATATGGTGAATAATGGGTCAACATATGTAACAATAGGTGAGAAAAACATGCAGAAAAGGCATTGAAATTTGATGAAGAAGTGACAGAAATAGGAGTTGCAACAATTTATTAAAATGGGCTAAAATATGGCAAGAAAAGGTAATGAAATTAGGTTGAAATGTGGCAAGTTTGGTGTAGTTGCAGAAAAAGGGTTTAACAAAAGGAAAAATGGGCTCAAATTGAACAGAAAATATTTTTTTGTCTCTTAAAGGCATCTGTCGACCCCCTCCCAATGTCTTGCGACCCCAAATGGGGTCCTGACCTGAGTTTGTTTCTCCACAAGACATTCAATTTTGGCCAAATTCAGAACTTTTTGTGTTGACCCCAAAAAAAACATCCTCCATTGTTTTGTCACAACTTTTAATCCGTGAAAACAGCAGAAATGTGTTTTTGGGCAATGTTGACATAGAGACCAAGCGGTTGTCCTGCTACACCTCGCGGCACGGCAAGTGTAAACCTGCTGTCATAGCCTGGGCCCTGCTACAGAAGATTGTCACGGCTTCATTTTAACCCCACTTTTACGTCGACCCCCAGGTCACGTCCTCTCGCCCCCGTGGCAAGAAAGTGAGGACCGTCAATCCCTCTTAAGTTCAGCGAGGGAGAGATCCGTGCAGTGTTTATGGCCCTCTCACAAGACAAAGTCCGGTCTGACGATTCCTATACCGACCCATAGTTGCCTCAGCCAACTCCCTTTTTATCCCTAATACCTTATGAACTGACATATATTATTGCACTGAGGGTCTAGCCCTCAGACAGGAATTTCCTAAAGGTTTTTCTCCTAATGATTACCAGCAGATCGAGTGATCAGTACTATGACTGACACTTACCAGAGGTCTAGGCGTAGGCTGTCTCAAAATACAGTGTCACCAGACAAAGTATAGAAGTCTTCTTTGATGTTACAATTAATTGGTTTAATCAAGAATCCATCCATCCATCCATCCATCTTCTCCCGCTTAGCCGTTTCCGGGTCGCGGGGGCAGCATCCTCAGTAGGGAGGCCCAGACTTCCCTCTCCCCGGCCACTTCCTCCAGCTCTTCCGGGGGGACCCCGAGACGTTCCCAGGCCAGCCGAGAGACATAGTCTCTCCAGCGTGTCCTGGGTCTTCCACGGGGCCTCCTTCCGGAGGGACGTGCCCTGAACGCCTCACTAGGGAGGCGTTCAGGGGGCATCCTAATTAGGTGCCCGAGCCACCTCATCTGGCTCTTCTTGATGCGGAGGAGCAGCGACTCTACTTTGAGCACCTCCCGAATGACTGAGCTTCTCACCCTATCTCTAAGGGAGAGCCCAGCCACCCTACGGAGGAAACTCATTTCGGCCGCTTGTACCCGTGATCTTGTTCTTTCGGTCATGACCCAAAGTTCATGACCATAGGTGAGGGTTGGAACGTAGACCGACCTGCAAATAGAGAGCTTCGGTTTAATCAAGAATAAAAAATCAAAATAATAAAAGAACAAAAGTATGAGTAAGCTGGCAGGCTTAAAGGTCTTCAATCAATCAATCAGCAACAGGGTCCGTGTCTCATGCAAGAGTTCGGCCCTGACATACAAAAACATTTGGTTTATATAGTTTCCTGATGGAAACTTCTACGTCACTTGTGGTAAAGAAGCTGCGCGCGCATCTCCTGTGGTTAAAGGGCTGCGCGCGCATATATGCTGCGTGTGCAGGCAAGCCTCAATGGGTAAATATCAACACCCCTCCTTTTCTGACCACAGAGTCAAACAGGCTAGAAGCAGTTGAGTGGTGGTTTCTAACTTTTGGGTGTGGTTCTTTGCCTTGCTAAGTAGGTCATGAAGCAATGCAACATTTCTATAAGTCCATATTGTGCAACAGGCAACCACTAGAAATGACAGTAAGAAATGAAGAAAAAACACTTCTACACAATGCAATGCACGAAATTTCCGACAATGTCAATAACAGTGTTTACAGTGGAGATCAAAGCAAACTTTTGAGCGGCAATCTCAACTTTGTACATCATTTTTAAAGCAAATGATCTTCGATTCATTGATCTATGAGGCCTACATTATATCTTTGTCTGATGAAAAAAAAAAAAAGATAGACTCCAGCAGCTTTAAAGATGTGTTATTTCAATAATTCCAATTTCCTTATATTTCCTAGGCATTGTATAATACATTTTCCTCTATGTCAGTAAGAAGAACAATAAGGTTGCAGTGTGGCAGTAATTGATTGATGGTGTGTCACTGTGTGCATAAGATTTGCTGTGATTCACAAAGGCAGGAAAATCACTGATATACTGTATGTCGATACTAATTGTGAGATTTGATTATGTATAATTGATTAAAAACACATAATCACTCACTTTTTTTAAATAATTAAACATAAATCATCCTCTGTCTCTTTCTTTCTCTGTCTGCAGTTGCTGTTGAATTACAGCACCTCGTCCTTGACTGGAAAACAGTTCATTGATGTTCTGTCCGACAGGAAGTCAGTGTTCACACTGTTTGTTCCTCACAATGCTGGCTTTGGCAGAAACCAGGTAACAAAGAGCTCCTCTCTTATGGCGCGTTTCCACTGGCGGTATCGGCTCTACTCTCTTTTCTCCTGTTTCCACTGTGAAAAAGGCCCGACCTCAGTGGTACCTGGTGATGATCTTTTTAGTACCTCCTTTGTTGAGGTTCCAAAAAAAACAGTCCTGGTCTGAAAATGTGACGCAGGCATAAAGCAGACACTGATTGGGTCAGAGAATCATCACAGCGTAGAGTCATCAACTCACGCACAGAGGGGAAGCATTTGGCCGCCAGTGATTTTTGTGGGCGATCTTGTGAGGATGGACGCAAAAAAGTGCAGTTGATGGAGTCTGGCAGGTCTGCGTGTCAGGTTGGTGCTCAATGCAAACGCTCCGGAAAACTAGTATCTGGCCCCAAAAGCGAGAAGTATATATATATATAGGATCTGTATAGAGCCGATACCGCCAATGGAAACGCACCATTAGATTTATCAGAGCAATATTAAAATACTGTTTTTCCACTGCTCATTTAGATACTGTAAACTCATTATGATCTCATATCCTCTAGTTCCTATAGGACAATGTAGTATTTTGTTCAGAAGAAAGCATTAGCAGTTCACTCATTTCTTGGAAACACGTCCGTCCTGTCTCACTGAACCATCGCAGTATCATAGTGGAGAAGAATAATTGCCCTAATGGTCCTTTGATGTTGAAATGTTTTGATCCTGGTACGTTCCTCCCAATGTAGATAAGGACCAGACTAAGAACTGTTCAGAATATAAGTATATAGATGTTGCCCATTAGGGCTGGGCAACATGGACCAAAACTCATGTCTCAAAATGTTTTCTCAAAATGGCGATATACGATATATATCTCTGTCATTTTATTTCAAATAAAGTCTGACCAGAAAAACAATTCAGGGTTAAATTTGCTGATGCGAAATGCCACACAGGCACATTTATTAACAAACAGTTGCACAATATGTGCCACTTTTGGCTTTTTCTCCTGTAAGGGACAGCACGTGTGAGTGAGTTCTGGAGTGTCTAGTAAGTAGACAAAGCAGCTACTCCTAAAACAAGTATTTTAAAACAAAACAAGTGAAATATATTATATATATATATATATATATATATATATATATATATAGATATATATATATATATATATATATAGATATAGGCGATAGTGGAATTTTCTATATCACCAAAATTAGAGGTCGACCGATATGGGTTTTTCAAAGGCCGATGCAGATACCGATTTAAAAAAGCACATTGATTATGAAAGACAATTGAAACACTCATATGATATAAATGCGGGGTCCTTCCGTCACTCAAGCGGTGGCTGCAGCTGCCCATACGGGTGCCTGATCAAATATCTTAATCCTATTATATCCTTGTCCTGTTAAGGCTATAGTAGGATAAGGATAATTGATCAGGCACTATTATATTATATCCTTATCCAATTATATCGGCTTTTTATTTCTAAGCCTATTGGCTTCTACCTCTCCCATGCACATGCTATTATTATGTTTTTTATGTTCTTTCTTTTTTCCTTTAATGGCTACTCTAAAGTGCTAAATACATTTTTTTAAAAAGAAAGAAAAGACCTCTAACCAAAATAGAAAACTGGCTATATCTTGAAATGTGAACCATTTACATACTGTATGTGGTTTTAAAGCTGATACGTAGCCAATATTTCAACATGATCTCACAGGGAAACGTGACCATGACGCAAAACTCACTCTGAAGTTATTTTGTGCAAAATTGTGTCTTATCCCAACCGTTTATTCAGGGTTTAGCTTATGGTCATGGTTAAGGTGATAACTCCCATTAATTTACATTGCTTCTCAGGATGTCCCACAACATTGCGTGTCGGACAGCACGTAAACATCGTCACAAACTTTGTGATTCTGGGCTAGATATTCACAATCCGACTGTTGTCTGAATGGCCAGGTCACATTTATCTGCCTTTATTTACATCATTAAAATGAGATAAACATCACAATTATGCATCTACGGAAGCGGATTAGGGCCAATTTTGATGGAGAAAATATCAGTCGAAATGTTGAGAATAAAGTTGAAATTTCAAGAATAACATTAAAATATAATGTTGAGATCAATAATTCTTATTTGTTGTATTTGTATAGTTGTGTTGGCACTGGATGACATTTTTAAATCTTGTTGTACCTGTTGCCATGACAATATTCTTTTCAACACTGGACAGAGGTTTTAATATACGCTTTAGGCATTTTATGCAAAGGGAAACAAAGGGATGATACTTCCACCCAGACTTCTGACTAAAGAAGAAGTGTTCCATCCAAAGTGGACTATAGAAGACCTAATATAACGTTCAGGAGACGGGAAGCTGTCAAAGGCCACATGGTTCAGAGAATTCTATTTCATTCTATCAGTCGCTCTCCGTGAGAGCAGAGGACGAAGGCCAGGGTGGGAAAATCACCAAAGTATTTTTTTATATTTACATTCCTATTCAGGGAGGAGTGAGATATCAGAATTTCTGTGTAAAGTGTTTTCAGAGAGAATAAATTCTTCAAGACCAGTTTGTGACCCTGAAGGAAAGAAAACTGGCCCTCGTTCTCTGTCAGTTCAAAGGTTGAACAACTGGTTGGAAATTCAAAATAGCAGCAGAAAAAAAAGAGTAGTTTGATTGTTTTGTTTTGGGGGCTTTAAAGGGATTTATTGTTTGCTTGAGGCTGAGGGGGAGGGGGAGGGGGGACATGTTTTCACACTTCCTGTTTGTTGTTGCTGCACTGTTGTCCTTCCCACGGTGCCAAAACATCACTGATGTATCGCGGCTATGTCGCCGCTGGACATCCAACAATAGAGAATTCAAACAGTGTGGAATTATCTGAACAGTGTGGGTTTTTTAACCTTTACTCACTTTCTGCTTTGTGTTTGTTTGATTAGACTTTGTCTGCCAGAGATCTCCAGTATCACGTCACAACCAATAACTGCAGACGTCCTTTTAAGGCCCTGGAACACAAAGAGGGAATCAAATCGTGGCTCGGCTTCAACCTCACAGTTACTCACGACGACGCTGAGGTCAGAGGTCACACACATCGTGACACGTAGACAATCAGGGACAAGCAGTGGACCCTGAATATAGACACATTTGGGTGAAACATTTATTAAATTATCTAAAAATATGTATCATAATTATAATCTATTACAGAGAAGGGCAACTTTAATCACAGCGAAAGTCACAAACATGAGATTGTATCTTATTAACATTCATGACATCATTTACAATAATAACCAATCTGAGCAATAATGCAGGAAAGAATAAAGGGTTTGTGTAATTTTGTAGTCATTTTGTGTTTTTCTTGCTCTAGTTTCTTTTGTTTCTCTCATTTGGTGTGTTTTTGTTGTCCTCTTGTGTATTTTTGTTATCATTTTTTGTATTTTGTTTTATCCTTTTGTTTTTTTTTTTCATTTTGTGTGTTTATGAACTAATTTTTGTATCGTTTTGTTGTCATTTGGGGTATTTTGCTGTAATTTTGTCCATTTTTCCTGTAATTTTTTTGTCGTTTTGCGTATTTTTGTTGTTGTTTTGTGTTTTTACTGTCATTTAATCTGTTTTTTTAAATCATTTTTGTCTGTCTTGTTGTCATTTTCTTTTTTTTTTGTCTTTTCATGCGTTTTTATTTTAATTTCTGTGTTTTCGTTGTCAGAGATAAATATTTTTCAAACACAGCTACCCAGAAAAACCTTGTACAATATAATAATAAGCTTCATTACCATTTTAAACCCTCCAAGTGTTGGAATCAGTAAAATGCCTCAGTCTCCCTGGTTGAGTTTGCATGTTCTCCATTAGTGTGTATTATTTTCATTCTCTACAAATGAAAAACCTTTGCTGATATCTTTCTTTTGTGTTTTCCTGGCATTGTCCTCAGAGCCGTAAGCTGGTGAACAAGCGTCTGCTGGTAGAGTGGGACATACCTGCAGTGAACGGGATCATCCACGTGATCGAGGCCCCGCTGTTGGCGCCTCCCCCACTGGTGAGTGACATAGTTCCACTCTGAGCTGATTCCCTGTGGTGGAATCCCTCGACTTTTCAAAACATAATCTTTAACTATGTAAAATAAAAACTGAATGTATCAAGACTGCTGAGCAGGTCAGGGTTCAGCACAAAGACACACAGACAGGTTTTTATCATTTCTGCTGTGATCAATGGCACATACTGTATATACTATAAGTATGGTTAGGATGATGACCGCTCGCACTAAAGTATACTTCCAAGTATACTTCCAAGTATACTTCCAAGTTTCCCAAGATGCTTTTGGAAGGTACAACAACAAAAACCTGAATCACACTGAGGCTAAATATTTCTGTTGATTCTCCACCTTTGAAAGTTCTGAAAACATTTTAAATGAGAAAATGACCAAGTAGAATATCAACATGTGCTCATTTGATCCATAAAACTCACGTATACACATTTCATTCTGACATTTACGAGAATTTCCGAGACCCTTCATTGTGCTACTGACTAAACTCCTTTTTACAAAATCAATCAATCAATCAATCAATCTTTATTTGTATAGCGCCAAATCATAACCAATGGTATCTCAAGACACTTTACAGTAGAGCAGTCTTAGGGACGGACTCTTCATTTTGTGGATACACACATATGCATATATACGTATATACACATACATATGTATCCCACACCCAACATGAAATCATCATGGCGGCAAGGAAAACCTTCTGTTAAGCAGCAGGAACCTTGTGTGGATCCCATTCCTATGATGAACAGCCATCCACGTTATGCTGTGTTGGGTGTGTGCAGAGAAAAGGGTGGAGACAGAGTTGTTGAGTCTCTGTAACTCCACACTGAGGATCCCACGGACCTGCAAGACAAAAGCCAGAAGGAGTACAGGAGCAAACACACAAGGGAAGAAGCAGACACAGAGGGAGTGTTTGAAAGAGTAATGGGACCCTCTCCGGTCCCTCTCTAACCTAAATGACCTCTCTCTTAACGCCCTCTCCAACCTCTCTCCAACCGAGCATGCCAGACCCCCCCCGGCAGTCTATGCCTATTGCATCTTAATTATGAGCTATGAGCTGGTTCCTAACTAAAAGCTTTATCAAAGAGGAATGTTTTGAGCCTAACCTTAAAGGTAGAGAGGGTGTCTGCCCCCCGAACCGTGGTTGGTAGATGGTTCCAGAGAAGTGGGGCCTGATAACTGAAAGCTCTTCCTCCTATACTACTTTTAGAGATGAATGGAACAACGAGTAGTCCAGCATTTTGAGAGCGTAGTGTTCTGGGGGGATTGAGGGGACAAAAGTGTTAAAAACTATGGTAAGACAAGAAGAGATGTTTTTATTTTGAAAAGGGGACATTTGATTATCTTGAAGCTGCAAATTAGCTTCAATTTTTATTTGAAACTGACTTTACTAGTGTGCCCATCATGCATACTTTAAAATGTCTTCATATAGTGTACATCCAGTGTACATATTTTTTGCGTACTCAGTCATTTCATACTATTTAATGTGAACGCACTAAATACTCATTTTGACGTCCGACTTAGTATGAGTCGTACGTTAGTATGACATTTATTAAACAACCATAGATTCCCTTATTAAATCAGAACTTTTTCACCTTAATAAATCCTTCTCATAGTCCCTGTGAGGGTTATACAAGTGTTTATGGGGTGATGGGGGGTCTTTCATCCCCTCCTGCTGTCTCTGGCCAAAAAACATTACTTTCCCTGCCTTTGACCCGATAGCCAGACGTAGTGCTTTACGACAGCCCAATACAAACTAAAGCTAGATTATGACCAGCCTCATGCCTGCACACCGTTGTCTACAAATTCACTTTTCTCAAACTTATATCATGGCGGAGCCAGAAAAAAAAGGCAGAGAAGACCTTTGTACAATAAACAGAGCGACTCTATGCAGTGACAGCTCAGCAGCAACACACAGCACTCACACACACTGTCATCCCTTTGGTGAGTTGGTGAAATAGGATTTTAAAAACCACAGAAATTGGTTCAAAGTTGTGAGAAGGGTTTAAAGTGTCAATATTGGCTTAAAAGTGGCTGAAATGGGGTTTTGGGGTAATGTAATTTAAAAAAGTAGGAATAATTACTTTCAACTGGCAAATAATGGGCAAGAGAAAGCGTAAATGTGGTTGAATTGGCAAAAATAAGCATGAAATATAGTGAAAAAGTGTCAATAATGGGTCAACATATGCGACATTAGGTGGGAAAAATGGTGGAAGGGGTTGATTGGGCTGAAAATGTCTTGAAAGTAGAAAAAATGTGCATAAAAGGTTTTGAAATGTAGAAGTCGCAGAAAGGGGAGTAATGTAGCAAAAATCCATTAAAAGGAGCCAAAATAGGGCAAGAATTGTTCAAATAATATTCATAGTTTCTTCAAGGCATCCGGCCACCCCCTCCCAGTGTCTCCGACCCCAAAATGGGGTCCTCACCCTAAGGTTGAGAACCCCTGCCTGAGGTGACATAACTCTGTCATTAAGTAGAAAGGACACGAGTTTCACCGAAACACTAGTAAAACTCTGACCTGCTCATTGTGTTTTACTGTGAAATATCCCACAGTAATAATATCCCTCAATAAATGTGTTTTTAAGCAAGTTATTTATTCAATGTGCGTGATGATAAATGCAAGAAAACTGTTTCTTTTTGTGGTTTGTTTGGTCATCATTTTATAATCCAGGCTTCAATAATTCATTATCAGTTATTTCCACCACAGTGTTGTTAAAAACAGCCTCCAGCATTGCTGAGTAATACAGTTCTATATATAAACATCATTATTGTGTAAGTATATTGTACTGTATATAAGACACCTGACTGTGATTCATTATTCTGTGTGTGTGCACGTGTGCGTGTGTATATGTGTGTGGGCGTGTGTGTGTGTGTGTTATAGTTGTTGACCCTGAGGCTGCCTGTACACACACTAACGCATTAAGCCACATGCAAGTGTCAAACCAAAGCATTTAGAAATCAAAGGTATTTTATCAAAGTCACCGAGGTGTCAGAAACCCTCTGTTTACTTCAAAGGAACTCACACCAACCCATAACGTTTCATTTAAGTCATTTAAAATGTAGAATGAACACAGTGGGAAGATATTTAGTCAATAAGTGTATTTTTCACATTTTAAGAACTTTAACAATGAGTAGTTCTCGTCTCATGTAACAGCCGCAGTTTTAGACCAAGCCTCCAGGAGGATTTTATGAATTGTTGCTTTCTCTTCTTTTCAGAATAGCATGAAAAGCACGGTTAGATGGATTGTTGAGTGTGTTCTAACCCAGACCTTCCCCTAAACAAGCCACACTACAGAACTCACTCACACGTGCTGTCCTTTAGAGGGAAAAAAGCCAAAAGTAGCACATATTGTGCAACCGTATGTTAATAAATCTGCCTGTGTTGCATTTTGCATCAGCAAATTTAACCCAGAATTGTTTTTCTGGTCAGACTTTATTTGAATAAAAAATATCGAGATATAAGTTTTGGTCCATATCGCCGAGGACAACCCAATCAATCAAAAACAATCAATCTGCTCGAGAAGCCCCGCCCATAATACTCTATGAAGTGTAACTAAACCCACAGGTTGTTGCTGACTTGCCACTCGGGGGAAATTCAAAAAATGCTTTGATTATGGGCGGGGCTTTTGGAGCAGTTAAGACACGCCCAGTCTGTACTATAAAATAAAGCTATGAGTCTGAATTTGAATTTATTCTGAAATTCCTAAATACGTTTATGAATCAGGACGTTACTAAAAACAGTGTTTGAATTGGGCGCAGCCATCGTTCTGCTCTCTAGTTCTTCTTCCTGTGAAAGAAAAAACAAGATGGCTACCAGAACCCCTGACAGATTTTCCTGCACCACATGGAGGGGGAGGAGCTTGTCCTCTCTGACGCTTGGTTGGTTTTCCTGAACTCGTCTGATTGGTTGAAATTAATAATGAATGTTAATTACCCTCCGGGGAATAAACAGGCTGCACAGAGTCAAGTCTCCATAGCAACAGTGTAGCAGTGTGTAGCCGTTGCTAAGGTGTGTGCGCTTGTGTGTGTGTGTGTGTAAATGCCTTCCTGTGATCTCATTAGTGAGAGGATTCTCCTGTGTTTATCTTGCCAGATTTCCCATGATGCCTCCCGACGACACGCCCACACCAGCGGAGCAGCATCTGCCATCTTGGTGTCTCTGTTCTTGGCCTGTGTTCTCGCTGCACTCGGTTATTACGTCTTCAAGCACAAGACGGACGCGTTCCGCTTTCACTACTTCAGAGTAAATAAGACTCTCTGATGAAGCTGGTGTCAAATTACAAATGTTTAATCAAGACATGGGCCTTGGCCGTATTTTGTTCAATCCCCAAAGTAAACGCACAAAATGACAAAAATACACAAAACAACAGGAAAAAACAGATCTACTCCGAGAAAAAAACAACACAACTACAAATAAATAAAAAAACATGAAAAAAAAAATCAAAAAACATACAAGTCAATGACAGAAACACACAAAATGACGTACAACTAATCAAAACATTACGAGAGATGACAACAAAAACACACAAATTGACATAAATACACAAAACAACAGCAAAAACAGACTTATACAAATACACAAAAAAGCTGAAAAATTAATCAAGACGACACAAAAGGTGACAAGGAAAACACACAAGACAATGACAAAAATACACAAAATGACTCAAAATACACAAAACCACAACAAAAACACAAAATGACATAAATACACAAAATAAAAGCAAAAATGCAGATTTGCACCAAGTAAAAACAAGACTACTACATATACACAAAAATACACAAAATAACTCCAAAAACATAAAATTAGAGTATTTATAGAATGATTTCAGAAACACAAAAATAACAACACACAGAATGAGTCCAAAATCACACAAAACGATGACAGAAATACACACAAAAAACCACTGTATACTTTTCTAACATTACCAGTATCAGTTACACAGTGAATGTTAGATCGTGTTTAGTTTACAGTTTGCCTGAGAACATTTATTGTTCTTCCTCTTTTTTTTTTTTAATCGTGTGTCAGAATGAGGATGAGGATGGAGCAACGAGCGGCAGCAGCAAACCCACCCTGGTCTCCATCCCCAACCCTCTGTACAGCGGCTCCAGAGCCTACTCTGAACCATTCGGGGTGAGTCCACACTGAGCGTTCTGTTCCATCATCACAATAATGAAACAAAATCATCTGCAGACATAAAAAAGCTCTTTCTCCTGCTATTTAATCATCTTTAGGATAATTATTGCCCATCCTGGTTTTTGGAAGGTATTATGAAAACAAACAAAGCCTGAAGGATTGTAAATGACTTTCTGTTGTTCAGTGGTTGTCATAGTAACACTCTGCTCTGTCACTGATGTCATTCTCCAGGATCCTAAAGCAGAGATCCTTGAGCCACATGTGGCTCTTTAGCTTCTCTGTTGTGATTCCGTCAGTCCCGACATTAACATGGACAATTTAGTCCAATCACTGCAACTTTGTAACATGTTGGATATTAGCTTTTTGACAACATCTGATATGCCAATTAGGGCTGGATGATATACGATTTTGATTCAAATAAAGTCTGACCAGAAAAACAATTCAGGGTTAAATTTGCTGATGAAAAATGTCACACAGGCACATTTGTTAACAAACAGTTGCACAAAATGTACCACTTTTGGCTTTTTCTCCTATAGAGGACAGCATGTGTGAGTGAGTTCTGTAGTGTGGCTTGTTTAGTGGAAGGTCAGGTTTAGAACGCACTCAGAAATCTGTTACTGTGTTTTTAATGCTGTTCTGAGAAGTAGCAAAAGCAGCGACTCCTAAAACGAGTGTTTTAAAACAAAATAAGCTAAAAAAAAAAAAATATATATATATATATATATATATATATATATATCAATATTTGCGATATCGTAATTTTCTATATCGCCAAAATAGAAAACGTAAAGTCCCTCCGTCCTATCCTGATGTTAGAACACATATATTTCTCCATGGAATTGATTCGTTAAGCCTTTTTAATGTACTACTTTTAATGTATCCGTTCAAAACAAGAAAATTAATTAAACTTCAGTTATGGAAAAAGTGCCATATATTATCTATTGTGATAATTGTCAGTTTTTCGAGACCAGTGGAAAAATCGATGCTGACGTGACATTTGATGGCCAATATCCGCTAAAAATGTTGCCCAGCTCTCCTTTAGACCGATCACAGTGACCCTCTGATCATCAATGGTGTTGTTTATGCGACACAAGTGATGATCATTCCACGCACTCAGCTCTCCGTCACGCTCCATGTTCAACATAACACGTACAAAATGCTAATTTAAATAGGGCGGTCTGCACCACTTCTGCACATGCACCAATCATTGCTGCAAAGTGAATTCCTGGCAGCAGGTGAGGAAACTGCATCACCAAAGGATTTAGGGAAGCAACTGGTTTACCACCTTTTATTTCAGATCTTAGTGAATCCGCCCCTAAGAGTACACATTGATTTTTGCAACTCAACAAAAACTGTAAAGCAAGTGGTGTCGATGAGTATTGACTAGTTTGTTAAAGCCTCCAGGAAGTTTTTCATAGAGTAAAAGTTGAGATGAATTTTGATTCTGCTCAGAAGTCAGTCACTAGTTAAAATTGATGCCAGTTCCACCACTACACCTCCAGTATACTATACAAATGTCAAAGATGGGCAACTTTTATCACAGCGGAGGCAACAAAAATGTAATAGGATATTAGACCCTTCAGAAAAGGATATTAAAAACAAAATAAAAAAGGGTGGATTTTTAAATGAATAATAATAATAATAATTTAAAAATTATGATTGAAATTGAATAATTTTTTTTCATCAGGGTTGAGAAGGGACAAAACTTTAAACAATTGTATTTTTATTTTTCTATAAAACAAGACAGTAGACAGAAAAATATACAATATATTATATGATGCGACTGGAAGTTGCTGTTTCCAAAGTAAGAGCGTGTTTGAGGTCGGTGTTAAATGTTAATGTTTGAATTTTCAAAATAAAAATCAAATAATCACTCATTCTAATTTCCTTTTGTGAGCAAAGACTCACTGACCATCCAATTCACTGTGATTCTCTCTTTATTTTTTTTTCTCCTGGACAACATCAATCAGGCGGTGGAACCAGCAGAGCCTGAAGAACCTCCAAAAATACTGGACCTGGACCAGTAAAACCAACTGGACCAGTTTAACGTCAGCTTAAATTCACACAATAAGTGTTTGGTTCAAACTTTGCAACATTCTTCCTTTTCCCTCTTCAAAGTCAAAGTTGTGCCTGTGAATCTCAGGATGTTAATAAAGATGCATTTTAATTAACAATGAATTGAATGGTTTATTATTAGTAAAATATGTCTAATGTTTCAGATTTTAACTCGTGACTGAGTGACATGTAAACTCCATGTGAGCTTGATTATCTTGAATTATTTTACCAAAGTTGCTATTATCAGGATTACTGAGAACCTCCAAACATTTTCATTTCTCTAATCGTTACAGAGCCCCAGACATGACATGGTAAAAAATAATAATAATAATTTGTTTCCACGAAATACTAGCTGGAATTTGTGAGTTTCTTATTTTCAGGATAAGACAAACAATCACCAAAGGGTCAAACTGTTGGTAGATTTAAATCAGAATTTGTGCGTTGGAGCAGAAATATATTTAAAATGGAAACGTTCTGACAGATCAAAGCTCATAATAATGAAATAATAGATATTTAATAGAGGATTATACTTGACACCAGTGGCCGACTGTGTTTTAACTTCAGGGCTTCCATTGGTGTCCAACCTCAATTATTTTTAGCTAATAGTGTCATTATGACATCACAATGGAAACCATCAACATTAGTTAAAACTTAAATTACCATAACATTTTTAAAATTCCTAAAAAACACAGATCTAACAGAAGGCAAGAACGCATACTAACAGTTCCTTTTGACCGTCAATTTATATGTAGTTTTAGTCTTTTTGACTAAAATGCCACTCAGTCATCAAGACTATTTCAGTTTTAGTGACATTAATATTTTAGTTGACTAAATCTGTGACTGATATACTGTATAAAGAACAAGTCAATGATTTTTTAATGATTAATTTATCATTGATCAACATGTTATGAGATGGTAATATTGTTTGTTAATAATGTTTGTAAATACACACAGACACATTTGATGTGTTCATTACGTATGATCACAAGAGTTCTGATTGGATTTTGTTAGTTTTAATTAGTCGACAAAAATACCAGCACGTTTTTTTTTTTTTTTTACAATTTTTCAATTTCCTTTAACAAACACTTTTATCCAGAGTGACGTACAACACAAGCAGTTAAGGTTAAGGGACTTGCCTAACTTGCACTTTTTATATTAGTCATGTCTAGTTATTGTTGTTACGGCTGAATTTACGGTTGACCTCATTTGGAGACATGATTTATTGCTCTGGTTGAATGATGGAGTCCAGGAGAAGCATTGATGGTTTTATAAAAAAAGTTTATTCTAAACTAAGTTAAAAAGTACAAGATGGAACAAAAGAAGTGACCGTCCCGGCCTGAGGTCCGATGATTGAGTGAGACACAGTTCTGATCCAATACGTATATTCCCCTCAGTCCCCCTCCCTCCTCCCCCCAGGAGATTGAGATAGAGGCAGAGGGAGGAGGTGAGGACAGAGGGTGAAAAGGAAAAGACAGTTTGTTCTTTTGGGTCTAAACAACCAGTTCTGTTATCTGTCGGTTGTCATAGAGACGGAGGAGTGTGCGTTTATGTGTTTGTGTGTGTGAATGAATGTGTATGGCGTGTGTGTGTGACATGTGACTGTGTGAGCATGTGAGTGCGCACACAGAGTGCCTATGCGTCCTTGTGCGTTTATTGTTTTGGGGAGATATCGTGTGCTTTTGACAAGGCAGTTTGACCCAGCAAAGTTGAAGACATGAAAATCACACAATGGAAAGTTACCCAAGGCTTAAGGATTAAAATATATGAACTAATAATTTCGCCCCCCACATTGTCACATATAAATATTTAGTCGACAAAAACTAGGATGAAAACGTTTAATACTGCACACAAACATCATCATAAAAAGCATCTGGTTGCCATGAGAAGCCACTGAGATGCAGATGAAGTTATGACCAAATGCAGGGGTGTCAAACAGAGGCTGTGGGTGTCAACGGCAGCTCTATTCCCCCCCACCAGCCCCCGACCACCTGCTCCACCACGCTGCGCTCAGAGGAGATCAGATGGACGTTTCCCTTCATTTTTAACATCACAATGAGGTCTGTTTTTGGTCCCACCTTTAATGTGATGAATCTCACCCCAATAATCCCAGTTTAAATTTCTGTTTCCACACAATTACCGTATTTTTCCGATTATAAGGTGCACCGGGTTGTTGTTGTTGTTGTTGTTGTTGTTGTTGTTGTTATTATTATTATTAAGGCTCATTAAGCGAAACAAAATAGTCATATAAGTCAAACTTTATTCAACTCATTAACAATAATTCTCAACATTGTTCAGGTTTAATACAAAACATTACAATAACTTTTTCAGTTCAGTCTGTTGAAGCACACTACTGGTACATATCACTGACTATGGTAGCCCTGAAGCGCCAAAAATCTATCAAGCGGTGCAGCTTCATAGTTTACCAAAGTTGTACTAAAACATTTTGACACATTAATTTCATACATAAGGCACACCTGATTATAAGACGCACTGTCGATTATTGAGAAAATTAAAGGATTTTAAGTTCACCTTATAGTCCGAAAAATACGGTAGAAACATTTACAAGGTCATCTAATTGATTTTTTTAAGGCAACGATTTAAAGTCAACTTATTCTTCTTTATAGATCTGACATGTCACACATCAGTTCTTTCATACTGTAATACACTCAGTGGAGTTTGATTTATTTTCTAGACAAAATAAAGTTTCCAAAGGCACCAACAGTTATATTTGTCATTTTAGTCCAAATCAAAATAAGTTAAAGACATAAAAGGAGTGTTTGTATCACTTTATTAAGTGTGATTACTGATAATTACAAAGAAAATGATTTATTTAATGGGAATGTGCAAAGAGAGTTAGTGCTTCATGAGAAATGAAAAAAGAATAATCTTTGACCTTTAACCTTTGAGCTTGGTTTAAAGTGATCCCTGTTTACTGATTGGTTGATTCACTGATTGACTTGTGCTGTAACTTCTATTACAGTGACAAACCCACATGTTGCTCAGGTTTTGGTGCTTGTTTGTGGGAGTGGGGGGGGTTTGTTTGTGTAGAGGACGGTGCTGGGGGGGGGGGTTCATAGAGACTCTGTTTTTGTCACTTGTTAGAAAGTGTTTGTCTTAGTGTTTTGTTCACATGTATAAAACGTAGAGAGAGATCAAAAGGGTTTTTACTCATGAACGTGTGAATCTCATCCTTGCGTTCACTCTACTTCCTGTTTGTGTCCAAGCAAACAAAACAAATAAACCGTGTTTTGCTGACACAGCAGTGTCAACAAAACTAATCACACTGTGTAAAAAGGCGCCGTGTCATCCAATACAAAATGAAGCGTTTGTGTCACGAAAAGAACACTATTATCGTTACATTGATGCTGCGACTGCTCAAGGCTTAGCCAGTGAAAAACCTTCTCCTTCTGAAGACCTTCCCTTTAAATAGCTTTGACATTGGAGCCATTTTAACCAAACCTTGTATCCTAGCTTTTCAGATTTACTGTTTCAAGGGAAAACCAACGCAGAGGATGACTACACAATTAAAGCAAAACCACGACATGCTTTCCAAAATGGCGAGCAGGTATTTATGGGTTCTGTGAGTGTTTTTCGTCCTGCTCAGCACTGAGCTCCCCTCCCCCAACACACAAAGAGCCGGAGCTGCTGCTACTGGAAATGGTCTTGCTGAGAGCGTCGCTGTGGGGGAAGAAAAAGGGGGCGGGGCTGTGGGAGATTGTGGTTGGTTGTGCCGACTTTGTCTAAAACTAACCACCGTCGATCCTCATCTGACCTCCTGTTTCAAGAAGCTCAGCCTGATCTGATCTGATGCTCAGCAGCGGTGGAGCGCGTCGTCTTTTACAGACCAACATCAGGTCAAAGGAGTCTAGACCACAACAGTCTATGGTTACGCTGAAGACTGAGGGGCGTGTAAGGTTTCCCATTTTCAGACAACTTTTTTCAGGAAATTTACTTTGAAATGTACCGCTCCTGACATATTTCGACTGCCAACTGTCAGTTTTCCTTCCATGGCAAACGTCACAGTTCTGTCAGGATTGGCCACGCCCCCTGTCACCCGATGGTCTCGCCCAGAAATACCTCAAACATACTCATGCAGACTTCATGCGGACTGCTCGCACTCCTCAGAGCTCACATACTCGGGCGCAATGCCATGTAGCAGTTTCCATTAAAGTCCTACATTTCCCACAATCCTTAGCACTTCTCTGTAGTCCTTGTAGTCTTTCTGGGACGCGTTTTAAAGGTGCCTGTACTTTCGTAGCTCGTCTGCCAGTCTCTCCTCTCAGCTCGTGTTCATCTCTCCTGTTCTGTTTCACCAGTGTTACATTCAGTGTTTTGTGTGACACCAATTACACGGACGCGCAGTAGTAACATTTGAGCTTTGCAGTTAATTGGCCTGGCAGACTCCGCTGAGTGTGTTTGACCCTTAAGGACACATCAAAGCGATTAGCAGACGCCTCTGAGGAAGTTGGCAGTCAAAACATGTCAGATGATCAAAGTAAATTTCAAAGTAAGTAGTTCCTCAAAAACATTGTCTGAATAAATGAGACCTTAAACTGATATCCAGAGTTTCTGAGAAATCAATGTTTATGTATGATTCTTTTGAAATGTGAAAAAATCCCTAACTAGTCTTTTACTATGGTCTACTGCCGGTGGTCGTTCATATACATTAATGTATATAAGTCCCTCCTTCGTCCTATAGACCCCTATACAAACGATTGCAGTGTGCCCAGCCAATAGGCTTCGACTTCCTGTTTCTGAGACTGTCAGTCAAAGTCAATGTGGAACTTTGCACGGAAACAAGGCGCACGTCACAACAGCAAACAGGTAAATATGATTATGGCTCTTACCTGACCCATAGACCTATATCAATGTGACCTTGTTATGTTCCACGATGCGCGTGCAGAAAAGTAGAGGCGTGGCTTCTGGTAGATTGCAGAGGCAGTGGGAGGAAGTGAGGCTGTTTAGGGCGGGACATCGAGAAATTTCTCAGAATCCACCGATATCAGCTTTAACATTATATTTAAGTAAAAGAAGACAAAATTAACTTGCTGGATTTATGGAGGTCGATATGTTTGACAAAGTGTGACATCGTGAATACTCGAGGAAGTGCTCCATTCACTAACTCACACTGGTTTGATGAGATTAAAGGCATCCTATGGTTGCCATGGTAGCGCAGACTTCTTTCTTGTTCAGCTGAAGGCATGTGTATATCTGTAGTAAGATGGATGGAAGTGGCATTTAAATGCTCCGCCCACCACCATTTCAAAGTCTCATTTCTCCTTTTCCTGGTAAGTGAAACGTCTAAATCTGACCCCAGTAACATTTCTGGTCTTAAGGTTCGTTCACACTAAACTTCTCCAGCGACTCTAGTGACTAAATTACATTCAAAATCAATGTAACAACGCAACTTCAAGCTACGCAACTTGTGCAATTCCAGCAACTCAGTCATGTGATCTGAGTTGCTGCAAGTTGCTCTAAGTGGAAAATGTTGAACTTTTTAATCCACTTCTAGTGACGCTGTGTCGCAACATCCAATCAGCAATGAGTTTCTGCCTACATCACTCACCAGGTCGTCACATCACTGGGGAAGATGAAGCGATGAAGTGAGCAAAAAGCGTGACTATGTTCAAGAGACTCATCGCGGGCAATTTACGTAAGCAACAATAAACGCTGAAGTTAAGCGTTACCTGACTTTTAAATAGGCACTAAAACCTCAGACTGAAATAATATGTCATAAATGTTTTTTAAAGAGTTCAGTTTTGGTTTCTCGTGTGTTTAGTATTTCAGAGTCTTTGAAGTTATTCATGTGACCTTGTGTGTGAACGCCAAACAGAACTAAGGTTCATTGATGGGTCTTCTTTAAGTTTGTCATTATTTTTCAGCTGAGCATTACTTTTCTTTTGTTAGTCTTGTTTTCATATTGTTCTTGAGGTTTTTTCTGATGTTGGTCTTATGCTTTTTTTAATGCCAATTTTGACTGTAACCGTAGGGAAAAAAGGCCCAAATGAGGCAGACAGTACTCTTGCCTCATGTAGGGGGCACTTGTGAGCCCAAAGATTATTCTTCTACTGTCCAGCTGTAGTTCGACTTATTTATGAATAAAAATTAAACCAATCAAATGGTGGAAAAGGTTCTCTGCTGTGTTCACATGTTTGTAAATCTAATTCTTCAAACGTCAGTGTCTCATCACCCTCTGTGAACCTCAAGACACGTCACTGGCACAGACGTGGAATTGTGTTGCAACACTTTATAAATAGCTCAGTGACTGATCCGATTATCACCTTTAATACTTCAGGTCACTGTTATGCACACATAATAATGTTTTTAATGATTAGATCATTTGTTTGACTTTATCTTGTAGCCAATGTATTACTACTCTTTGAATCACATGTAGCAAATGTTTTAGCATAGAAGATGAGAATTATTTTGACTTTAGTGACTTTGGATATTATTTCCTTTATAATAAACACAGTGTTCATGGTTAAAATTTAAGCAATATTTATAGTGTAAAGAAAATGGTTAATTATTACCACATTATTTTGGAGTTTGATATTTGGTTATTTCTGTTGTAAAAATGCATATGAAATGTTTTCAATGTATTGCCAATCAAGAAGATATGTGCACTTTAAAACACACATTTTTAATGATTTCATACATTCAAATACAATCCATGGGGAGCAGCCATGAGACTTCTGTGGGCAGCTTTAGCTTAGCGTGATCAGAGCCTGCTTCTACCTTCCTTTGAGCAATCATCAACTGGAACCTGGTTTGAATCTTCCACAATGTCTGTATATTTGGCTCTACATACATTTTTGTTAAATCCTCAGTGACTTAACATAATGCTGTTCATTCCCTGTGAGTACTGCCTACAAATACTGTATCTATGCTTCTGTTAATGTGGACAAACGTTTGCTCATTGACAATAAACACATACAACAAAAGGAGTTGGCTATTCTTTTTCACATTCCCACTTGCAATGTCATGGCAATGGTAATTTTTCTAATTGTGTAAAGCGTAAGATGTTGCTACAATCTTTCTCTTTCTTATAATTATACTATTAGTGGGAATGCTTTGCATTCACGCCTTACTCAGCGAAACCAAAAACAGCTTCTTCCGTCCTTTGAGCAATTATCAGAGAATACTGGTTGAGTTTTTCCCCGCACAATATTGAAATTTCTAAACTCCAAATAAATGTCTTTTAAATCCTCAGTGACGGCTAATTGTAATGCTGTTCATTCTCTGTGAGAAGTGTCTCCAAATATCTAAGCTTTTGGTGGTGTGTACCTTTTTTGTGCTATAGTAAGGCATAAAAAAGGGCGAAAAGATTTCAAACACCTCAAAACAAAGATAAAGCTATAGTAAGGTATAAAAAAAAGGCGAAAAAAATTCAAACGCCTCAAAACACGTAAGAATATATTAAGGAACTTAAAAAGGGTGTACATTTATTAAATGCCTTAAAACGGAGGGAAGGATATATAGTAAGGCATAAAAATGGTTAAAAAAAATTAAAACACTTAAAAATGGAGGTAAGGCATTAAAATATGTGAAAAAATGTCAAACGCCTCAAAACAAAGGTATGGCTATAATAAGGCATAAAAAAGGGTGAAAAATTTCTAGTAAGGCATAAAAAAAGTGAAAAACATTCAAACTCCTCAAAATGGAGATAAGACTATATAGTAAGGTATAAAAAAGTGCAAAAAAAAAAAAATTGTAAACATCCCAGAATGGAGGTAAGGCTATGTATAGTAAAGTGTAAAAAAGGGCAAAAAAAATTCACACTCCTCAAAATGGAGGTAAGGCTAAAGAAAGGTGGAACAAAATGAAACACCCCGAAACGGAGGAATTGCTATAGTAAGGCATAAAAACACATGAAAAAATGTAAAAAAGCCTCAAAATAGAGGTAAGGCTATCGAAAGGCAGAAAAAAGGGCGACAGAATTTCAAAACCCTCAAAATGGAGGTATGGCAAAAGTAAGGCAGAAAAAAATGCAAAAAAAATTTCAAACGTCAAGAATAGAAGGTAAGGCCATAGTAAGAAACTGGAAGTAAAGCTAAAGTAAGGCATACAAAAGGGCGAAATATTTTTAACACCCTGAAACGGAGGGAACGTACTATAGCCTTATACCTCAAAAAAAAAAAAAAAAAAACTTCTATTTTTATGTCTTATTATATAGCCTTACCTAAATAAACTCTGTTTTTATGCCTTACTATAGCCTTACCATCCTTTTTTGCATGATATATATTTTTCCCCTTTTTATGCCTTACTATAACCTTACTTAAAAAAAATTTAAAAAAAATCTATGTTTATGCCTCACTACAGCATTTCCTCAATAAAACAAAACAAAAAATAAATGAATCTGCTTTTAAGCCTCACTATAGCCTTACCTCAAAAAATAAAAAAATAAAAAAACTTCTATTTTTATGTCTTAATATAACCTTACTTAAAAAAAAAAAAATCTATTTTTGTGCCTTACTATGAACTTTACTCAAAAAAAAAAAAAAACTGTTTTTATGCCTTACTATAGCCTTACTTCAAAAAAATCTTGGTTTATGCCTCACTATAGCCTTACCTCAAAAAAAAATAAATTTGTTTTTATGCCATCATTTTTTGGCATGATATAATTTTTCACCCTTTTTTTATTAAAAAAAAAAAAAAAAAAAAAAAAGAAATTCTGTTTTTATGCCTTATTATAGCCTTGCCTCAAAAACAAAAAAAAATTCTGTTTTTTTTGCCTTACTATAGCCTTACCTCAAAAAAAAAAAAAAAACTCTGTTTTTATGCCTTACTATAGCCTTACCTCAAAAAAAAAAAAAAATTAAAAAAAAATCTATTTTTATGTCTTACTATAGCCTTACCATCATTTTTTGGCATTATATATTTTTTCACCCTTTTTATGCCTTGCTAAAGCCTTACCTCAAAAAAAAAAAATCTGTTTTTATGCCATCATTTTTTGGCATGATATAATTTTTCACCCTTTTTTTATTAAAAAAAAAAAAAAAAAAAAAAAAAGAAATTCTGTTTTTATGCCTTATTATAGCCTTGCCTCAAAAACAAAAAAAAATTCTGTTTTTTTGCCTTACTATAGCCTTACCTCAAAAAAAAAATAAATAAAAAAAAAATCTATTTTTATGTCTTATTATAGCCTTACCTAAAAAAAAACTCTGTTTTTATGCCTTACTATAACCTTACCATAATTT
Source organism: Gouania willdenowi (assembly GCF_900634775.1). Classification (NCBI taxonomy): domain Eukaryota; kingdom Metazoa; phylum Chordata; class Actinopteri; order Blenniiformes; family Gobiesocidae; genus Gouania; species Gouania willdenowi. The sequence continues at coordinate 4,339,932 of NC_041048.1, read as the reverse complement.
TTTGGCATTATATATTTTTTCCAATTTTTATGCCTTACTATAGCCTTACTTCAAAAAAATTTAGGTTAATGCCTCACTATAACCTTACCTCAAAAAAAAAAAAAAAAAAAACTTCTATTTTTATGCCTTACTATAACCTTACTTCAAAAAAATCTAGGTTTATGCCTCACTATAGCCTTACCTTAAAAAAAAAAAAAAAAAAAAAAAAAAAAAAATCTATTTTTATGTCTTACTATAGCCTTACCATCATTTTTTGGCATTATATATTTTTTCACCCTTTTTATGCCTTGCTAAAGCCTTACCTCAAAAAAAAAAAATCTGTTTTTATGCCATCATTTTTTGGCATGATATAATTTTTCACCCTTTTTTTATTAAAAAAAAAAAAAAAAAAAAAAGAAATTCTGTTTTTATGCCTTATTATAGCCTTGCCTCAAAAACAAAAAAAAATTCTGTTTTTTTGCCTTACTATAGCCTTACCTCAAAAAAAAAAAAAAATTAAAAAAAAATCTATTTTTATGTCTTATTATAGCCTTACCTAAAAAAAACTCTGTTTTTATGCCTTACTATAACCTTACCATCATTTTTTGGCATTATATATTTTTTCCAATTTGTATGCCTTACTATAGCCTTACTTCAAAAAAATCTAGGTTAATGCCTCACTATAGCCTTACCTCAAAAAAAAAAAAAAAAACTTCTATTTTTATGCCTTACTATAACCTTACTTCAAAAAAATCTAGGTTTATGCCTCACTATAGCCTTACCTTAAAAAAAAAAAAAAAAAAAATCTATTTTTATGTCTTACTATAGCCTTACCATCTTTTTGTGGCATTATATATTTTTTCACCCTTTTTATGCCTTGCTAAAGCCTTACCTCAAAAAAAAAAAAAAAAAAAAGAAAGAAATTCTGTCTTTATGTCTCACTATAGCCTTACCTCAAAAACAAAAAAAATCTGTTTTTTTGCCTTACTATAGCCTTTCCTCAAAAAAAAAAAAAAAAAACTTCTTTTTTTATGTCTTATTGTAGCCTTACCTAAAAAACAATCTATTTTTATGTCTTATTATAGCCTTACATAAAAAACTCTTTTTTTATGCCTTACTATAACCTTACCATCATTTTTTGGCATTATATATTTTTTCCCCTTTTACTGCCTTACTATAACCTTACTTCAAAAAAATCTAGGTTTATGCCTCACTATAGCCTTACCTTAAAAAAAAAAAAAAAAAAAAATCTATTTTTATGTCTTATTATAGCCTTACCTAAAAAAAACCCTCTGTTTTTATGCCTTACTATAGCCTTACCATAATTTTTTGGCATGATATATTTTTTCCCCTTTTTATGCCTTACTATAACCTTACCTCAAAAAAAAAAAAAAAAAAAAAAAAAAAACTTCTATTTTTATGTCTTATTATAGCCTGACTTAAAAAAATCTATTTATGTGCCTTACTATAAACCTTACTCAAAAAAAAAAAAAAAAAACTCTGTTTTTATGCCTTACTATAGCTATACCTCAAGAAAAAAAAAAGAAATTCTGTTTTTATGTCTCACTATAGCCTTACCTCAAAAAAAAATAAAAAAACTTCTTTTTTTATGTCTTACTATAACCTTACCTCAAAAAAAAAAAAAAAAAAAAAAAAAAAAAACTTCTATTTTTATGTCTTATTATAGCCTGACTTAAAAAAATCTATTTATGTGCCTTACTATAAACTTTACTCAAAAAAAACAAAAAAAAAACTGTTTTTATGCCTTACTATAGCCTTACCATCATTTTTTGGCATGATATATTTTTTCACCCTTTTTATGCCTTACTATAGCTATACCTCAAAAAAAAAAAAAAAAGAAATTCTGTTTTTATGTCTCACTATAGCCTTTCCTCAAAAAAAAAAAAAAAAAAAAACTTCTTTTTTTTATGTCTTATTATAGCCTTACCTAAAAAACAATCTATTTTTGTGCCTTACTATAAACCTTACTCAAAAAAAAAAAAAAAAAAAAAACTCTGTTTTTATGCCTTACTATAGCCTTACCTCAAAAAAAAAAAAAAAAAAAAACTTCTATTCTTATGTCTTATTATAGCCTGACTTAAAAAAATCTATTTTTGTGCCTTACTATAAACTTTACTCAAAAAAAACAAAAAAAACTGTTTTTATGCCTTACTATAGCCTTACCATGCTTTTTTTGCATAATATATATTTTTTCCCTTTTTATGCCTTACTATAACCTTACCTCAAAAAAAAAAAAAAAGAAAAAAAAATTAAAAAAAATCTATTTTTATGTCTTATTATAGCCTTACATAAAAAACTCTGTTTTTATGCCTTACTATAACCTTACCATCATTTTTTGGCATTATATATTTTTTCCCCTTTTACTGCCTTACTATAACCTTACTTCAAAAAAATCTAGGTTTATGCCTTACTATAGCCTTACCATCATTTTTTGGCATTATATATTTTTTCCAATTTTTATGCCTTACTATAACCTTACTTCAAAAAAAATCTAGGTTTATGCCTCACTATAGCCTTACCTCAAAAAAAAAAAAAAAAATCTGTTTTTATGCCTTACTATAGCCTTACCATAATTTTTTGGCATGATATATTTTTTCCCCTTTTTATGCCTTATTATAACCTTACCTCAAAAAAAAAAAAAAAAAAAAAAAAACTTCTACGTTTATGTCTCACTATAGCCTTTCCTCAAAAAAAAAAAAAAAAAAACTTCTTTTTTTATGTCTTATTATAGCCTTACCTAAAAAACAATCTATTTTTGTGCCTTACTATAAACCTTACTCAAAAAAAAAAAACAAAAAAAAAAACTGTTTTTATGCCTTACTATAGCCTTACCTCAAAAAAAAAAAAAAAAAAAAATCTATTTTTATGTCTTATTATAGCCTTACCATGCTTTTTTTGCATAATATATATTTTTCCCCTTTTTATGCCTTACTATAACCTTACCTCAAAAAAAAAAAAAAAAAAAAAACTTCTATTCTTATGTCTTATTATAGCCTGACTTAAAAAAATCTATTTTTGTGCCTTACTATAAACTTTACTCAAAAAAAACAAAAAAAAAATCTGTTTTTATGCCTTACTATATAGCCTTACCATAATTTTTTGGCATTATATATTTTTTCCCCATTTTATGCCTTACTATAACCTTACTTCAAAAAAAATCTAGGTTTATGCCTCACCATAGCCTTACCTCAAAAAAAAAAAAAAAAAATCTGTTTTTATGCCTTACTATAGCCTTACCATAATTTTTTGGCATGATATATTTTTTCCCCTTTTTATGCCTTACTATAACCTTACCTCAAAAAAAAAAAAAAAAAAAAAAAAAACTTCTATTTTTATGTCTTATTATAGCCTGACTTAAAAAAATCTATTTATGTGCCTTACTATAAACTTTACTCAAAAAAAACAAAAAAAAACTGTTTTTATGCCTTACTATAGCCTTACCATCATTTTTTGGCATGATATATTTTTTCACCCTTTTTATGCCTTACTATAGCTATACCTCAAAAAAAAAAAAAAGAAATTCTGTTTTTATGTCTCACTATAGCCTTGCCTCAAAAACAAAAAAAAAATTCTGTTGTTTTGCCTTACTATAGCCTTTCCTCAAAAAAAAAAAAAAAAAAACTTCTTTTTTTATGTCTTATTATAGCCTTACCTAAAAAAACCCTCTGTTTTTATGCCTTACTATAGCCTTACCATCATTTTTTGGCATTATATATTTTTTCCCCATTTTATGCCTTACTATAACCTTACTTCAAAAAAAATCTAGGTTTATGCCTCACTATAGCCTTACCTCAAAAAAAAAAAAAAATCTGTTTTTATGCCTTACTATAGCCTTACCATAATTTTTTGGCATGATATATTTTTTCCCCTTTTTATGCCTTACTATAACCTTACCTCAAAAAAAAAAAAAAAAAAAAAAAAAAACTTCTATTTTTATGTCTTATTATAGCCTGACTTAAAAAAATCTATTTATGTGCCTTACTATAAACTTTACTCAAAAAAAACAAAAAAAACTGTTTTTATGCCTTACTATAGCCTTACCATCATTTTTTGGCATGATATATTTTTTCACCCTTTTTATGCCTTACTATAGCTATACCTCAAAAAAAAAAAAAAAAGAAATTCTGTTTTTATGTCTCACTATAGCCTTTCCTCAAAAAAAAAAAAAAAAAAAAACTTCTTTTTTTTATGTCTTATTATAGCCTTACCTAAAAAACAATCTATTTTTGTGCCTTACTATAAACCTTACTCAAAAAAAAAAAAAACTCTGTTTTTATGCCTTACTATAGCCTTACCTCAAAAAAAAAAAAAAAAAAAACTTCTATTCTTATGTCTTATTATAGCCTGACTTAAAAAAATCTATTTTTGTGCCTTACTATAAACTTTACTCAAAAAAAACAAAAAAAACTGTTTTTATGCCTTACTATAGCCTTACCATGCTTTTTTTGCATAATATATATTTTTTCCCTTTTTATGCCTTACTATAACCTTACCTCAAAAAAAAAAAAAAAAAAAAAAAAATTAAAAAAAATCTATTTTTATGTCTTATTATAGCCTTACATAAAAAACTCTGTTTTTATGCCTTACTATAACCTTACCATCATTTTTTGGCATTATATATTTTTTCCCCTTTTACTGCCTTACTATAACCTTACTTCAAAAAAATCTAGGTTTATGCCTTACTATAGCCTTACCATCATTTTTTGGCATTATATATTTTTTCCAATTTTTATGCCTTACTATAACCTTACTTCAAAAAAAAATCTAGGTTTATGCCTCACTATAGCCTTACCTCAAAAAAAAAAAAAAAAAAATCTGTTTTTATGCCTTACTATAGCCTTACCATAATTTTTTGGCATGATATATTTTTTCCCCTTTTTATGCCTTATTATAACCTTACCTCAAAAAAAAAAAAAAAAAAAAAAACTTCTACGTTTATGTCTCACTATAGCCTTTCCTCAAAAAAAAAAAAAAAAAACTTCTTTTTTTATGTCTTATTATAGCCTTACCTAAAAAACAATCTATTTTTGTGCCTTACTATAAACCTTACTCAAAAAAAAAAAACAAAAAAAAAAACTGTTTTTATGCCTTACTATAGCCTTACCTCAAAAAAAAAAAAAAAAAAAAAATCTATTTTTATGTCTTATTATAGCCTTACCATGCTTTTTTTGCATAATATATATTTTTCCCCTTTTTATGCCTTACTATAACCTTACCTCAAAAAAAAAAAAAAAAAAAAAAAAAACTTTTATTTTTATGTCTTATTATAGCCTGACTTAAAAAAATCTATTTTTGTGCCTTACTATAAACTTTACTCAAAAAAAACAAAAAAAACTGTTTTTATGCCTTACTATAGCCTTACCATCATTTTTTGGCATTATATATTTTTTCCAATTTTTATGCCTTACTATAACCTTACTTCAAAAAAAAATCTAGGTTTATGCCTCACTATAGCCTTACCTCAAAAAAAAAAAAAAAAAATCTGTTTTTATGCCTTACTATAGCCTTACCATAATTTTTTGGCATGATATATTTTTTCCCCTTTTTATGCCTTATTATAACCTTACCTCAAAAAAAAAAAAAAAAAAAAAAAACTTCTACGTTTATGTCTCACTATAGTCTTACCTCAAAAACAAAAAAAAAAATTCTGTTGTTTTGCCTTACTATAGCCTTTCCTCAAAAAAAAAAAAAAAAAACTTCTTTTTTTATGTCTTATTATAGCCTTACCTAAAAAACAATCTATTTTTGTGCCTTACTATAAACCTTACTCAAAAAAAAAAAACAAAAAAAAAACTGTTTTTATGCCTTACTATAGCCTTACCTCAAAAAAAAAAAAAAAAAAAAAATCTATTTTTATGTCTTATTATAGCCTTACCATGCTTTTTTTGCATAATATATATTTTTCCCCTTTTTATGCCTTACTATAACCTTACCTCAAAAAAAAAAAAAAAAAAAAAAAAAAACTTCTATTTTTATGTCTTATTATAGCCTGACTTAAAAAAATCTATTTTTGTGCCTTACTATAAACTTTACTCAAAAAAAACAAAAAAAACTGTTTTTATGCCTTACTATAGCCTTACCATCATTTTTTGGCATGATATATTTTTTCACCCTTTTTTTGCCTTACTATAGCCTTTCCTCAAAAAAAAAAAAAAAAAACAAACTTCTATTTTTATGTCTTATTATAGCCTTACCATGCTTTTTTTGCATAATATATATTTTTCCCCTTTTTATGCCTTACTATAACCTTACCTCAAAAAAAAAAAAAAAAAAACTTCTATTCTTATGTCTTATTATAGCCTGACTTAAAAAAATCTATTTTTGTGCCTTACTATAAACTTTACTCAAAAAAAAAACAAAACAAACTGTTTTTATGCCTTACTATAGCCTTACCATGCTTTTTTTGCATAATATATATTTTTTCCCTTTTTATGCCTTACTATAACCTTACCTCAAAAAAAAAAAAAAAAAAAAAATTTAAAAAAAATCTATTTTTATGTCTTATTATAGCCTTACATAAAAAACTCTGTTTTTATGCCTTACTATAACCTTACCATCATTTTTTGGCATTATATATTTTTTCCCCTTTTACTGCCTTACTATAACCTTACTTCAAAAAAATCTAGGTTTATGCCTTACTATAGCCTTACCATAATTTTTTGGCATTATATATTTTTTCCAATTTTTATGCCTTACTATAACCTTACTTCAAAAAAAAATCTAGGTTTATGCCTCACTATAGCCTTACCTCAAAAAAAAAAAAAAAAATCTGTTTTTATGCCTTACTATAGCCTTACCATAATTTTTTGGCATGATATATTTTTTCCCCTTTTTATGCCTTACTATAACCTTACCTCAAAAAAAAAAAAAAAAAACTTCTACGTTTATGTCTCACTATAGCCTTACCTCAAAAACAAAAAAAAAAATTCTGTTTTTTGCCTTACTATAGCCTTTCCTCAAAAAAAAAAAAAAACTTCTTTTTTTATGTCTTATTATAGCCTTACCTAAAAAACAATCTATTTTTGTGCCTTACTATAAACCTTACTCAAAAAAAACAAAAAAAAAAAAAAAAAAAAATCTGTTTTTATGTCTCACTATAGCCTTACCTCAAAAACAAAAAAAAATTCTGTTTTTTTGCCTTACTATAACCTTACCATCATTTTTTGGCATTATATATTTTTTCCCCTTTTACTGCCTTACTATAACCTTACTTCAAAAAAATCTAGGTTTATGCCTTACTATAGCCTTACCATCATTTTTTGGCATTATATATTTTTTCCAATTTTTATGCCTTACTATAACCTTACTTCAAAAAAAAATCTAGGTTTATGCCTCACCATAGCCTTACCTCAAAAAAAAAAAAAAAAAAAAAAAAAAAAATTCTATTTTTATGTCTTATTATAGCCTGACTTAAAAAAATCTATTTTTGTGCCTTACTATAAACTTTACTCAAAAAAAAAAACAAAAAAACTGTTTTTATGCCTTACTATAGCCATACCATCATTTTTTGGCATGATATATGTTTTCACCCTTTTTATGCCTTACTATAGCCTTACCTCAAAAAAAAAAAAAAAAAAAAAAAAAAAAAAAATCTGTTTTTATGTCTCACTATAGCCTTACCTCAAAAACAAAAAAAAATTCTGTTTTTTTGCCTTACTTTGGCCTTACCTCAAAAAAAGAAAAAAAACGTCTATTTTTGTCTTATTATAGCCTTACCTAAAAAAAATCTGTTTTTGTGCCTTACTATAAACCTTACTCAAAAAAAAAAAAAAAAAAAAAAAAAAAAAATTAAAAAAAAATCTATTTTTATTTTTAACTTCTACGTTTATGTCTCACTATAGCCTTTCCTCAAAAAAAAAAAAAAAAAACTTCTTTTTTTATGTCTTATTATAGCCTTACCTAAAAAACAATCTATTTTTGTGCCTTACTATAAACCTTACTCAAAAAAAAAAAACAAAAAAAAAAACTGTTTTTATGCCTTACTATAGCCTTACCTTAAAAAAAAAAAAAAAAAATCTATTTTTATGTCTTATTATAGCCTTACCTAAAAAAAAAAACCTCTGTTTTTATGCCTTACTATAGCCTTACCATCATTTTTTGGCATTATATATTTTTTCCAGTTTTTATGCCTTACTATAACCTTACTTCAAAAAAATCTAGGTTTATGCCTCACTATAGCCTTGCCTCAAAAAAAAAAAAAAAAAACGTCTGTTTTTATGCCTTACTATAGCCTTACTTCAAAAAAAAAAAAAAAATCTATTTTTGTGCCTTACTATAAATTTTACTCAAAAAAAAAAAAAAAAAAAAAAAAAAAACTCTGCTTTTATGCTTTACTATAGCCTTACCATCATTTTTTGGCATGATATATTTTTTTATCCTTTTTATGCCTTACTATAACCTTACTTCAAAAAAAATCTGTTTATGCATCACTATAGCCTTACCTCAAAAAAAAAAAAAAAAAAAAAAAAAAAAAATTCTGTTTATATGCATTACTATAGCCTTATCATCATTTTTTGGCATGATATATTTTTTCACCCTTTTTATGCCTTACTATAGCCTTACCTCTGTTTTTAGGCGTTAAAAATTTTTTCACCCTATTTTATGCCTTACTATAACATACCTCCATTTCTAGGTGTTTAAAATTTATTCGCCCTTTTTATGCTGTTATGGCAATTTTCATATTCATCATAATATCGTCAAATGTGTGTTCATGTGTACAATTTGTCATGTTTTCATACATGATGACTGCATTACAATTCGCACTTTTGAACAGCTTAGTCATGTTAGATTAAACAGTACAGATCGTATTGTACTCAGTGCAACACAGAGTCTCTGCTGAAGGCCATACACACGAACACACACACTATCAAGGATAGATAAGAGTGGTGCCCAATCTTCCTCATAATATACACGTCTTCATCATCCTCAAATGTTTCCACTGTTGGGCATCTGACCCCCTCCTTCTCCTCACCTCAGGGTGGACCTTTTTCTGTTATCTGTATAAAAGCTTAAGCTGTGAAACTGTGAAGCTTCTTTTTTACTCCTTTTTTTATTTAATTTTATAATAAATCTTTTTTATAAAATCATCAATGCCTCGCCTGGACTCCATCATTCAACCAGAGCAATGAATCATGTCTCCAAATGAGGTCAACCGCAAATTTGCCATGACAATGCCTTACAATGGCCTTTCCTCCGTTTTTTGGCGTCTGAATTTTTGTTGCCCTTTTTTATGCCCTACTATCGCCTATTTTGTCGCATTTTTTATGCCTTACCTCTGTTTTTAGACCTTTAAAATTTTGTCACCCTTTTTCATGCCTTACCTCCTTTTGTAGGCACTTGACATTTTTTTGACCTTTTTATGCTTTACAATGGCCTTAGCTCCGTTTTGAGGCAATTGAATTTTTTTTCACACTTTTTTATGCCTTACTATAGCCATACCTCCATTTTGAGGTGCAAAATTATGAAATCTGAGAACCAACAAAAACAACTGATTATAAATAGTTCTTTCTCAAGGAACTTCCTTGTAAAATAAAGATCAAACATCCGTCATGTTTAATTTATTAGGTTTTATTTGCATATGTAGCATAGAACAGACCCTACAATAATAGGAGCTAACTGTGACCAAACTTTACTATGTTTTCTTTCACTCGTTTCCCTTACCATCACCGCATAGTTTGTCTGAATATAATTATGTCTTCTCGCGTCTCTGTGCCTCCTTTCTATTCGAAACGCTTGCATGGCACACACCTTGCTAAGTCTGAAGCCCCGCCTCTCTCCACAGAGGCAGCGCAAAACTAAACCACATGGCGCAAAAAATTTAAACAAATCATCTTTTTTTTTTTTTTTTTAAAATTGCGTTGAAATGCGCAAGCTTGATCCGATTCGAACAAAAATTGGTGGGAAATTGAGAAATCAAACTGACACATCGAGGTAACTGAGAAATATAATAAATATTAAATTACAAACCTACCAATATTTTTGCTGATCAGTTTTATTGAACAAAAACATTTCATACAGGAAATACAATATTATACAAGTGTTGCACAAACAAGATGGAAATAAAAGGTTGAGAAAAAGACAAACATGACTGGGTACAAACAGAATTGCACCGGGTGTCAAGGAGTGGGCGTCAAAATGGAGACAAGGGACGCAAGACACTACTATGTGCTGGAGTCGAAGAAGAAACGTATGAGTAAAAGGTGTTGGCCACACTGTCGGCTGATTTGGTCTTTGAATGGAGAGATTTCCACAGTGGATTCTATCAGGTATTGGTCAGACCTGGACTCTTTAAAAAAAAAAAAAAAGTTTTCCATGCTTTTATTTAAAAAATAAATCACAGATCCACATCTACAGTATTTACTGTGGCGGTGATGTCACGGTCATTGTTTTTAAAAATACCTGTTGATGGTTTTCTGCGTGTTCTAGATGATAACAGTGTATGTATTCATGGTCCTTTTCTGCAGCACTGTAGGACTAAACACTTAATACTTGTTCTGTCAAGCAACACCGTCACGGTTTGTTAGTGTCGATGTGAAATAAATGCAAAACCAGGATTTTTCTGCACTCATACCCACCTGCGTTGGGCAGCAATGTCACTGGTTGGTTGGTTGCAGAAGTTATTTAAAACCAGCACTGAAATGGTTACAGAAACCAGATGACGTTCCAAATCGATCTTCAGCACCAGTGTGAAAAGCACCTCAAGAAAAATTTACCAGATTCCCGTTTTGGTTCAAACATTTCTACATACAAAGGAAGGAAGATAGAAAAGTGCATATTTTGTATTTCGAATGTGAAGATAAGTAAATAATAGTTGAAAAACAGGTCAGAGTCTGGCTAACTGGGAACAGATTTAATGGGAAATCAAGCTCTTAAAAGAAAAAAAAAGTGTCCTATTTTCGACAAACAGGCTGTAGTTAAAGCAACATCCACCTCAAACGCAACTCAGCCGGACGAATGTTCTCTCGATAAACACACAGTTTACTTTCTCTAAATACTTTGAACAGCAGGCCTTGTACATTTTTTAGTTCTTCTTTTTACTTCTGAAACTTTACACCCCTGAAGCCAGGAATAGGAAGCATCTGGAAAAAAGCAGAAACTCTAAAGACATGAAATTGTAGTCAGAAGATATTAAATATATATATATATATATATTAAAAAAAACCCCAACATGTTTTTAAAAAGTGTGTATCATTACTTCTCTTAATAAAAAGCAAACAGCAGTTAAAATTTTGAGACGTTTGATTATTTTTTTCCTCATACGTTTGTTTGCTTTGATAAATTCACAGAGCAGGTACATTACCGGTGTTCAACGGGTGTTTCTGATTTCCTTCTGCAGCTTTTTCCAAGATTCTTCCTAATATGGAGAACACTTAACCGCTTTTCCATTCTTTAATTTTATTGATTTAGCAAACAAATCAGCATGTTAACTCCACTCCGTCACTCCATCGTAGCTAGTTTCAGCGTCGACAAAAAGCTTTTGCTGCTTAGAACTGCACAAAGAAAAAAAAACAGAAAAAAACCCAATTGGAAACAGATGGTGCATCTTATGCTTGCACCTTCTTAAAGGGGAAGAACACCCATCTTTCTTTGATTGGCTACAGTACACTGCATCCCAGAAAAGAAAAAGCACTGAACTCAAAGCAGAATAACATTTAGTGTTATGTGAATGAGTGAACAGTTAGCTGGTAGTAATTTCCCAGCCAGCTAGGAAAAGTATCACTCCATTTTGAAATGCCTTTTACTCCCAGTTGCCCATTACTCCTTTTTCCAGCAGCGAAACACAGAAACCCAAGTCAGATTCCTGTAACGAATACCAGCTTTCAGCTGGGTGAAGGCTAACGAATGTAAACCAGTATTATTTGCTAAATGAAAATGACTAACCATGAATGAAAGTGTCACTTAATCTGGTATCTTAAGTCCCTCAGGATGTGATTGAGAGGGTGGATCTGAATGACCGGAGACAGGTTGACCTGTAGAATCTTCTGTGCCTTTCTGCAGGCGACTGCTACCGGCAGAGACTCGTCCACCTTTATTACTTTGCCCCGAAAACTGTTCTTGTCCCTTCGGCTGATTCTTTGACGGCTTCTCTGCTCGCTCACATCTTTGGGGCCCCGGGCATCTCGGTGGAGGCCGTTGCTCCTCCATCCTTTACTAGTCAGCTCCGTGTGAGTCTGTGAGAACACTCGACCGTTCCCATAAAAGACTGGCGCCGAATCTCCGATTAGGGCACCGTCTAATCGGATCGGGCACGACAGGCTCTTCTGGCTAAACAAGGCCACGGCTTTGGTGGGTGTCCCACCACCATTCTGAGAAGGCTGAGAAGGTATTCCTGAAATCTTCGGAGGGTGATTTTTCTGTGAAAATGCGACCAAGGGTGCCTCGGAGGACGGGTCCCAGGTCGTGTGGATCTGGAGTTTGGCTGTGTGGCAGCCTGAAAGACCCTCAATGTTGGTCAGTCTGTAGCACGGCTTCCAATCTGCTGGCGGCATTTCAATGATATTAGTAGGCGTCTTACTGCAGTAAGTGGCGCGATGGTCCACCAGCTGCTCATGAGGGGGGACTCCCTGAATCCGAGGGTTCCTCTTGTCCAAAGTGCTCCAGGAAGGGTGCACCTCCTTCTTTCTGGTCGGACCCTTCTTTCCCCTCCTTTTGGCAGATGATCTCGGAGTCTTGTTTGATGGCCTCAGCATGTCTTCCGTCAGGGGTTGGTTGGTGCAGGAGCGATAGTTGTACACATCCTTGCTGCGCAGCACCGTAGGCCTGTGACCCTCTGCACTGAGCTCCTGCAAGAAGGTTACCAATTCTTCGGTGCTCGATAAGTCACGGGACATCGGACTTATGATCTTAAGAGCGTCCAGGAGAACATTGTTCCCTGCAGTGGAGATCCGGCACCAGGAGTGAACAACCTTCCTCTCTTCATTGACAAAAGTCAATGGCCGTCTGACCACCGGACCCCGAGCTGCGTCAGCCATCTTTGTGGTCCTATTAAAAAACAAAAGCAAGGAGCACAGTCAGAGAAACACCTAACAGACCTTTGGTAAAGACAGAAGCAAAATGTTCGTTTTCCACAAAAGCTGTCAGAGATTTAAACAGTTTATGAATCTATGACCACATACTGTACAAATCCACGTTTGAAAGATCAATACTCAAACCCTAAATGTGGATTCTCAGATCTTCTACTCAGAGTCCAAACACCACATAACATAGGTCTATCTCAGCTCGACCGATTAATTGTCAGGCCAAATAATAGGGACGTTTTTGGCATGTAACTGATGTTGCACGTGCGCATTACTAAAAGTATTGTGAAGAAGCTGTGAATTGAAGAGTGAACTAAATCCATGAATAACTCCAAAAATTCTATCCGGTCCTATTAATATAAGAGTACTACACAGCGCACCACATCACTTCATACTGCTATGCCGGATTTACCAGCCTCAGAAAAGTTAGTTAATTAAAATACATTTTGAGAAGGTTCCGATTAATGTATCTATTTATGGTGGAGTAGGGATGTCATGATTGCGTTACAAATAATTATTCGTAACGTTTCCTAAATACTATGCTTTACACCAATCTGATCTGCTCGGATCGGCCGATATTTTGCATTTTATGTGATAAACTGTAATGTCTTAATTTGTCAATCAGATCAATCACGTCATTGTCGTGACTAAACTTTGTCAATGCTCCCATTGCATTGTGTTATTCGTGTCATTTACTCTGAAGACGTTCCACACCACCTACGCTCTACGTGACACGGCTCTATAGTATTTCACTGGCGTTTGTGCACATAGCTGAAAACCTATGCGCAAATGGCGAAACAATCGCTTGGTTGGAGTGGTGCAGCTGATCCCAGTTTTCTTCCAGGGTCTACCGGCTCTGAAAGCGGAGGCAGCATCTGCTGTTAGCGTCTGTGTGTGTGCTTGTTTTGTTTATTCAGCCCGTGAAGCTGCATGGTAAAAGGGAGAGACCTAAGAGCGGAGAGTTACCGTTTACCTTCATGGTAATACCGGACACTTCTGTGCATTTCAGGGGGATGGTGGATACAGATGCGTGTGTGCGCCCCACCTCCGCAATACACCTGTGAATACAAACTACAGGTTTTCCAACCCCAAAGTCAAGAAATACAGTGGGGCAAAAAAGTATTCAGCCACCAAGTGTGCAAGTTTTCCCACTTAAAAAGATGAGAGGCTTGTAATTTTTGTCATAGGTATACCTCAACTATGAGAGACAAAATGAGAAAAAAAATCCAGAATATCACATTGTAGGATTTTTAATGATTTTATTTGCAATTTATGGTGGAAAATAAGTATTTGGTCAATACTTTGTAATGTACCCTTTGTTGGCAATGACAGAGGTCAAATGTTTTCTGTAAGACTTCACAAGGTTTTCACACACCGTTCCTGGTATTTTGGCCCATTACTCAATACAGATGTCCTCTAGAGCAGTGATGTTTTGGGGCTGTCGCTGGGCAACACGGACTTTCAACTCCCTCCAAAGATTTTCTATTGGGTTGAGATCTGGAGACTGGCTAGGCCACTCCAGGATCTTGAAATGCTTCTTACGAAGCCACTCCTTCGTTGCACGGGCAGTGCGTTTTCACTCAAAATCTCACAATACATGGCCCCATTCAGTCTTTCCTTTACACGGATCAGTCGTCCTGGTCCTTTTGCAGAGAAACAGCCCCAAAGCATGATGTTACCACCCCCATGCTTCACAGTAGGTATGGTGTTTTTTGACTTCAACTCAGCATTCTTTCTCCTCCAAACATGACGAGTTGAGTTTTTACCAAAAAGTTCTATTTTGGTTTCATCTGACCATATGACATCCCCCCAATCCTCTTCTGGATTATCCAATTGCTCTCTAGCAAATTTCAGATGGGCCCGTACAAGTATTGGCTTAAGTAGGGGGGACACGTTTGGCACTGCAGGATTGGAGTCCCTGGCTTGTTACTGATGGTAGCCTTTGTTACTTTGGTACCAGCTCTCTGCAGGTCATTCACTAGGTCCCCCCATGAGGTTCTGGGATTTTTGCTCACCATTCTTGTGATCATTTGACACCACGGGGTGGGATCTTGCGTGGAGCCCCAGATTGAAGGAGATTATCAGTGGTCTTGTATGTCTTCCATTTTCTAATAATTGCTCCCACAGTTGATTTCTTCACACCACGCTGCTTACCTATTGCAGATTCAGTCTTACCAGCCTGGTGCAGGTCTACAATTTTGTTTCTGGTGTCCTTTGACAGCTCTTTGGTCTTGGCCATAGTGGAGTTTGGAGTGTGACTGTTTGAGGTTGTGGACAGGTGTCTTTTATACTGATAACGAGTTCAAACAGGTGCCATTAATACAGGTAACGAGTGGAGGACAGAGGAGCCTCTTAAAGAAGTTGTTACAGGTCTGTGAGAGCCAGAAATCTTGCTTGTTTGTAGGTGACCAAATACTTATTTTACCGTGGAATTTACCAATAAATTCATTAAAAATCCTACACTTTATCACTTTGTGAACAATGGCCACGCAGGATATGGGCTTTATGCACACTTCACTTCTGCGTTTGAGTGAAGACAAAGAACTTTCGGTTCCTAACCCTACTGAATTATGACAAATGACAATATGTTTCATATTAATCTCACGCAACTCAACAACAGCAGTAAACAGCAGAGGACATCTTACACATTTGCATAACTACAGTCTTCACTCAAACGCGGAAGTAAAGCGTGCATATAGCCCATATCCTGAGAGGCCATTGTTCACAAAGTGATAAAGTGTAGCTCCTTTCCAACAGTAAAAATAAAATGCACCCCAGATCGATAGTAGTTTGAATGCGTGTGGAGGAGATGCAGTAGTGTTGTGATGACGCCACAGACAGTGTGCGAAGAGGCGTGTCGGAACGGGTAGGAGCTTCTTAAAGAGACAGAGGCCTATTTCAAGGCGTTTGATACAGCCATGATATGAGAGCAAATTTATTCAAGGCAGTTATTTTAATTTACTGCATTTACAGACCAACATAAGGTTGCATCATCATTGTAGTGTGCTATAGAATGGTACTACGTGATTGAAAAAAGCATAATACCCCCTCTTTAAGTATCAGAAGAACTGATCGACCGATTCATTGGCCGGCCGATTTAAGCGTGTTTTACGTGTATCGGCATTGGCTGATGCACGCTGCTGCGTTCGTTGATCCACTTTATTAACAAAGCGGCTGCTACAGGCTGCTCTGTGTTGCTGGAGACAGAGGCTGCAGAGCCCCTCCCCCCACTAGCAGAGCGTGAAGGAAGCTCTTCAATCCCAATGGCAAGATTTAAACTTTCAAAGCATCTTTTAACTGCTTAACTTAGCGTTGTTCCGTGATTCTGTGTTGTGTCGCAGTTGTATTTAACGAGCAGCTGGCTGGAGGTTTGGCTTGTGTGTTTCTCTTTCTCTCTCCCTCTCTGCTTCTCACTCAGCGCTGCGCTGAGAAGGAGAGCTTTCACTACTTGTTTGAATATTTATTCCTGTTAATTTTGATGCAGTTTAGAACAGAAACTTGAGCAGTTAAATGTTCAAGGCGCATCTGACATCACGTTATTTTCCTCTGTTAATTTATGTGTTGAAATTGACTATTATTCAAGGTTTCTTTTTTGTATTTAATACTATAATTTTATATCTTTATACTAAATAATCCAGTTAATAAAATACATCTTCAGTCAGGCCAACTTCTGTCAAGGCTATTTTCAGGACAAGGATGAACAGCTCTCTTTCATAATATTTCATGAGATGTCTCACTATTTTTTTACTTGTTCTTGTTCTGTTTTTATTATTTATTAAATATTTTTTACTTGGTGTCGTGCTATCTCACCTTTGTTAATTTCAATAAATGTTCCTTTTTTTAAATTGAGACTTGTACCATTTATTATCATCATAGACTCGCTGTAGCGCATACAAGCGTGTCCTGTAACCATCTCTGATTGGCCAGCAGCCCAGGAAGGCAGTTCTCAACAATTCTGATTGGTGAACATATATATTACTCAAATGATGGAGACGGAATAAAAACCCTCCAGCGTCTGAGGTTACGTTATTGCAGTAGTGAAAACCTTAATACTTGGGATGCACCGAAATGAAAATTTGTGGCCGAAGCTAAAGCCGAAAAAAATATACACGCTTGGCCGAATAATACCTTGTATCGAATGCGGTTCATAAGTTTTTCACTGTTTTTTTAATAGTGCCTAAATAGCCTAGAATACATTTTTAGACATGTTTTTTTAAAGAAAGTAAATGTTTATTGAATATTCTGACATTTTTTAAATATTCCAGTAGCCTTTGATTTTAAAAAAGCACAACAAAGTTTTTCATTTATATTAGCCCTTCAAATAAAATAAAAATTAGAGGGGAGGTATGATGAAAAAAAATCACTTTATAATGGTTTTACTACAGTGATATACATCCCTTTAGCCTCATTCAGAGGGCCAAAGTTGAAAAAGTTCTGTTTCCTCCTTCCCTTGTTATTCCACATTTTGTAAAAAAGTCAGCTCCAAACGGGTAAGTTGGATTTTGCCCACGTTGGCAGGTGACGTCACCTAACACGCCTCTTAGAATGTGAGCTCCTCCCTCTCCAACTATCCAACAGCTAAAACAACACTGCTGTTTAATATAGAATATATATTATACTTTATTGTCATATATGTAAACACAAACTGCACTACTTTATCTGCTGCCGATCGTGTTGGGAGTCACTGCTTGCAGCCACGAACCCATTGTTTACACACATCAGCTGTTAGCATTCCGTGCTAATGCTACACCAGTCTATGCAGCGAAACCCAACATTTCTTGTGAACTGAAGATTAAACAATTGGAAAGTTTACGAATTTGTGGCTCACAGCACCAACAATGGACTTGGTAATGGAATTGGACTTTTACACAGTGACGGACAACGGAGAGCGATAAGGAGAAAGTCTGGCTGTGTTTGTGTGTGGAAAGGCGGAGCTGCTGCTGCTCTGCAGCAATGCGCAGGCACTTTTCCGACTCAAAATCACTGCACGTTGTTTGATTGCGTCACATGCTACTATTCGGCCTTGCTTTTAACTCACTAAACCATTGGCAGAATGTGGCTTTTTTTGCAATATTCGGCCGAATATATTTGGTGGCCGAATATTTGGTGCATCCCTACTTAATACCAATGTAATTAAGGTTAATCGTTCATCCTTAACCTGACGTAACCCTTCTTAAGGGTTTGCCTCTGAAAAAAGAAACTAACAGGTACGCTATGCTATAATAGAAAACCCCAAATGCATCACAGAGAAAACATCAATATATATTGAGTATTGCCATTCTGGTTCGATTGTATGCATCAAAGCATCTCAAGCCAAGGGCAAAATATCGAAATATATATACGGTTAGGGGATATAGGTTGAAAATATCGAGATAATAAAAAAAAGACCATATCGCCCAGCCCTACTAACAATAGCATCAGCATTGCATTAACATTAAAATAGCTGTTCGGTTCAAAGTCATTTAACAAAATTAAGAGGTCTAGACCAGTGGTTCCCAACCTTTCTTTTCTTGTGTACCCCTTGAGCCTTTTTGTCATACCATGAGTACCCCCTCACTCATACGTGTTCATGATTCTCCAAAAGTAGAACATAACAACTAAATATTCAACGCAAGTCATTTTTAATTAATCTTCTTAAATTGAACAAGTAATATTCAGGGATTATCTTCTTATTTAACTCAAATTAAACATAAAATGATGTTGCCTTCAAGGCAAAAAAAAAAAAAAAAAAAAAAAAAAAAAGATAAATATAAGAAATATAGTAAACGTTTGTATTATTAATACCGTATTAATACTAATTAATTATGATTACATTGTTATTAAAGAGAATTAATAAAGTTGAAATTAGAAAAAATAAGAAGAAATAAAAACAATAAGTAATATAAATAAATAAATACAAAAATAATTAACCTACCTGTATTATATATAACTTATATGACATTTACCACAAAAGGAGCTTATTTGAATATGTCCTATTTAGGCATTTCAATTTTAAAAACAAGCCATAGCGCACACGTACCATTTTATTTAAGGACTTACGAAAAGACAGAATATTGTTTTATTATCTTGGAAATAAATTCTTCATTTTTCCACGTACCCCTAGGGGTACGCGTACCCCTGGTTGGGAAACACTGGTCTAGACAATTAATAATATTATTAATCTGAGTTAAAATGGAAAGAACTGATGTTGACAGGTAGTCGTGACAACTGAGGACAAGTTAAAACAGCTCTGTTGACAGAGCAAGATTAGTGATGACGCTATGTTCAAAAAGCCCAATAAGTCAGACTCCGATGTCTATAGGCACAGCCAGTTACTAAAAGGTGACTGGATTGAATGGTCGGAACTAGACCGTCATCAGGAGCACTCAGCCCTTTGGTCTATGACGTTTGAATAAAAACTAATACAAGACAAACACGATTCGTAACATTGTGTGCTGCCTGGCAAGCATTTTCCGGGGGCTTGAATCAAAGATCTGAACAATAACAATAGCACTACCATTAACCTAGCAATAATAATAACAACCTAGCATTAGCACTAACCTACCATTAGTATGGATGGGTGATATTGACAAAAAAAAATGTATCCCGATAATTTCTAGTATTTAATACGATAGTGATAAAAATCACAATAAATAAAAACTATAAAGAAAAAAATAAAGAAAAAAATTCACAACTTAGTATAAACAGGTTCCTTACAAATAAATCTGAATACATCAACACTAGACACATTTAAAAAGGCTACAATAACTGCTGACTCAAACAGCTCATGAGCTGATATTTTATGGAATATATTTGTGTATGTGTATTACTATTAGTGTTATTGTATGTAATTCATTTATTTGCTCACTTGAAATAAAATTATACATATATATCTACCTATAAAAGCAAGGGAGGTTAGTCACTTCTGGACGGCCCAGAAATGAAACCTATTGAGCTTTTGACCTCAGGGTGTGAGGGGGCGCTAGCGCACCATCTATATCTATTTCACTGCACTGCTCCTCACCCAAGCAAGAGTCACGTGTGCGGCCACTCCTCCTCCACTTCCTCCTGTGCCATGCTATTGTTAGCTTCTCAAACACGGGAGCTCTCTGAATAGTTCATTTGAAACCGTCAGCCACTGGTTAGTCTTTTGCAGACACGTTTCCCATTGTTTAAACCATATAACTGTTGTTCAATAACGCACTGTTTCACTAGAGTCGATTTTGACCTCAACCCGTTCAAAACTCCATCTGGAAAACTGCGAATTCACTGTGGTGCCGTGCATGGAAGCTAAGCTCTGACCACTCGATTCGAAGGTAAAAATTTATTTTTGTTTTTTAAAAAAAGACAGCCGAATTGTAGATAATACTTTAATGTACTTACTCATGTAGTTTAGAGCTTTACGTTTTGTTGTTTTTCTGATTGGCGGTACAATCACTATGGAGTTTGGTTATCAGCGTCTCAAACATTTTACACACAGTATTTTTTTATTTGAGTCTTTTGCAGACACGTTTCCCATTGTTTAAACCATATAACTGTTGTTCAATAACACACTGTTTCACTAGAGTCAATTTTTACCTCAACCCGTTCAATACTCCATCTGGGAAACTGCAAATTCTCTGTGGTGCCGTGCATGGGAGCTAAGCTCTGACCACTCGGTTCGAAGGTAAAAAATTATTTTTGTTTTTTTAAAAAAGACAGCCGAATTGAAGATAATACTTTAATTTACTTACTCACTCGTGTAGTTTAGAGCTTTATGTTTAGTTTTGCGCAGTATTGTTGTTTTTCTGATTGGCGCTACAATCACTATGGAGTTTGGTTATCAACGTCTCAAACATTTCACACACACACACGGTATTTATTTATTTGAGTCTTTTGCAGACACGTTTCCCATTGTTTAAACCATATAACTGTTGTTCAATAACGCGCTGTTTCACTAGAGTCGATTTTGACCTCAACCCATCTGGAAAACTGCGGATTCTCTGTGGTGCCGTGCATGGAAGCTAAGCTCTGACCACTCGATTCAAAGGTAAAAAATGATTTTTGTTTTTTTAAAAAAAAGACAGCCGAATTGTTGATAATACTTTAATTTACTTACTCACTCATGTAGTTTAGATCTTTACGTTTTGTTTTGCGCAGTTTTGTTGTTTTTCTGATTGGCGCTACAATCACTATGGAGTTTGGTTATCAGCGTCTCAAACATTTCACACACACACACACAGTATTCATTTATTTATAATAAAAATATACTAAATGAGTAAAATAAAACACTAAAAAATGCACGACAACAAAAATATGAAAATGACTGGTTGTTTTTCTGATTGGCGATACAATCACTATGGAGTTTGGTTATCAGCTTCTCAAACATTTCACAGAACATACACACATGGTATTTATTTATTTATTTAAATATATATACTAATACTAAATGAGTAAAATAAAACACAAATGCACAAAATACAAGTGAAAGAATAAAACATACATATGACTCCAAAAAACATACATTACAGAAAAATACAACAAAAATATGAAAATGACTCAAAATACACAAAACTAAATATTCATACAAAAAATACACAAAACTAAATATTCATACAAAAAATACACAAAATGACAACAGAAATGCACAAAAATACACAAAATGACTCCAGCAGGTCCATCTCATTAAAAAGGGTATCTTTATCATGTGCTAATGGCTATGGACGAACCGCAAGGCTGTTAGTACTTGCCCTAGTATATCAAGCAGATGGCTAAATTAGCCCATAATGTTGTCTGAACACATTCAACAGTAGTGATCGACCAATTCATCGGCCGGCCAATTTTTGCGTGTTTTACGTGTATCGGACGATGCAGTCATAGTTAACGAGCAGCTGGCTGGAGGTTTGGCGTGTGTTTCTTTCCCCCCTCTCTCTGCTTCTCTCAGTGCTGCGCTGAGAAGTTTTTAACTTTGAGAAGCAGTTTACTACTTGTTTGAATATTTATTCTTGTTAATGTAATTTAAACAGCAACTTGAGGAGTTTGTTGCTTATTACGCATCTGACATCACGTTTCCTCTGCTATTTTATGTTCTGGGGTTGTGTTGTAATGGACTAATATTCATGGTTTCTTTTTGTGTTTAATACTATGATTATATTATTTATACTCAATAATAATCCTGTTAATAAAATATATCTTCAGTCAGGACCACTTTTGTCAAAGCTATTTTCAGGACAAGGACAAACAGTTATCTTTCATAATATTTCATGAGATGTCTCACTATTTCTTTTACTTGCTCTTGTTCTACCTCACCTGTTTTTATTATTTGTTAAATACGTTTTACTTGGTGTCATTCTACCTCACCTTTGTTAATTTAAATAAATGTTCCTTTTTTTAATGAGACTTGTACCATTTATCATCATCATAGTGTAATTTATATGATGTTAATTGAGGGAGCAAAAGTAGTATCGGCTCAAGAAAATCGGCAGTCGGCAGTCGGTCATTGGCTCAGGCTGACCCTGGCCCTAAAAATCCCATATCGGTCAATCCCTATTCAACAGCATGCACAAATTATACATATTATATCAAAGCAGTATACAGCTAACTTGAGGTGGGTGTACTCTTGTTTTCTCATCAATACTTACAGTTTAGAATTTACGCACACGGACACAACCACAAGGTCCGCTCCACACCCGATAACTAAAGAGAAGCTAAAACTCTGCGGACGTAGTGATTATAACCGAACTTGCTACAGCCTAATTTGTGATTGGCTACCCAAGAAACCAATGACACATTGTAGATGTAGCGCATACAACCAAACATGCTACAGTCTAACTTGTGATTGGCTACATAAGAACTGTCAAAAAAACTATTAAAGACACACATACATTGAGTCCTTCGTCACAGCATTGGACTATATTGTAATATCAATATATTTCTCTTAACATTAAAAGTTTCTTCTGTAGAGCCGCCAGTATGCCTTTTTCTCCTCTCTTAACCCCGCCCCGCCTCTCCCTGAGTGAAACTCAACACACACACGCGCTGACGAAACACCCCCCTCCTTCACTCACTCACCTCTGCAGCCGCAGCAACAACATTAGAGACAGAGTCGAACGAAGAGTGAGTTAGTAAAAAAAGGTGTCTGTGGGTCAATAACATAAACAGGACTCAAAACAACTCAAACATTGCTTCTATGTAATTTCAGACGAGACGGTAACAGAAAAGTAACATAAGGCTCCATTTTTGGAGTTGTATGTGGAATGATGTCAGATTTGGCTTTTTTTCTCTGCTTTTGTGTGTTGTTCCAATGCTAACAAAAGAAATAAACATGTGAATGCCAATGAATTTGTAATTTCAACAATTTTCTGGGAGAAGTGATGCATTATCTGACAGAAGTGCAGGGGTGCCAATATTTTTGGCCATGACTGTAGGTTTAAAATCCACCTTTTACGGCGTTGTTCTGTAAGCTTTTTACATTTCTCACCTTTGTGAACAACAAACTTCGGTACTCTATCAAATCTCTTTTCCTTTTCTCGGTTAGAATGATTGGAGCAGCCGTAAACTATACAAAACATGGGCATTTCGATTATTTCAGATGGCAGATTCTCAAACTTCACTTCCTGCCCTCCATCTGAATTTTGCGCTGTCGCTTTGTCGCGATGCAGCAATGTCAGTGACGTCACGAGAATCGACAGAGCAGGCCATATTGGTTGATCCTAATAACAACTCTAGGGTACGTTCAACAGCACGAATTACAATTACACCACAGTATATTATATCTATGGAGCAGACTCTCGTCCGCTGTCAGTGAATGGACACAGTCAGTTGCAATAGCCAGATATCTTTGATTAACAAAAAGCTCCCCCTGTCGTGGTAAGAGTGGGGGGCGCAGTAGATCAGTTGGGGGGGCATGGCCCGCAAATGCCCCCACATGACGCCGACACTGGATCCCCCTATGCTGTGAAAAATTCCTGGCGAAAACCAGTGTTGGGCCAACGTCATAATAATGCTGTTACCAATACAATATGGTGCGTTTGTCCGTTACTTTGCTAGCTGCATTGTACTTCATGTTTACAGTGGCGCTTCATATTTTTGCGGGATGCCGTGCCAAACACGGTAAAACAGTAGAAGAAGCATTGTCAGCGTGTTTCTGCTTGCGCCAATCATAGCGAGGCAATGCGAGAGCAGGACGAGCTTCTCAGAGTGGAAATACGCGCATTATTGTTGTCTCCAAAAGATGCATCAGTGAAGCTAAGCTAACGCTGCGACTGGATTTTAACGGACTGACTGTGATCCAGGGATAGGTCAGCCAAACTATTGCACGGCATGTTGTTGTAAATAAACAGCCTGTTGCTGCTGCTTAGTCACTGCTAACAGCAGCTCATTAGCCTAATATGTTTAGCATTGTGTAGCTGAGAAAAATGCTGTGAATTTGTTTTTCCACATTTATTTTCATAAGCATTTTCAACAGCAGAATGTGCACATCTTACTTTACATTACTGTGCTAAGGCTGAAAAAGTACTGTTTTAATTTTGGAGCAGCTGTTTTGTGTTTTATATGCACATCATTTATGGTTGTTTTATAGGAGTTGATCAACAGTGGATTATTATATTATTACAGCACTAATATGAAGCTGTATGGACACAAATGACCCAAAATAAATAATACATTCTTTAATTTTAAGTAACTCAAAAGTTACTTTTTCCAGGATCGCATTACTTTTTGGTGTAAGTATTAAAAATAGTAACTGAGTTACTTTGTTAATGAAGTAACTCGTAATGGTAACTAGTTACTTTTTTCAGTAACTAGCACAACACTGGTGAGAACCCTAGAGATGATATCATGCATTCACGACAATCACGACAATATGATCGGCTGTAATATCTTCATTTGCCGATTAATGACCTTTATTGTAGTGATGACACTTTATGTAGATGCTCCCATTGCATTGTCTTATCTGTCTCATTTACTCCAAAGTTGTTCCACAACAGCGACATGTTTGCGCTACGTAACAGGGCTCTATAGTACGAGCATTTCTGAAAGGAGCGACTGGCCGTTGTCTGCTTCCAGAGTCCACTGAAGTCAGTGTCTGCTGTTAACATCTATGTGTGTGTGGAGGAGCTGGTTTAAAATGTATGTAACCAATCTGTTCATGATAAATGGGTCAGTTTTTCTCATACCTACTGTTGCTGACTATTGATTAACATCACTTGATCAAGCTTTTTCCAACATTCCACACTACAAAATAAGTAATAACAGTATGTATGATTTATGTTGATATCATATCGGGCCAATATCTGTATTGGCCAATACGCAAGGTTGCAATATCGGTATCGTATCGGAAGTGAAAAAGTTGTATCAGGACATCTCTACACGATATACCGATACTACAAAAGTAATGCGATATAATGCCATTAAAAAACAAACAATACCATGTGTTTTCAGTATTGACACTTCAAGACAGTGTTTTAATCAGAGTGGTTAAAGGCTGCACTCTTGGTCCTCTCTTTCTATAGTGGGCGGAGCCTTCTACACACAGAACAAAATATGGAACCATTTGGCTTATACAGCTGACAGTGAACATGGAAAGGCGTAAAATGGAAAAGCGCAACGTGATGCGTGGACAAACCCAGAAATGGAACTTGAGAAATTTTAAAATGCAAAATCGGGGGCCCAACTTAAAAAAACAACAAGCCTTGTTCATTGGCCTAAAATACAGGCTAGCCAGCAACAATGCAAACCTACACAAGGTTCATTAGTGATCTCATTCGTGCAGCCTTTTTATTTCTCTGTTTAAAGAAAATGTCACGCTTTAATTAATTAAAAACCATTCCTTATTTACGAAGACGATCTGGCCTAAAGCATAATGGGCAAATATATACAATCATGTAGTACACACCGAGCTACACCTCTTAAAGGGGACATATCATGGTTTTAAATCCTTCCTTTTTACATATAAATCATACAGTTGTGGTCTATATAAAGCGGAACTGCAATGCTTGGGTCTGAATTCCTCATTATTATAGCTCCACAGGCCCCTTTTCTACCCCTTTTCTGATGTGCTTCTGAGAGCAACTCGTTTTGGTGCGGTCTCTTTAAATGCAAATGAGACACTCCATACCCCGCCCCCTCTTCAGGTGACACTCGGTTCAACTCCACCCTGCTCGGCCATTTTTGTCGTTTGATAGAAGAGATACGGCTATGTAGCGGCGCATAAACTTTTTATTCAGAGGTTATTTACAAAATGTCAACAACAGAAGACTTGTCCATCCAGCCTTACATGTTTGAGCCAGAGTCGGACCCGGCGGAGCGAGATGAAAATGAAGATGATGAATCTGCAGAACCCTAACAAGTGAGCTAACACAAGCACCGAGCTAACGCTAGCGCCAAGCTAACGTCACGAAATGCATTTTAATACAGTCTTTTCAAAGACAAAAACGGCAAAATGAAATGACTAATGAAAACTTTAGACTTAAATTAAATCACGTAGGCCATATCATCAAGGATCTAAAACGAGCACACAGCGCTACATATGATGTCTGAAGACGGTGCAACTGCTAATGCTAACAAAACAATGACAGGGACGTCTTATCACACTTTTTAGCGTTATTTACAGCTTACCGAAGTGCTCTGTTCGTCGTCTCCAAAGATAGAAGGAATTGAACCCTCAATCAGACAAAGTCTTTCGGCAAATCCTTCTTTATACTGGCGAAGCGGTCATCCTTGAAGTGCTTCGCACACACAAACATGACCTGACTCACAGATGTGGGTACATTTCTGTGAAAAATAAAACTCAACCAGGCACTTCGAAAAGGTTCTGATGCTGGGAGACGGTGTAATGAAGCGTGTGGGTAACGACATCCAACAACCGAACATTTTGACTTATCCTCTCGTAACTTCGGCATCCTTGAGCTTGGACTACAAATATAAGCGAGAAATAAAAATGGCGGATTGCTCGAAGTGTTGGACCTGGAGTTGATGTACTAATTTGGCAGTTCCGCCTCAAATACTGTGATGTAATGGTTCAAAAAACGTAATAGAGAATAGAAAAATCGAAACAGATATGAGCAAAACAGAATATAAAGATATCTACGGAGCACCTTAGGAGACTAATTTGATTTTTTCTGTACTTCTAAGCACTCTAAATATACAACAAAATGCATTTAAGGGCTAAAAAAGTGGATTTAGCATGATATGTCCCCTTTAAATAACCACTTTAATAGCAAATATGAAAAACACTTGTTCATAAATAACAAAAATACCTACTCAAATATATTTTATGGGGCTGAAACTAAAGCTAGCCAGAAGAGCGTTAAGCAACAAAGAGCCCCCTCTCCCGATGCACCGCTAGCTCTTAGTCTGCTCGGAAAAATGATCACACCACACTTTAGCCATTTACAAACGTTCCATATTTACAAAGACGACATGGCCTAAAGCGTAGTCTGCAAGTATAAAACACATCATTCGAGGACAGTCATGAAGCATGTCGACCACACCCAAACTAGTTTTATATAACCACTACAACAGCAAATAACCAAAATTCTTGCTCATAAAGGACAAAGAAACCTATTTTTATGTTTAAAATGGTTCAAATGTATTTCATGGGACTGAGACTAAAACTACCCAGAAGAGCATTAAGCAATAAAGCTTGCCGTTAAACGACTCACTAGCACCCCTTGTCCCAACATACCGCTAGCTCTCAGTAAGTGTCACACTTAAAGTTATACCAGTATTTTTTTAAATTAAAGCAGACACAGTACAACTCATTCACAATTTCAGCCAATTCAGTTTAGTCGAAAACGTCGCCATTTTCCACATGGAATCGTTGGGCTGATCAAACCATCTCCTTGTCAACATTCCCTCCATCTACCCTGCCTGACAACATCACAGTAAAGTCATCTAAAAGTCAAAATATGTTAAAAATAAAAGCGTAACTTGACACAGACGTGAAAATGATTTAACCCTGAAATGGAATTTGGGAAATTTCAAAACGGAAAATCGGAGGCCCAACTTAACGACAACAATAAACCATGTTTATAAAAGAACAAAAGGAAGCTATATTCACAGTTAAAGTGTATTAGAGATACAGTTTTATTGGGCTAAAATACAGGCTAGCCAGTGACAACGCAAACCTACACAAGGTTTATTAGTGAGCTTATTTGTGCCACCATTTTATTTCTTGTCACACTTTAACCATTTACAAACCATTCCTTATTTACAAAGACGATCTCGCCTAAAGCGTAACTGGCAACAATAAAGTATATATATATATTAAGTACAGTCATAATGAAACATGTCGTCCACACCCTATCTTGACCTTTTAAATAACCATTACAATAGAAAATAACAAGAATATTTGTTCGTAAAAAACAAAGATACATACATTTATGTTTAAAACGGTTAAAATGTATTTTATGGGGCTGAAACTAAAGCTAGTCAGAAGCGCGTTAAGCAACAAAGTGTGCCATCACTCAGCTCACTAGCGCCCCCTGTCCCGACGCACCGCTAGCACTCAGTCTTCTCACAGAAATGTCACTAACTATGTACAAATTGTTCCTTATTTACGAAGATGACCTGGCCTAAAGCGTAATGGGTAAGTATAAAATATTAACCGCATAAAGTCACGAAGCATATCGTTCATACCCTCGCTAGACATTTAAATAACCACTACAATAGCAAATAACAAAAATACGTGTTCACAAAGTACAAAGATACCTACTTTCACGTTTAAAATGTATTTATGGGGCTGAAACTAAAGCTTGTCAGAAGCGCGTTAATCAACAAAGCGTGTCGTAAACGGCTCACTAGCGCCCCCTGTCCCGACACACCGCCAATTGTCTAACTTTAAGTTAAACCAGTATTGGAAAAAAAAAAAAAAAAAAGCACATGGACGGAGCAGATTCAGTACGATTCGTTTATAACTTCAGCCAGTTCAGTTTAGTTGAAAACGTCGCCATTTTTCACAAGGCATCGTTGGGCTGATCAAACCCTCGCCTTGTTAACCTTCTCTCCGTCTATCCTGCTTCCAGCACAGCCAGCCTGGACTCGCCACATTAACCCACACGTCAAGGTTACCCAGAAACACGTGAAATAATGGACAAGGGGAGGCTGAAGTACCTTTTAGCAGCGCTGTCTCGGCATCCTCCGGTGCCCGCTACGCCGACGTCCACGGGTAAAATGGCTGCAACAACCGAGCGCGGAGTGGGTGACAGAACAGGGAAGAGAGGCGGTCTCTGTTCACCCTCTGAGGGGTGGGGGTGGGGGTTGGGAACGGTGTCAACAAACCCACTTTAAATTTAACACAATACCCTCAAACTAACGACATATTCAACATAAATATGTCCCACAACAATACTTATTCTCAGTGAGCGCGAGTAAGCAAAATAATAATAATAGAAACAACACCTGACGTCACGGGGGGGTGGGGCTTATGTCGTATTTTTTTTTTTTTTTTCAGGATGCTAATATTCGCGTAAAAAATACAGCAACTTCTAGAACATCTAGAGCTGACAAACCATGCTAAATTAAAATGCTAAACAATTATTTAATCCATCTATACATTTTCTGACCCGTTTTGTTCTCTCTCAGCTTATTTCGGGCGCTAGCCGCGGTTACACCCTGGACAGGGCGCCAGTTCATCACCAGGCAACACAGGAAAAAACATTCACTACTACGGGCAATCCAATCACCCTAACAGTCATGTTTTTGGATCGTGGGAGGAAATCGGAGTACCCAGAGAAAACCCACACAAGCACGGGGAGAACGTGCAAACTCCACACAGAAAGGACCTAAATGTAAACCCTGCTTCTAATCATGAATCGGACGAGCTCACCCAGTATTTTTCAACCTTGGAATTGTGACCCCATGTGGGCCGCTCACCTAAAATTTAAATGGAGTCACCTGAAGTGTCTAGTAATTGAAAGGGGGAAAAAAATACTTTAAAAAATATATTTAAAAATTTGAACTGATTATTCTTTTTCAAATGAAAACACAAAATCTTAACATTAGCAATAAGGTTGAAAAAGGTTTAAATGGTTTGAAAGGATGAAATGTGTTGAACGTATTGGCTGAATGGTTTGTAATTTGTTTATATAAATATTTTAAGGTAAAAAAGGCTCCACAATATCTTAATGAGCTCTATACTTAATTGTCGAAATTGGAAAAAATGGTGTAGGAGGAGTTAACAACCCACAGAAAAAAAAAGAAAGTGTTTATTTGTACGGTTGCCGAACGGACAACCACCGGTGCTATTGGTACAGTTACCGAAGTACAAGTACGTAGTATCTTAGGGTTAGGTTTAGTTTATCGCAACATTTTTTAGGTTTAGAGAAAGGTTTAGACTTAGTCACACAACCTAAACTGGCCAATGACTGACCTATCACGTGACCTAAACTGGCCAAATAGGGGCGCTGTGTACGAATAGAGTGTCGGTATATTGATACGGCTACAGTACAGGTAGCCACTGTCAAGAAAATATGGATAACGATATAGTAGCTCCAAATTTTGAAAACGTGATTTAATTTTGCAATCCAGATCTAATTTGGGTGAAATTTGGCGGCGTAAGTGAGGAACCAACCGACATAACAAAGTCAAATATCATAAAAATCATTCAATTAAGAATCAAGATATGTATTTTTTTGCATTATTATTTTTTTGTTAGACTGTTCACAGATAGTAATAATAATAAAATAACAGTTTTTTCAAGGACACTCAAAGCGCGTACTGAAACCAATATTCATTCACACCAGCTACAATGTAGCCACAGCTGCCCCGGGGCAGAATGACAGGAGCGTTCATACCCATTCATACGAGGCAATGTGGATAAAGTGCCATGCTCAAGGACACAACGATAATGACTTGCATAGAACGGGATTCGAATTCCCAAACCTGCGTTTATTAGACGACCCACTCTACCACTGGAACACGACATGACTTTTTTTCCCCCTTTTCTCTTTAATGTAAACAAAATATACAAACCAGTGAAATAAGCAGACTTTTTCAAGAATATATACATATTATACAAGATTAAAAAAAAATAACAACATGAAAATTAAGCACATCTCAATAACACTAAGAAAAATACACACACACAAAATACATAAATAAATAAAACAAAAAAACTATACATTTAGGCAGTGAACTCAATACCTGTTGCGTTCAATCAATTATATAATTTCTTTGGCGAGTTTGGACTCCATACATTTTAAGGATTTAACGAATAAACGGCAGTAACTACCTCCCGCCACTGAGAGGAGCTCTAAACCGGAAGTGGTTTTGTTTATAATGCTGTATTTCCGGCTGCAGGAGTTACTGTATTCCTCGGAGTTCTAAACAAACTTGGACCGTGTTTCTTCTACCTTTGGGTCCTACAGCAGAGGACTTTTCCGGTCCAGCGGCTAATCATGGCCAGCGAACAGCCGAGGGAAGACCCCGGGCCTTCCTCCGAGCCCGCCGAGCATGACTACGCTCACTCCGCGGAGCAGAGCCTCACCTGTGCGGAGGAAACCTGTTCCTCCTCGGTGCAGACAGCTGGCTCTGGGTCTCTCTCCATGGAGCTGCCGGAGCCGGCCGTGGGGGCTGAGGTGGACTGCCCGGTGGGGAACGAGGTGGTGGAGAAGGTGAAGTCGGTGAGCGGCCGCTCCAGGCGGGGAGCCCCGACCCCGGAGTGCCAACACTGCGCCTGCTGCCAGGCGGAGTTCCTGCGGCAGGGCCGAGGCTTCACCCGCAGGGCGGTGTTCACCTTCACCACCCCGGACTCCGTGCTGTGGGTGTTCCCGGGATGCTGCGTCAACGACAAGTCGTACCTGTGCGAGAACTGCGCCAAAGTGATCAGGAGCAAATGTAAAAGGAAACAGGGCGGAAAGAGGCCATTGTGGATCAAACCGCCTGAAAACAAACCGGTGAGAAACTCAACATGTGGGAAAAAAAGTTCACAAATCACACAGATTAGTGGTTTTAAACTGATTAATCTGTAGGAAAAACCAAAGCTGCGACTCAAATCAATGGAAAACAATCATTTCCTCAGAGGTGTAAAGAGTAATGATAAATCATACTTAAGTAGAAGTAACTCATACATAAAATACTGAAGTACAAGTAAAAAGTAGCTACATTAAATAGTACTCAAAGTAAAAGTTACTAGTTATTTTCACCCCCTACGTTTATTTTAGGTAATAAATCTTCCCACGGTTCCCTTACATACAGTAAACATCTCATGTATAAAATTAAAAAGGAAGAGAACAAATCTACCACAATTTTAACTTCATTTATTTTCCACAAAGGCATCTGCATAAAATAAAAGGTTTGTCAAAATGTATAATTATTTTTAAAATGAAATAACACTAATAAATTAATTCCAAATAAAAACATTCTTTGGCTCTAAGTATAGACACATTTATGAACTCCATTCATGATGTTTTGGCGCCGTGCATTACCTTTAATCTGATTGGTCGGCTATGATTTGATGTCTGGTAACTCAATTACAGTAACGTGAGTACTTGTAATTCATTACTTTCACCTGTTCCAGATTTGCTGAATGTTTTTATTTTGTGTGGTCTTACCGTTACCGTACGCAGTCACAGGTGAAAGATAAGAAGACTCCGCTGCGTCGCATGGGGAAGAAGAGCCAAGCGGCCCAGTTAGTCAGCAAATCCAGATACAAAGCAGCGTTCCAGATGCTGTGGTCGGCCAAAGGAGCCCGAAAACCCATGCTGGACTTCTGGAGCCAACAGATGAAGAAGGAGGTGAGGTCGCCATGGCAACGATGATCAGGACTTGGTTGAAAGCTTCAAGTCTCTGATCGTGATCGTTTCTTTGGGTTCAGATGAAAGCTCTTTCCAGACACCCCAGCAGTCCGTTCCACCTGAAGGTTTCAGGACGTAAACCTCTGTCGTCGTTCCCATGGCGACGATGTCTGAACTGGGCTCAGGACAACGCGCCGCTAGTCGTCACCTGCCTACGATCGCTGTTCCCCGATGTGAAGGCTCTGTTTAAGAGCAGACAGTAAGTCTGAGTCTGGATAACTCCATTATTCTTACATGCTTTTCTTTTTTATTTTAATCCGTTTCCTTTCCGTTTAATCGTTTTTCCTTGTTTAAATTACTTTAGCCGTTATTAAACTTCCTGAAATCGTACTAAACATGCTGAATAGGGTTTATAGAATCAACTACTGCTATTTGTTTTTATTTAATTGGCTTCCGATTGACAAAATCAGGATAGTTGCGCTAAAATAACACTAGATTGCATCGCAAGAGCAACGTTAGCCACACTGGTAACCCAAAGCTACCCGTTTAACAGGAAAAATCCCATGGAAATATGTGATATAATCCCAAAACATTATTTGTGAAACATTTAATTGTAGATGTTTCTGTCGTGACCTGTCACCAAGTAAAATGATCATCAGTTCAGTTAATACACCATCAGCTAAACCTGTTTGTGTAGAAGAGCATTTTCACATTTGAATGCAGTCATAATAATGTGAAACCGCTCGTTCATCACAACACAATAACATTTGCATTGGTTTTCAATCACAGGAAACGACCCGAATAGTAATACATAGTGTTATCGAAGCGCATGATTTTAAGCAAGATTATGTGTGGAATTTAACATGTTGTCACACTTTAGTAGACATTCAGTCACTTATTTTCTGGTAAATGTGTAATATTGTCCGTAAACCTGCATGTGAGGGACTGATTTTAAATAAAGAGAAAACAAATATTGTGTTGGATTGTTTTTCTGTTTCAAATTGTGAATTAAATTTTTTTTTGCCCGTTTTCCGTGGTCACGGAAAATCGGGGACTCTAACTACGTCGGTACAATTTAGTTTGACTTTAATGACCATCATGTCTCCTATAACGTGTGTGTGTGTGTGTGTTTGCAGCCAGCTAACAGAGGAGCAGGCCCTCACCATGCTGGAACGCCGTACCGTGGTAGCGCTCTCCATCCCGCTCTTCACACGCAACACCTGGAGGAACAACTATCTGCAGGCGGCGTTGGGGGCGGAGCTTCGTCTGCAGGGCTGCTCAAGCTCCGCCCTGGACGTCTTGAATCCGATGGGACTGTGTCAGAACAAGGACACCATCAGACTGCTGCTGCACAGGCTGCAGAATGGCAAAGGAGAGGTGGGTGACCTGCTACACTTGTGCTGTCTATTGTTTATTAAAAAATATATTTTAAAAACAAATCCTACAGATGCAAAAAAAAATCTTATATTATACTCTATTAATTTCTTTAGTCGAGTCTTTTTTATTTTTAACTTTGTTTTAGCGTAAAGAGTCACTTATTTTAAATGAAACTTAACAATTTTCATCAGTGAATAAGACATTTTATTGGGCCATTTAAAAAGTCTAGAAATGTGTGACCTGATAAGATACAGCACATAAAGGTCAAAGGGTGACACTGAAACTGAATTTATTGATCAATAAATTTAAATAAAGAAATCAAAGACTACTCTACGTGTTTGTCAAATTTTTGAGTGCACATAAAACTGATTATTAATAATTAAAAAGAAACCATAGATTTCCTTCCAGAGGCTCAGAGCTGTAAGATTTAGTTTTTAAACTAAATAATGTCTAATATTAAGTAGGGCTGCACCAATACATTTTTTTCAAAATGAAACAACTGATCATTTTTTAAAGAACATCAATTTAAAGATGACTTAACCTTTTCTTTTTTACACCAAGTTTGACTTTAAAAACACATTCTACATATTTTATAACTCTGTAAAAGAAATATTAAGTTAAACAAAATAGCATTTTGCATATTTGTACAACTGCTTTAGTAGACAAAAGATCACTGTACTTTATTTCTTTATTTATTTTTTTAAGCATTTTCTTCTTGGTATTTATTTATCGGCTCAATGTAGGTTAATATAGGTAGATTATTAAAATGCAATTATTGAGCGTTTACTTACTAGTGACACTTATGTACACCAGGGACTGTTTAACTAACTTTGTTCTCTCTTTGAACCAATACAGGATGATGAACTCAACCAAGACAAAATAAGAGAACTGATGGGAAACATGACAAATGTAGATATGGAAGAGGAGGATGATGAGGAGGAGGAGGAGGAGGAGGAAGAAGAAGAAGAGGAGGAGGAGGAGGAGGAGGAGGAGGAGGAGGAAGAAGAAGAAGAGGATGATGAGGTAGAAGAGGTGGAAGTGGAGGTGGACGAGGAAATGGTGATGTCGTTGGGGGAGGAAGAAGTAAGAGAAGAAGAAGTCCAGGTGGAGGCGTCGGAGGAAGTGGAAATGTTTCCAAAAGAAAAGAAAAAGAGACGAAAAAAGGCAAAGAAGCAGAAGAAGGAGGAGAAGAGGAAAGCTCAAGGCAAACGGAAGGTGAAGGAGCGTGAGGAAGAGGAGGATGATGAAGAGTCGGAGGAGAAGAAGAAGAGGGTGGTGGTGGTGAGGCTGGGCCTCCTCAAAGGACACTCAGAGGTCGGTCGATCCGACCTATCGGCTCCATGACGCTGTGTTGGCTCCTCCCACAAACTGAACAATCCATACGTGCAATCACAAAGCTGCACAGAAGCTCCGCCTCCTGCAGTGTGCTCAGGGGCATTCTGGGAAATGTAGGAGGGAAGCTGACCAGCGTTTAACCAGAGACTAAGTTATTAGATTCAGGGAGACTTCAAACAACATGCAGAACTTTACACCTCTAAACATTCACTTTTTAAAGAAAACACACAAAGTAATCAGATTACTTTTTTTTTTTTTTTTTTTTTTAAACTTCTGTTCATTATTCTACTTCTGAGTTATTCTACTATGAAAAACGAATTCTCTAAAATGGGAAGTTGCACCAAGACAAACTATGACAAATGTAAAAGCAAGTTGTATAAAAACTGTGGAATCTCAGAAATATCAAATTTAACTTTGATTGCATTTAATATCCTGTAAAACACTTTTTTCGTGTATTTGATTTTTTTTTTTAAAGATAATCAACTGCCTGAATCCCAATTTTCCTTCAATTTGTCCAAAAACTGGAGCGATTACAAAGGAAAAAAATGTAATCAGAATTAAAAGGAAAACCAATAATTTAGTTACTTTGAAATTTTATCTTTTTTTCTTAAAATGTGTTAAATTTTGGAAACGAAACTTATTTTCTTTTAAGAAAATAGGGAAAACATATTCTTTCTAATGGTAGATTCCTAAGAAAACTAATATTGAGGAATCCGACAAATGAGAAAAATTGAAATTTCCCAAAGATAAACTTGCATTAATGTCCAAAATCTTGGTCAATTTTACTTCCTTTGCTTGTGTGTTACACAAATCAATTAGAATTTCTTTTTTAAGAAAAAATAAAATGAGGTAAAAAAAAAAAAGAAATTTTCCAAAGATAAACCTCCATTAATGTCAAATCTTTGGTCAATTTAACTTTCTCTGCGTGTATTTTGAAACGACTGTCATGAAATATAATGGAACTCATGGTTTTGTCAGAACGTAACATTTTTTTTCCGTAAGTGGACTAAAACAGAACAGGAATCATCAGATCAGGTTCTTTAGCTTTTCAGTTTAAAAGAGCAGGAAATGGATTTATTGCCTTTCCTGACACTGTAACGGTTTGTTTTACACTGAAATGGAGCTACTGTAGTTTCCATGTGTTTATACAGTGATGATGACTGGGTGGGCTTTAGTTTTGGTGTTTGGTGATGAAATGAGACACTGTTTGATGGCAATAAAACCATGACACCAGTCGACGTCTGTGTGTGTTTCCATTTGATATCAACTCACAGTAAAAAACAGATACTAACGTGACAGTAACAATAGTGTGAAATAAGTCAACGTATTGAAAGGATTCATAGGCTTTTATTTCTGTAACAGTTTTTTTTTTTTAAAGAATCCAAAACATTCAGAGCTACAATAAATAATCTCAACACGTCTGAAACGTAAAGAAAATAAATTTATTACGTTTTAACAGGAGATGAAGTAGCTGCAGGAAACTGAAGACTATAAGATGGAGTCAATGGGACATTTTCAACAGGTTTAAAGTGTTTTTCTAATCTGGAGATAAACCTGTTTAAATAAATATGTTTTTGCTAAAGTTAAACATTTTCATGTTTAAAATCTAAGAAAATGTTTATAACATAGTGAGAAATTAACTTTACAAACATATAAGGCCCTTAGACGATCAGCTTTTTTCTAAACTTCCACATCTGCACAGACCAACCTTCAATGGCTCTTATTTTGAAGGGGGGGGGGGGGGGGGGGGGGGGAGTTTAAACCATAACCAAAGCTTTATCTCTGAATATTTAGATGTGATTTCTTTCTTATTTCTGTGCGTTTCATTAACATTTTTCCATTCAGCAGTGGCTTTTATTCTGACACTTATTTACACTGAGTGTGTGAGAACCATTATCTGAGACGTTTCTACACGTTTAGGGTCTTTTTCACAGAGAAGATGATGTCTTTGATTTGTGGCACGCTGTTATCCTCCAGGATTTTGGCGTACGGCATGGGGATATCAACGCCCGTTACCCTGGTAACCGGTGCATCAAGGTAGTTGAAGGCTGGACCTTAAAGTAAAAAGTTAAAATAAGAATTAAATAAGATTTCAATGCCACAAATTATCCCATAGTCTGCAAAACAAATGCGCACAGTATATGCAGCACAAAGTAAATTATAGCAGGACATAGAGGAATTGTGTTCAGAGCCAAACAATTTTAGGCAAAACAAGACAGCAGCTGTTAGCGTTTAAATGCAGATTTAACGGCTTAAATCTTCAGTTATTAAGACACAAATTTAAAAATACATAATTTGCACCCAGACAGCATGGAGATGTAGGATGATTTATTGGCTCCATAAGTGGAAAAATTGTTTAAAAATGCATTTTTTTGCATGGACAATTGTTAGCATCAGATCTAATTCAAAATCCTATAAAAAATAAATGAATGTTTACAATACTATTTAAAACAAACATTTGATGAACTTTAGGCTCAATTATTAATACATTATAAATGTGTGTGGACAGTCTGGGAATGAGCTGGTGACAGTTTTGTATCAATTGAGAAAAAATTGTTGGAGGTTTTTAATAAAAACAGAGTGATGATGTCATAATCTCCAATAAATTGAAATGTACTCAAAATTCTTTAATGTTGAGGCGATATTTTGCTGAAAGTTGAAAATCTGCAGCACTTACGGTTGATTTGTATTAAACTTTCAAAATTCTGAACTATAGAAGCTTGCTGTAGTGGTTTGTGCAGATGATGTCATCTGGCACGGGACCTTTGTGCACAATTTAGTGATTAATTGCGTATTGGAAGTAGGATTTCTCCAGAAATAAAAATAAAAAAGTTTCACATAATTATGTATCAGTGTGGGTCTGATAAGGGTGTGCAGATCATTTCTTCTCCCTCCTCCATCTTTACGTTATGATCAGATCCAGCCATAAGAAACCCATTTGTTTGAACTCAATTAAAGTTGGACGACGTGAGAGCACGTAAGCTACAAAAATAGCGCACATTAAATATTTATATTGTTTGTAATGTGTATAGTACTGTATGCATTATACATTTAGACAAACTGGTAATTCATGACAAAATGTAAATATTTTTGACATATTAATTGTATTTTTGACTTTTTTTAAAAAAAATTTTTTTAATTGTACTGAAATGCAAATTTTACTTTTTATGGACCTCAGAAGACTAGCAACCACCTCGTGGAATCTAATGGGGATCAGAATAAAGAATAACAGCCAGAATGTCTATAATGCCCTATAATTTATATAATAATGGAATCGACCAATAAGAACAGAATCCATTGTTGGACGCTGAAATTGACATAATGTGGATGAAAATATTAATGCTGCTCTGATACATCTTCATATTATAAATAAAGAGGAGCAGTCAGAATAATCCATATTAGTTCATCTTATATTTATCTTTTAATTGCTTACACATCATTTATTTTGTTTCCTCACAGGAGTTGACATTTTCTGATTTTTAAAAAAAATTAAAAATTCTAAAAGAATAGAATTTTAAAACACGGAATTTGGAGAAAAATAAAATTGAATTTGGACTAAAATGAAACTGATTTCATAGGGTCATAGTGGAGGTGTGAGAACCTCTGGGTACCTCACGATACGATACGCGATACAAGGCTCACGATAACGATTAACTCTATGACATAACAAGAAAAAAAAAGATTAAGTGAAAAAATACAATTTTTATTTTACATCTCTGAAAGACAATAAATTGAAAAACTGTCCTATGAACAGTGACACTATTTTAGTGCAACATTTCTGTAAATAAGTGTCAACATACCAATGTAAATGGATAAGTATCTCCAATAGTGCTTTATGTAAACAAAAAAATAGGGTCTTTCTTACCAGTAACACCATTATAGTAAAATATTCCAGTAAACAATATATTGGTTCCTTCAACAAACAGTGACAACATTCCTGTGAAGACCTACCTGCACATTTTAGTGAAAAATTAGATACTTAGCGGGAGCATATCGATAATCGATCGTGCGGAAAAAAAAATAAAAAAAAATCGCAATATATCGCCATATCGAGATATCGTCACACTCCTAGGTGTGAGCGTGTGGAGTAATCAGCTGTAAAAAGCTGTTTTAAGTTCAGTTTTTAGAGCTTGGTTGATCAAATGTAGAAAATATCTGCATATCTACACTGAACTCTGAAACCATACAGGTAACCCTAAAAAGCCACGTATGAAATTATCCCCAGAGTCTGTTTTTATTTACCTTCCATGATCTTAGCACAGATTTCTGCTCCGACTCCAAACTGAGGCCATCCGCCCTCCACCGTCACCAGGTGGTTGGTCTTCATCACGCTGCCCTCGATGGTGTCCACGTCCATGGGACGGATGGTCCGCAGGTTGATCACCTGATGCAAACAAACAACAAAATGTGAACAGGAAGTCACGTGTGTGTGTGTGTGTGTGTGTGTGTCTGACATGAACGAGAACGCTGATTCACCTCGCACTCAATTCCTTCCTTAGCGAGGACGGCGGCTGCGTCCAGGCAGTGGCCCACGTACCGAGAGTGAGAAACCAAAGTGACGTGAGTCCCTGAAACACAGAGAGCATCATCATCATCATCATCATCATGAATGGTATAAAATCACAACAAAAAGTATTATCTTGTGGAATTCAACAAGGCTCAGTTTTGGGGCCTGAGCTGTTTGCAAATAACATTTAAATATATTACAAAATGTCCCAAATTCTGAAGTTAATTATTTTTCGAGACGACACAAACATATTTTGTTCAGGACAAATAATTAGAACTTCCTTAAATAAAAAGAAAACACAAGTCCGTAGGACGGATTGTTCTTTAAAGTTGGGTCTGAATAGAACAGAAATTGATCACGTCTATGAGACCAAGTTCTTGGGCATCATCATAATTATATCATAATAAGATTTAATTCTGAGTAAGAAATAAAATCCTTCCTTTGGGTTTTATTTCATTTTTTAAACAAAGAAGGAAAATACAATTTAGGAGGGGTTTATATTTTTGAAAAAAGTGAATTTAGAACAAATGTTAAAATAAGATGTGTTTCTGTTTATGGTGTTATAGTTTAAATGATCTTAAGGATCACTTTAAGTTAATGAGTTTGCCGTCTATGTTCAAAAATGATGTAAAACAAAATGTTTTGCTCTTATTGAAACATAAGTTGATACGCTGATTAAAAAACGGTTATTGAGTCGTTTTCTATTGTGTTTTTTATATAATGCTGTTTGACGATGGGCTCCGATAAGCAGTTACTGCTTCAGCCCATTCCATTTTTGGTTGTTTAAATTCATCGTTATTCTTTGTATTGTATCGTATACTGTATATGTTTGAAGACAGCCAAGAACAAATAAATATATATCTAAAACACCTTTGTCACACATGGTTCCAATCCCATTTACTTTTCCCCTGATCACAGTTTATCTGTATATAATGCGACCAACAGGTGGGGTCCGTCTCACCCTGCCTCTCGATCTTGGCCTTCCCGATGGGAATGACAAAATCTTTGGAATTGGATTCCTCAGACATCTCAAAGGGAACGCCGTACATCAGCTCGTTCTCCAGGAAAACCACTGAGACAGAAACAAACAGGTCATTAAGCACAAACAGGTTTTAGGTTTTAATGTCTACAAAGAGCAGCCTGTTGTGTTTGTGCTCTTAAGCTCTACAACGTGTATGTAATCCTCAGGAATGAGGAGTCAAAACTCCACAGATTAAAATGAACAGTAAAAACATGCAACAGGATCAAATAGTTACTAGAATAAAGCCTTAGAGTTTAGATCACATGATGAACGACGGAGGCTGCTCTGGATTGAAAAACTAAACCATTTGTTAGAATATTTCGATCATGGTTTCAAACCTTCTGTAGGTTTTAATGGTACCTGTAGTAGAAATGCATAAAAGAACAAATGTGTTTACTGTATTACCAATAAACAAATTACTGTGAAAAAAACATTAAAATGACTTTTTAGAACAATTTTATACCCTGGGGCATCAACTATGGAGTTGCCATTTTGGTCAGGATATGACACACTTTAGTTGATCAGCACAGCCTGTCACTTTAAAGAAATGGTGCATTGTGGGAGGTAGAGGCGTAACAGGTGTGTTTACAATCTGTGTACCCTTTGTTCTTTGGTTGTTCCGTTTTACAACCAAATCAAAATAACAAACAGTGTGGTTATTTTGTTTTTCTGATTTAAAACCAAAAAAGAAGTACAGAAAAACCAAAAACCAGATAAGCAAAGTATTTTTTTTTTTTTTTTTTTTAAACTTGTACCATTTGTGTGATACAGTCAGCCACCAATTGTATTCCCACTTAAAAACATGAAAGAGGCCTGTAATTTTCATCATAGTTATACAACAACTATGAGAGACAAAATGAGAAGAAGTAAGTAAAACTACAGACAGGCCGGTCTGTCACACATTTAAAAACCTTTCATTGGTCACATGGCGTCTCACCAGGGTTGTCGTCTCTGATGGCAGCTTTCAGGAGGCCTCTGGCATCCTCAGAATTCCACGGACTCACAACCTTCAGTCCTGGACAGTGAGCGTACCTGCAACACGTAACCTTCAGTACTTAATGCAGACATTTTCATTCTGACAAAACTAAAACCAACTTGTTATAAAAGCTGGGTCAGTGAACGCACCATGCAGCAAAGCACTGCGAGTGCTGGGCAGCGACGCCTGCTGACGCCCCGTTGGGTCCTCTAAAAACAATGGGGACAGACTGCAGGCCGGCCGACATGTAGTAGGTTTTGGCAGCAGAGTTGATGACTTGGTCGATGGCTTGCATGGAGAAGTTGAAGGTCATGAACTCACAGATTGGTCGGAGGCCGGCCTGAGAGAGAGAGAGTCTCGTGCTGATCAAGAAAACTGAGGGTAGGTCTGCTGCTTTGAGTCACAATTTTAGGGTCAAACACAAAATTATTTAAAGACTAACTAAACCCCAAAGCCACTTCATTGTGCTGAATACATATGTATTTAGGTATTAAGTAGTGGTGTTGATTGATCCTCGTCCAACTTTTAACACTTTAGAAAAAGTATTTTAATTTTGCGTTTTTAGTTGTAAAATGTCAGCGTTACTGGCCTTTAATTGACAATTTAATTTTGCTATTGGATGAGGGATTATTTGGATTACCCTGCATCATCAACTTTCACTGTTGGACCCGTCCCTCCTATAAAAGCTGAAAGGCGGGAGGAGGGTTTGCGCCAATCACAGCCCTCAGTGAGCATTGATTGACAGCCTCAACGAGGAACTTCCTGCATTACTGCTGTGTTGTTTTTGACTCTGTTCTTCTATAAAGAGCAGATTCTGGTCTAATCAGAGGGTTCGTCAAGCTATGTGTGTATGTACAGACTCAGTGTGCGTATCCCCATCTGTCTCTGCGTGTGCGCGAATGTGCATGTACTTCTCGTTGCTGTGTGCGTCTTTATGTGTGCGTGAGGCCACACTGTTTTGACGCTCATGGTGGGAGTAGAGCAGGGACTGTTTGAGAGTGATGTAGCATCTGCAGGGCTGTGTGTGCTGTGTGTCTATGCTGTGTATTGTGTGTAGTAGTTGAGTAGACAATGGTCTGTCACTGCCAGTGCTGTGGTGTCTTACTGCGTCAGGATTAACGCCCATAATCAAGGCATTTTCTTAATTTCCCCCCGAGTGGCAGGTCAGCAGAAAGCAGAAGTTTAATTACTGATGATTAGCTGTAGAGTTAGATCCGAATCTACATAAACAGGACAGGCTTTTATCCAACCTGCTACAAACACTAAAACACTTATCTAAGTGTACAAAAAACACCAAGGTTTTACCCTTTACATGTAATAATACATTTTATTTATAACTGCTTTTCAAAAACTCAAAGACATTTTACAGTTAATTACACACATGTCAGAAAGTACATAATCACTAGTTAAAAGTTTGTTTAAAAAGGTGAGACTTGTAATTAACACAAATGTGGCTTTGACACAGATGTAGGTCTTGGGTACATTTTTGTATTTATCCCCAAATGTTGGGATGAACATATAAACTTATAAATTATTTTTTTTATTATTTCATTAGATCACTTTCTTTTCTTGATGCACAATATTATACCCTAAAGTTTCCATTTGGAGCCTTAAAGTATTTAAAAAAAAAAAATGAACAAATGTACATAAATAAAACAAATGAATAAATAATGAATCCGCCCCCAAACAATTTAAATAAAGTGTGTGAATGTGTTAAAGCAAAACACTGTAGGTAAATTAAACTAAAGCAGAGTTTATAAGCTGCTCTTTATATCGAGACATACGTACAATCGTGTGGGGGAACTCACCATGGCTGATCCCA
Organism: Gouania willdenowi; assembly: GCF_900634775.1. Classification (NCBI taxonomy): domain Eukaryota; kingdom Metazoa; phylum Chordata; class Actinopteri; order Blenniiformes; family Gobiesocidae; genus Gouania; species Gouania willdenowi. The sequence continues at coordinate 4,296,184 of NC_041048.1, read as the reverse complement.
CTGCGATCCCAGCAAAGCCCATCTGCAAACAAACGCATTTCACCCATCAAAAAAAGAACTTTTTCCACTGAAGTTTTTTTTGAACAACGACAGTAAGTGTCGGGCAAAGTGCTTTAACAACTAAAAAGTACAGAACATTCTAGAGAAGTGGAAAATAAACGTTCCAAAACAGCCGGCATGAAAAAAACAGAGCAACTGATGAATTTAGTTTGAAATAATCTTTCTACATAGTAGTTGATAAGTTTGATGCTTCTAGCCCCGCCCACATCCTCTACCACTGAGAGTGGTCGACTGTCCACTAAAATCATTTATCCACTGACTTTGTTCATTTGTCACTTAAGGACTTATTAATTTTGGTTCTGAACCCTGTCATGGATTGGAGACACTGTCTGCTCGGAGCATGTAGTAGCTTGCACTGTCAAAGTGCTAGCTGCTACATGTCTAGTATTAAGGTGGTAGCGAAGGCTAGAAGACCTATGGTGATAGGTAAACTCTTTCTTGCACAATGTGCACAAAACTGGGCTAAAGTTTTCCCTCCAGTGTTTTTATAAATACAATGAACATCTATGAAGCACAGCAATGTTTTATATTCTGATTTTTCCGTAGTCTGTGCAACACTAATATGGGTATACCGGGAACTTGTGAAATGAGAAAGGTTCCGCATAGTTTGGCAGCAAATAAGTACCAGCGACTAATTGGCTGCCAGCCATTTTCAGAACAGCAACCCCAAATAAAACAAAAACAACATGAGACCGGGCATTTGATGTTAAAATGATTATCATTTTGCTATCTGGGTCAGAGCTGTATGGTGTGTTGGCCTTCCTCCAGTCTCACCCCTCCCCTCAGTTTCCACACACGCAACTTCCTCCTCCTCCCCAACATGCCGAGTTGACCCGTTTGGCTCAGTTTGTTGATCGTCTTATCTCACGATCGTGACACTCTATAGTCCACTTAGGTCCACACATGCTCTGCTGGAGTGTGTGCTGCTTGAGCTTCACCGTCCTCTCTTGTAGCGCCATTTTCTCTTTCGTCCCTGGTTTCTCCCTCCCCGCTGATGGTGCCCATCATGGGTGATATGTCATGCTGCTACCTACATAGCACCAGTTGGTCACTACATCATAGTACAAGCCTGAAATTCATGAAAGAAGTATCTCCGAGCAACCTCAGTTGAAAAACATAATTGACGTGTATAAATACACGTCAATGGCAGTGAACGGTTGGATTTGAAATGATGTATATGTATGTCAATGGCAGTCAGTGAGTTAACTGCGTTATTTTTTTTTCTGTTGTACTTTATTTTTCTGCAATTAATTAATCAATCGCAATTAACGTATTCAAGTCCCAGCCCTAATTAAAACATTAAAACATACAGAGAGCATCTTAACAACAAAGACGTTTGGGTCTGACCTCCGAGATTGGAGTGTCGATGATGCGTTTGTCTCCGTACTTCTTCCACAGTCCTCTGCTCACCTACAAACACAAATTACTATTTTTTTACAACAATTAAATGAAGTTTAAAAAACACTCAAAAGGATCAAAGTTGTTAGTTTTTTATGAAAATTCTGTCAAAGTTATTTCTGTTTTGATAACATTAAAACTTTAAAAGCTACAAATTTGAAAAGTTATTTTCTATAATATAATAATAATAATAATAATGCATCAGTTTTATATAGCGCTTTATCATAGACACTCAAAGTCGCTTTACAGAAAAAAGAGTGAATGGTGAAACAAATTTAGGAATTGAATAAACATTACATAAATCCATCCTCTACATCAAGGGTGTCAAACCTACGGCTCGGGGGCCAAATATGGCCCACCAGGGGAATTTAAAAGTAATAACACTAACTGTAATGTCTTCATTTATTTCACTATTTTATGTTGAATTTTTTTAAATTATTTTACTAGGTAGGGGATAAATTATATTTTACAAGTTATGGTTTCATTTATTCAGAAATTTGCTTTCATTTGCATCCACTGATTGCTTTGATGTGTCCCTACAAGTTCTTTCATAAGGACAGCATCAAAGCGATCAGTAGAAAGTAAATTTCCTGAAAAAAAGTTATCAAAATAAATGAACATATTTCAGAAAAGACAAAATAAACTCCCTAGAATAAATTATATTTATTTTCTCATGTAACTCCCACTTGAGTTTATAATAAGTTCATGTGATTAAGATTATCCCATAGATGTTAAACTGTGTGCACATTAAAAATAATTTAAAAACATTTGACAATTAATTAAAAATGTTAATTCTAACCTTAAGGATTGCATGAAAACAATCAAAGATAAATGTAATACTTGATTACAGTAAGGACAGTAACTTATACTGAATGTTTAAAAACACTTTCATTCACTGAGTATTATTAGTTCAAAGACTCCGTGTAAATAAGCCTGCCCACCCACAGCCTGTTTCCTAAACTCCTCACCTTATAGGCTCCGTCATATTGGGCCACTTCCTCCCCCATTAGGAACACCCGCTCATCCCTCTCCAGCTCCTCATCCATCGCCTGGTTTAAAGCATCTCTGACAGTAACCTAGGAAACAGCAGAAGACCCATGTTTCCATGCAACAACAACACACACACAGTATTTATCTGAGAAAAAAATCATCCAAATATATGAACTACACACATATTAAAGCTGCAGTAGGTAAGTTTTTGTTTTTGTTTCATTTGGTCAAAAATTGATCCATCTTATTATATTGTATTGCACATTGTAATCCAAAGTGTTCTGAGTGGACAGTGAATCTCTTCTCCTGGCTGTAAATGAGCTTTAGAAATAAAGGAGCGTGACACTGGACTTCAGCCAATCAGAGATTTTTATACCAACAGAGAGATCCATGAGTAGTAATAATAATATAATATAATATAAAATAATAATAATTCCACACTCATAGTTTGCAACATCAGCGACTTATTTCCTCGTTATAGGAATTAAAGTGCAATTCTTTGCTCTTTTTTTTGCGTATTACTGCCGAACTGCCAACATGCTAAGCTAACTGTGCCTCTGTGTCGGTGTCTGTTGTTCTCCTGTAGCAGAGGCATGCGCACGCTCATGCAGCTTCAGAGCTTTTAATTGTATCTTTCCTAAACATTTACACGTATGATTTACACCACAACTAACACCAGAGCGCTACTGTTTACCTTCCTATTTAGAAGTGCAACGTTGAAAAGGGTCTGCTCTGAAACACGGCACAACCTAGCGTTCTGAAAGTTGTGTAATCAAATACACCGGTACGGCGGTATATTAAAAATTCAAATAACATAGAGGTGTACTCTGACAAATAAATTACTGAAAAGCTCCTCAAATTACATCATAGATGCAAAGGCATACAGGGAAGGACTTGGTCTGTAGGAAAGGGCACGATATTTGGAAAAAATATGGTTTATTAGTAGTGCAGATCCATACGAGTCAGCTTCCTCGTCTTGGATCAATGACGACCCAGAGTCTTCTGTCTATTATGTATCCTGATATCGTCAACTACCTGGATTTCACAAAGCCCATGCACAGCGGAAAACCTTAAAACATATCAAGTTTGGAGGTCGGCTGTGGCTGCAGAGGCTCGCGTTTGCAACGGATATACTGTAAATCAGCAGATAACTTCACTGTGGACCTGCAGCATACTTAATCTATAATAGTATACAACCACCAGATAATCTTAATCTTAGATTTAGGCAAATCAAACAGTTATAGTCCGTTAGATACAACGACTCTGGATTGGTATGCCGGCTACTTTCAGCAGCCTGCGAAGCCTCGTACCAGCAGTGTCCCCCAGCTGAGGAGATGTAAGTGGTGTGATCGGAAGCAGGTGCGGGGCTAGCAACCAAGCTAAAAGCTAATCCTTCCATCCTGCGTTCTAATGTCCGCTCCCTGGAGAACAAACTGGACTACCTGAAGCTGGATTTAAATGCAAGACGGCAGATGATGGCGGCGGTGTTTGCATATACATCAATAACAACTGGTGCAACAACAGTGAGCTAGTCTCATGTCACTGCTCTCCTGATGTAGAACTACTGACTATAAAATGCAGACATTGTTCTCCCTGATTTGCTATAACTTTTGGCAGTTTATAAAATGCCACATTTTTCACGGTCAGGCCAATTAGTACAGCCAAAAATACAGCAATAGCTCACCATTTCCTCTGAAAATATGGGATTTGCTTGTGTGTGTGCTGTTTGTACACCATCTGCTCATCTCCAAAATGGCAAATTCTGGGTTAATGACGCGCCGTGAAAACCCTCAATGGAGAAAACAGTCACTAAGAGTTCCACAGTGTGCACTTGCGCGCAAAAGTTTTGTTCAGGAGGGGAAGGGGAAGTGTGGAGTGCCTCACGATTCTACCTTCCACAGCTTTACGTTTTGGAGACAGATTTTTGATATAAAGTCAAAATGAGGAGAATGAAACATTTTATTTATTTTTTTAAAGAATGTTATCAGTTTTCACATCAGTAAATGACTAAATGATACCACAGCACACCTTTAAATGCCAACTGGTCTTTTGGACCAAAAACCAAATAATACCATTGGTGGTCATAATGTTATGGTTTGTTTTTTTAAAACATGGGTCACAGAGGTTGACCTAACATGACAGGTTCCCTTTATTCTCAGTCACACAGGAGAAAAACGTCACTTTGTTACAAACTACTGAGACAGACTGGAGCTCGTCTCTTCTGTGCTTCATCTACAGGTAAACAAAACAACAACAAAAACTCATCTCGGCATGTATAGTAACAGTTAGCATGTTAGCTTCTGACCTGCACCGCTGCCGGGGCGGTCCTGTGGAACTGCCGCCTTCCCACAGCAGACACGGCATTCTGCAGAGAGAAACAGTCAGTTTGACAGCGTTTAACTAATAGTTTAACTAACGTTGCAATTAATGTCCTCCATACCTTTCCTGAGCGGAGAAAGCATCTCAGTGTCACCGCCATCTTCAACCTGTCCTCTGCCGAAACAAGGGGCGGGACCAGGTTAGGCTCAGCGGGAAGTGACCAACCACAACCTCAAGTCACACGTCAGAGTGAACGTATAGCCAATCATAAAGGAGGAAATGGTTTGGGGGCGGACTCACTAACAGAGGCGGTGGAAAAAAATTCCAAGGACACCGATTTATGACGCCACTTAGTACGGAACCCCGGCAGAGCCAAAATTAATTTCACAACCTCGTCTATTTGTTGAACCCTTTTATTATTTAGTTATTGCAACACAAAATGCTACAGAAATAAAACAAACACAACACTGTTTCATAGCATTTGTTAGCATACATGCAGCCTGTGCTAACGACGGTCATTTATAGATAAATTGATATTAATATTTTAAATATTTAGGTGTTTTAAAAGTTTAGCTGTAAAAACAAGGGATGCATTTATTTACAAAAATCTCACCAACACAAAAAGTAATGGATTAAAATTGGGGAATTTAATTTGTTTACATGAAGCAAAGTTATATTGCTACAGAAAAATATTGTATGCGACAAGTGTAACTAAGTTGGAATATTACTGAACTGAAACCCAGTCTTAATCTTAATTATAGAGCTTCAAATAACAATTATTTTCATAATGATTAATCGGTCAATAAATTAATCAATGATTCAGATTTTCTTTTAAAACACAACTTATCTCTAAAGCACATTTATACCCTGCTTAAGCTGATTAAACTGAAATAAAAGCGTCTCTCGTTCCCGTTCCTGTCCCCCCCATGTTATATGTGATTGTCTTTTCATGTTTCTTGATCGGGGTGTAACTGAAACTAAATTTCCCTTCTGGAATTAATAATGTATAATCATTCATTCAAACAATGGCGCTCGCGCACGCCAACACTTTAGAAGTAATTGGTGGAAACATTTTTCCCCTTTGGCTCATTATTATTATTTTAATGTATTTATACATTTTTAACATTTGTACATTAACCTGTGTATTTTAATTTTGCTTAAGTAAAGAAGGTGGCCCAGCTTGTACTTTATTTTTTTTACCAAAAACATTTTAACACAACTACAGGCTGTGCATATTGATGTAAATGTGATTTCTTAGTTTTCTGCTTTTCACAAATTTGCAAAAATAGAGTCATAATTTATGTGTCTAAACTTTAACCTTTAACTCAAACTACTGGACGTGTCTACGTTGTATTAAGCTTCAAAACACAGAGCACACATTTTCATGGAGCGTTTTTTAAATTTTTTTATTGAAATATTCAGTCACTGTTGCCACCACAGCAGTTCTGCAACGTTCCCTATGTTCAATATTTACAGTCGCCAGATTAAAGTGCTGCAGAGAAACATTTAAAAAACATTGTTTGGGCTTTTACATGGAGCAGGAAACTAAACTGAAGCCAAACAAACACATTTTAAACACGGAGCAAAGGAAAAGTGCTAAATGGTGGTTGAGTTACACAGATTGTTCTTAATGCAACACTTTAGCACACAGCCTGTTAATGCAGATTGTTTATTTACTTATTTATAGAACATTTCTACTTTTGTAGCTCAAATTAGTTTAACTGCGACATTTCTTATCTACATTTTTTGTTGACTTTTAAAGATATTTAATAGGATTTCAATCTCTTGTTTGTATGAATTACAGTATAATTCATCATTTTATAATAGGTACATGAATTTGCAAGTCCTAAATATGAAGTTATATTAAATTTATATATTGTTAATGTTTATGGGCAAAACAGTCTTTATATGACAATATTATTATAATAATAATGAATAATATTACAGGTTTAGGGGGAGAGACGTTATAAAACTTTGCGTTGAAGTCATGGCACATAAAGTCTAGAGAAAAAAAAAAAACTAAAACATTCATATTTCAGGCACGTAAAAAAATGAAATAAAATAAAAATAAAGGCACAACAAAAGAGATGATCTGAGGACGACAAAGATCCCAACATATCTGGGATTAACAGAACAAAGCCCAGAAACAGCTCCCAGTGGCTGAAACATGAGTTTCTGAGTGTGAAGAAGGAAAACATGGACTTAGCACAGAACAAAGGTAGAGATTCACTTCTCAGGGTTTGTGTTTCTGGAAATTTTCTTCAAGCAATTTTTCACCCGTTCAACTCATCAACACTGCCAACCGTTGGGTATAAATGATCACATCTTAAAGGTCCAAAACATTAATTTATCCTGAAAGAAAACAGATTTTATTCTCATCTGAGAAAATTCAAAAGTATGAATTTCTATTTTAAACAGTGATTTGACAAAGAAGCAAATATCACCATTATCCACTGCTCAATGATCTCTTTCTGATTAGGCTGTAAAGGGTCAGGAACTCATTTAATGATGCCTCCAAGAAACTAAGAACATTTTTTTTTTTTAACAATTTCAGTCCATTTTTGCAGTCATGTCTCCACATGAAGGTTCAACCACCTTCAGGTCAAAAACCACAGATTGAAATTAACCAATAGAATTTTAACCAATTATCACACACGCTGGAAAGGGGTTTTTCCCCAAAACTTGTTCAACATTGAAATTTAAAGTAAAAAGGAGAAAAAAGACCCTCGTTCTTCTTCACAGTCATCAACTGTTAAGCAAGACAACCTACACACAAAGCTGATAACGTTCCCTCAAACTTTCAGATACTTCTCATTTGGTCGTGGAAAAGTGACAAAATTGAGAACAGTTATAGGCATGAAATAGCATTTTTACATAATTAGTGTGTTAAAGTGCAAGTCTGACCTAAAACCACTTTTTTCCTCCTGAACACATATATGATTAGGTATGAAGTAATATAGTATATTAATCCTGGTCTCTCTATTTCCATTTGAGCCAAAGCATCCAAATTTAGCGTTTTTAGTTGTAAAATGTCAGTGTGATTGACAGCTCCATGTGGAACTGTGCAGCGCGGTGGGGGCGGGGCTACGGTGACTGGGCGTGTCTTAACTACTCTAGGAGCCACGCCCATAATCAAGGCAATTTTTTTTTTTGAATTTTCCCCAAAGTGGCAGGTCAGCAAACAACCTGGGGGTGTACTTACACTTTAACAAAAAAGATTGGAAGAAGGAAATGAGTTTGGACGGTGTTGTTCCACTCTGGGCTGAGATAAGAGACATAATAGTCTATGATTCAGTCAACTTTCTAAATAACTCCGTCCAAAGACATGAATCATCAGAGCTGAAGAAGCTTCTTAGATCGGAGGTGAGAAAATTTTAGGGAAAATGCAGTTTTTGTGTCAGACACTTTGTGTTGAACACATTGATATTGATACCTTGACCAGTTCTCTAGCGCCACCATCAGGACAAACTTTTAAATTAGAAATAATTTATCTTGAACAGTTTCCATCCAATTTTTCTCAAATTTACTGAAAACTAAGGCTGCAACAACAAATCAATGAAAATCAACTATTAAAAGTGTTGGCAACAAATTTCATTATTGATTTGTGTCGACTGTGTGTGTGTCCGCAGACTGCTTGTGTGTGTGCAGAATGTTTGTGTGCGCGCAGAGTGTGTGTGTGCGCACCACGAGTGTTTGTGAATGTGTGCCCACAAGTGTTTGACTGTGCGTGCCATTGTTTGAGTGACTTACGTGCGCGAGCGTTTGTGCGTGAGACACTTATTTCAGTTTAATCAGTTTAAGCGGGGTTTAAATGTGCTTTATAGATAAAGTTTTCTTTTAAATCTGATTCATCGATTATTTTATTGATCAATTAATCGATTATGAAAATAATCGTTAGTTGCAGCTCTACTGACAACATTAATGACCACGAGTATAAATCCTACTGGTTGTGGTAAAAGTCAACTATTATTTTTTGAATGACAAACATTGAATGGGGTCAAATTGACCCAAAAGATAATAGGAGGGTAAAAGCAAAACTGATTTTTTTCCTGCAACACAAATTCACTCATGGCTACTGGAGGAAATTCTATTTGTAAATAACAACTTCCTGGAACAAACAGAGGAGGAAATAAACTGAAGTTCTCTCAAAGACATAGAAAGAAAAGTCTGTCTCGAAGTTCCTGAAGAATAAAAAGTAAAAACAGGATTTTCAGAAACTTGGACATTTGTTTCATACTGATGATCTAATCTCGGTTATTTATTATAAAAACTTAATTATAAATCAAACACAGGCTATATGGTTAAATGCTTAATCTCTCTTTAGACAAAAATGAAAACATCACATATTAGAAAAGTACAAATCTTCTCGATTGGCTTGTTTTACATGTTTTCACTGTGACAGGAAGATCTTCCCACTCAATAGGATTTCTTTTTACATAAAGGCACAAATGTCCAGTTTTTATAGTGATTAGTGCAGAAGTTGGACTCAGCGGGACCTGCAGCTACACACTAAATATCCACAAAGTCCAAAGTTCTCCACCAAACTCCCGGCGGCTCCTGGAGGTAAACGCTTCATTAAAATTCACTCAAAGAGCTGAAGGTAAAAAAAAAAACCCCAAAAAAAACGTGACCTTCAGGTGCGTTGGATTGTCCAAAGTGTTTGAAACCCTCCCCATCGGCGACCATTTTTCTTCTGATCCCAAAGCAAAAAAGCATAAAAGCATAAAAGCAGCAGCAGCAAAAAAACCCCAAAAATCTCCTCAAAGCATCAATAAAAACACGTCAATGATACTTTTCTGATTGTTGCTTTTTCACATCTCAGGGAGTACAACTTGGAGAATGGAGTGTGTTACCGTAGAAACAGTTATTTTGGAAGGGGGGGAGGGTGTCAAGTGAGGGGTCGGCTGCGGTCCACGGTGTCGGACTTCTTCAGTTTTCCTTTACTGAAGGTTTGGATGGAGCTCAGCAACGCTGCACGGCCTCCTGCTGCTCCATCGGTGGAGTGAGGATGAGGAGGGGAGGAGAGAGAGTTCATCATGGGGGGAGGGGGCGGAGGAGGGGGTGGTGGAGTGGGAGGTAATAACGTCTGTGATCCTGGATGTATGGAAAAAAGATGGAAAAAGTGAATGAGAACACGTAAACATTCATAGTGACGCGTTCAGGCTCATCAGGAGCTGTTTACACAAAGATAAACTCTGAAACGTCCAATCACTAACATATGCCAGATGTTCATTCTTCAATCGTATTAAAGGACACGCTGTGATCAAATATCAAAGTACTGATTAATACTCAAGCAGAGCTGACCTTTTAAAACAGGCTGGAAGGGATTTTGGATTTAAATCCTGCTTTTTGTTTCTCTGGAGCTCCATCAGATGGACTTTAGCCGTTTAGTTCCTGAACGCAACATCCTAAGGTTTGACTTCAGTCTAAAAAAAAAAAATCTGACTTTTTTTTTTTTACCAATTGTTCTGTAATTATTCAATAGTCAAACTGTACACTTTTAGTTTGATCGGATGGATACTTGAGATATTGGAAATTTTCACGAGTCATTATTTTTCTTCCATTTTCAGCTTGCAATATCTCAGGACCTACATCACATAGGAAACTGAAATTTGGTATAGTAATACAGCTCCACCTACTCTATCAGAATATATACAAATATCTGCTATACAGGTGCTGGTCATATAATTAGAATATCATGAAAAGGTTGATTTATTTCAGTATTTCCATTCAAAAAGTGAAACTTGTATATTATATTCATTCATTACACACGGACTGATATATTTCAAATGTTTATTTCTTTTAATTTTGATGATTATAACTGATAACTAATGAAAATCCCAAATTCCATATCTCAGAAAATTAGAATTACTTAAGACCAATACAAAAAAATGATTTCTATTGCTGGCCAACTGAAAAGTATGAAGATGAAAAGAATGTTCATGTAAAGCACTTAATACTTAGTCGCGGCTCCTTTTGCCTGAATTACTGCAGCAATGGATCAGTCTGTGGCACTGCTCAGGTGTTATGAGAGCCCAGGTTGCTCTGATAGTGGCCTTCAGCTCTTCTGCATTGTTGGGTCTGGAGTCTCACATCTTCCTCTTCACAATATCTCATAGATGTTCTATGTGGTTAAGGTCAGGCCAGTTTGCTGGCCAATGAAGAACAGGGATACCATGGTCCTTAAACCAAGTACTGGCAGCTTTGGCACTGTGTGCAGGTGCCAAGTCCTGTGGGAAAATTAAATCTGCATCTCCATAAAGTTGGTCAGCAGCTACAGTCCACTCTTTGTGAATCTCCACCACATTTTTGACTGGGTTTTGTTTCATAATCCTCTCCAGGGGGCGTGGTTATCACTATTGCTTGTACACTCTGTTCTACCACATCTTTTCCTTCCCTTCACCTCTCTATTAATGTGTTTGGACACAGAGCTCTGTGAACAGCCAGCCTCTTTAGCCATGACCTTTTGTGTCTTGCCCTCTTCCCCATGATTGCGTAGACCTACAGAACTAGACTGGAGACCATTTAAAGGTCTTTGCAGGGCACCAGCTGTCTTCAATATTGAACCTCTCCACAATATTCTAATTTTCTGAGATACTCAATTTGGGATTTTTATTAGTTGTCAGTTATAATCATCAACATTTAAAGAAATAAACACTTGAAATATGTCAGTCTGTGTGAAATGAATGTCTTCATTATACAAGTTTCACTTTTTGAATGGAATTACTGACATAAATAAACATTTTCACGACATTCTAATTATATAGCACCTGTACATCCTATCTGATGGACATGCCAGCCCCTCAAATTTGAAAAAAGTTTGTCTGTGTTTGGGGCTGAAACAATCAGTAAACAACTCTTTCTTGGTACATAAATATGTTTTCTTTATGTCTTCCTTTTTTTTTTTTTTTTACTAAACGTTAAACAATTGGTCAAAATTCCTTAAATTTGCAACACATTTTCTTAAAATCTACAATGTAATTTGCCAGGATTCTATAAATAATTTGCACAAATTTTCCAGGTTTTACCAAAACATTGATTCAATTTTACTGTAAATAATGTAGTAGGCTACTGCAAACTACGTTGTATTTTGGTGGAGCTTTATTGAATTTGGAGTGAGGGAGATTTATTTGTCTTACAGGGTTCCCACACTTTTTTCACAATCATTTTTCATAACTTTTCCAAAACATTTGACCAAATTTCACAATGACTAAGTTCTGAAGCGCTAAGATCTTTTCTTTGCGTATGCATTTCCTGGTTTTTAGCGTACGCCAGCTGAAGTGATCTTACCTACGCACAGTTTTATAAATGATGTGGAGAGTAAATTTGTGAGATCTCGTGATTCACGCTCGATGATGTTGCTGGTATGCAGCACTTTCACTTTGAGGTAACGCTTAAGATCTTTGAGGTTTCAAATATTTTAAAAATTAAAATAAAATAGGCTATATTTCCAAAACAGTTGAAATATTCCATGTCTTTTCAAGACTGGAAAATCAATTTGTCAAATTCCATAACTTTTCTAGGAGAGTAGAACCATGGTCTTTTGTCTTATCAAAAGTTATATTTTTGCTGAAATTTTAACTTTCGAACAAAATATTTGTCCGGGCCAAAATAGATGCTCAGGTGGGCCAAATGTGTCCCGCGGGCCTCAAATTTAACACATGTGGTCTAATATATGTAAATTAGGTTCGCTAGAGTTAAAAAAATGTGTTCATATGTTAATGCCATTCATGTAATAATTCCTATAGTAACTACAGTGGATTAGCTGATTTCCTCATTGCCATTTTATAAGTATAGAAAATTATACATATTTTAAAAAAAATCATGTTTAATGATGAACATTATAGTTATTACTTTATGCTCTTTTTGTTCTGAAGACGAAAAGAACTTGCTGAAATTATTACGATTATCAAATCGCTCAGCATACACCTCTGAAGAAGACTGGCAGTTGACAGGCAGGAGAGCAAAGTACATTTCCTAAAAAACCTAGGTCTGAATAATGGGTACCATAACATATTCAAAAGGAAGACAAAAAATAACTTGCTGGCTCTATTTTTCACATTTTGTATATAATTACTTTTCTGTATTTTTTTTCTTTTTATTATACATTCAAAATAAACTTTTCTAATGTTATGTGAAGACTCTTAATCATCTAAACTAATAACTTGAATAGATTATCTTTGTGAAAGCATCACCTGTAAATTAATGTGATCAGGTCCAACTCAACCCTCCACCAGTCATTCTGTTATTAACTAAACATTTAAAAATAACACCTCAGGAGCCGTTTCTATGGCAACGACTGGTCGCTTTGTTCTACAACCTTTAATCAAATCTGCAGCACTGTGATTGGACAAATTAAAACATTTTCATTAAATGTGTCGACGTGCTTTGAGCTGATGGTGGATTGAGTCGATCACATCCTACGCCTGCTTTACATTAATTACATTAATTAATAATCACATGCAGAGAAACACAGATGGAAGCCAAATCCATCAGCTGGAGTTGCTCCTACAATGATGTTCAACGTAATGAAAGATTATCTGTCAGTGGGACGGATAACTGTGTAGCCCGATCCTGGAGAAGCAGGAATTTACCCACTTTAATGTCATTTGTGAGTTAAAAAAATATCTATTAATAAATGGATAATTCCTCTAATGCAGAACAGAAACATTTGTGATGTTTTGCTCTCCAGAAAGGGCTGTGGAATAAATCCCTGCTTTCATTGCGCTTTGACTTTCATGAAATATTCAGATAACTTCTCACTTTTCTGTCCAAACGTTTTATTTATTTCCATTTAGTCGTAGAAATTTGTACGACAACTGACAGTTTATAATGAGTAAGCATTAGCAGTATTAAGTTCTTTAATTGCAGAGGTGAAAGTAATGGATTACAAGTTCTCATGCGACTGTAAATTACTTGATTTTATGGGTACTAAAGTAATTTTACTTTCTTTTAATTTCTATACCCAACTGTTACTGAGTAATGTATTCTTTTTTGTTTTAAGATAATAAAACTACAACAAATGAAATGACCAGACAACAATCAAAAGCATCACATCTCAGCCGACCAATAAGATTAAACGTAGTGCACCGCGCTAAAACAGCGCTGAATATCAGTGATTTTCTCAGTTTTAGAGTTCATAAATGTAACTATACTTAGTATGTAATACGTCCATTCTCCTGAAGGGGGAGGAGTGGCGCGACAAACAGGAGGACATTTTCAATTTCATAGGCAAATAGTTTTTACATTTCTTGTTACATTCTTGACCAGTTATTACATTTTTGGGTTTTATTACAATTTAAAAAAGAAATAATAATTCGGGTCGTTGTTACATATCGGACACTAACAGGTGCGACGTGTCACTCTTCAACGACTATAGTTGCTTAAATCACCAGTGATGAGTCGCTTGAACAAAGCAATGCTTTTTTCTCGCTTCTTCTCTTCATCTACCCCAGTGACGTGACGATGGGGAATGGACGTAAGGAGAAAATCATGCTGATTAAATGTCGCGACACAACGTCACCTGAAGTCGCTTGAAAAGTTCAAAATTTTCAACTTTGATCAACTTCCAGTGACTCAGATTGCGCGATTCAGTCGCTGGAATTGTGTGAGTCGCGTTGCTCGACATTGCATTATTTACATTGATTTTTAATGTCATCTAGTCGCCAGAGTCGCTGAAGCACCTTTACAGATTGGATTCTTGGTGCAGTTCCAACTCCTTCACATATGTGATCAATTACGATTTAAACAAGAATTATCACTGAAAGTTATTATTGGATGAAAATATTTCACTATTTTCACTGAAAATCTGTTATATAGATGAGAATTCTCCTAGCTTGTTCGCTAAAAATGTTTCCTTTAAAAAAAACAAAGTGTGATAACAAATTATCTGAATATCAGATGAATTTACCAGAAAAAAAAAATCCTTCCCAAGTGTTGAAGGATTTTTCAAATGTTAAAAAAAGTTTTGTGACTGAAAAGGTTTCTCAGCAGGAGAGGAAAGAAAATCTGAAAAACGTGACACGTCTTGAATGAAACACCCATCCCAAAAAAAAGAAAGAAAACAGACAAAATAAAAGGAGAGACAAAACAGACACTGACGGACAACAATAACAGGTGGTTTTCTAAAAGGGGGAGGAGCTACTGCTTCAGTTTAGAAATCCTTTGCAGTTTGGGATGTTTTAATTAAGCAGTGCGTACATCCAGCTTCTAGGCAAGCTCTGCTGTCCCTTTTTAAAAGCTTTATTTGAGTTTAAAAACCTTAATTTAGTCCACCAAATATTGATAAAAAAAAAAAAAAAAAAAACCTCATAAAACTGAAATGACTACTAAATTAAAATGATACTCTAATTTATCTTAGTGATTTATTACCACATTTTAACTGAATGGTTAACACGCACGGTCTCGTGTTGCCTCTCCACACATTTCCTATATTAATTTGTTTTTAATACAAATACAAATAAGAAGCTTGCCAGGAAGTCAGGGTATACGAAAGCTTAAAATAAAAAACCTTCATCACCATCGTCATCGGCACCATGAACCTCGTTACTTTACCTGACGACACACTCAGAATGGGGCATGCTCTATGGTGGAGACGCCACAGGAAGGAGAGAGAGAGAGAGATGAGGGTTAACAGCACAGCGCACCAATCAATCCTCACCAGCACAGGGTGGAGGAAGGAGGGGAAGAAACAGGAGGAGGAGGGGCTGATGGGTGGGAAAATTTGTGCTGGAGTCTAAACATTTTTAAATCAACAACAAAGTCTGAGATCTAACATTTAAAACAAGCACATTTCCCACCATGAGCACACGACCAGCTCAGTGCACGCACGCACTGCACGCCCACAGAAACCCATTATCCCTGTGTCAGATATCATCAGATATTAACCACACGATGACTGGAGAAGTGACGAGACACCAAACAGACAGGCTAGGACTAGGGACAATTCTGATGGAGAAAAGAAATTTGGGCAAATCTTTGGAGAATAAAGTTGAAAAGTCAAGATTAAAGTTGAAATATGTCGAGAAGAAAGTCGAAAAAACAAGAATAAAGTCTAAATGTCGAGATTCAAGTTGAAATTTCGAGGATAAAGTCGAAATGTCAAAATTAAAGTTGAAATTTCGAAAATAAAGTTGAAATGTGTTGATATAGGGCGACCGTGGCTCAGGTGGTAGAGGGTCGTCTTCTGATCGAGAGGTTGGGGGTTCGATCCCAGTACCTGACTATGTGTCGAAGTGTCCTTGGGCAAGACACTGAACCCTAAGTTGCTCCCAGTGGTCGACTAGCGCCTTGCATGGCAGTCCTGTCCCACTGGTGTGTGAATGTGAGAGTGAATGGGTGAATGAGCTGATATGTAAAGCACTTTGAGACTGCTTCAGTGTGGTGATAAAGCGCTATATAAAATCAAGTCCATTTACCATTTTATATAAAAGTCGAAAAGATGAGATTAAAATTATAATTTTGAGAATAAAGTAAAAATGTCGAGATTATTGTCGAAATGTCAAGATTAAATTTGAAATGTCGAGAATAAAGTCGAAATATGTCAAAATTAAAGTCTGAAAATCGAGATTAAAGTTGACATTTCGATTGCGTGTATGATCTCGTTTTTCAACTTTAATCTCAAAATTATATTTCAACTTTATTCTTGATTATTTTCTCCATCTAAATTGTCCCCAATTTACTTCCATAACAGACAAACATGTCATGTTTATGATTTCAAATTCACATGTTCTATGATTAAAGTTTGGAGCTGATCTGAGGCTCTGATCACAGGGCGGAGCTACAGGGCCGTCCCACACGTCACACACGACTGATGAGGGGGGTGGGGTTAATAACAGACAGACGTACCTGTGGTGGATGGAGGCGTGGGAGAGGAGGGGCAGGTGAGAGGGGAACTGGTTCCTGAACCTTAGATTAAGTATAAAAAAAAACACAACAGAACAGTGATGATCAATGCTGCAATAATAAAGAGTACATGTAGTCAATTGTAATTGGATGAGAATTAATAAAAAATACATAATCATATATAATACTAAAGCAGTGGTTCTCAACCATTTTTGGATCGTGAAATTAGTTTTTAATCACGTTTGTTATACCCTGTAATACAGAGTAACCAGGATTTCATGCACAGTCACAAAATGTGCCAGTTCAGATATTTTTATTTTGTATTTTATTTCTTTCTTTCTTTCTTTATTTTCTTTATACTGCATTTTATTTAAACTAAATTTACAACTGAGAAAGTGAAAATGCAAAATACAGTTGTTTAACATTGTGTGTTTTAATTTGAAAAACAATCATAATTTATTGAATAATTTAAATATGAAACGCATTTTTATTCATTAATTAATATTAATTTAAAATATGAATTATGATAAGTTATTATTACAACATATTATTAATAATTATAAAGTAATTATTACTAATTAATTAAGTAGTAATTAATTTTATTAATTACTAGACATTTCAGGCGACCCCGTTTAAATTCCAGGTAACCCCAAATGGGTTCATGACCCCAAGGTTGAAAAACACTGTACTAGAGGTTACTCAAGTTATTTTCTTTCAAAGTTCTTGTAGAGCAGCCAGAAAAAAAAAAAGTTTGTCTTAAAGGAGCCGCAAAAAACTCTGCCAAAGTGACTTCCAAACACATTTTGGTGTTTGCACTGAGAGATGTTAGTTTTACAGTTTCTGCGGGAAAATCCGAATTCGGCCAAAATTGAAAATGAATTGCCAAAGATTAGGGCTGGGCAATGAAAACCGGTTCCGGATCCGTTACGAAGGTGTTTGAATTTTGGGGGGATTGGAGACTGGTGGTCCTGAGACCAGTGCAAATGTGTATGTGTAACGACTTCAGTGCCTCACCAGAGTTGTTGTTGTTTCTGAAAGAGACTTCCTCCTCGTTCTCGTACGCAGACTGTCTGGACTTCTACAAACACAAAAACTTCCTGAGTGAAGCATCTTCACACATGGCTCCTCGTGTACATAACGAACCATGTGACCAAATGGGATCATTGGGTGTTTGCTGACCTTTCTTGCCAGGATCTTCCTCCTCTTCCTCTCCTCCTCAGAGCCGTGGTGAGACTTGGCTCTGGTCAGCCTCCTGTGCTGCTGGAGCTGTGGTCAGATAGAAAAACACCATATGGACCTGGACGAAGTAGACTATACTACATCATTACATCATTACATGTGTGACAAAAAGGCACTTATCGTGGAAGGAATTTTGCACTACGGGACATTTGCTAAAATGTGACCAACTTCTATGTTGGAGAAACTGTGGCACACAAATAGGCAATCATACTCACATTTTCTGGGGCATGTACAAAACTCTAAGACAAGGTTTCTGAAGCTCTTGAAAATGTATTCCATCAAAATCTAGCTAAAGATCCGACAGTAGGATTTCTGGGCCTAATACTTGCATTAATGGAAAAGCTAGAAAACACATTTTTAGAAATAATGGAAACAGCATCAATTAAATGAAATACAATGAATTGGCTAAAACCAATAGAAATAGAAATATACCACATGGAGAAAATCACATATCCTTTTAAGAAATAAATATTTTTCACTAGATGGAACCTTGCCAGTCCCACATATCTGGTTCTTGTTATTTACCATTTTGATTTACTTGCTGATGTATTTTTTGTTTAGTCCCCCTCGCCCATTTCTTTTTTCTTTGATTCATCCTCACCTGGTTGCCTTTATGAAAAACATCGCTTTATTAAAGTAACGTATTTGTGGCTGAAATATGCTCAGATTTGCTATTATTAAAATAAGATTGTTAATGTTAACATGGACACCGATGTAAGAAAAAAATTGTGTTTGAAAATGTACCAGTTGTTGACTTGGAAAATTAAAAACAAGTTCTAAAAAAAGGCAGTTATCCTCTTTATTTATCCCCCTTTTACTATTACACATTTCTTTTAAACTTTTGCTTTTCCCCTTTTTTGTGTATGAAGATGGTGGGTATTGTTTTGTCATTTTGTATCAAGACTTATTTAATTAAACTATTACCGTATTTTTCGGACTATAAGGCACACTTAAAATCCTTTAATTTTCTCAAAAATTGACAGTGCGCCTTATAATCAGGTGCGTCTTATGTATGAAATTGACTACTGTGCTTCAACATACTGAGCTGAAAAAGTGAGTGTATTGTTCTGTATTTTATGTGTTAAATCTGAACAATGTTCAGAGTTATTGTTAATGAGTTGAATAAAGTTTGACTTATCTGACTATTTTATTTCGCTTAATGGGTCTTAACAATAATAATATTAATAATAGCAAACCCGTGCCCCTTATAGTCCGGTGCGCCTTATGTATTAAAATAGACCCAGTCAGGTCCATTCATTGATAGTGCGCCTTATAGTCCGAAAAATACGGTACTTTAAAAACAATGTAATGTACTCTCGATGACAGTTGTCTGATACAATTAATTTTCTGTTAATTATTGCAATAAAGTATTAATAAAAAATATGCTCCAACAGCGTGTTTCTGTGTTATTGTCTCGGGGTAAAAAAGTGTATCGTTATGTATATTGTTTTATGATTAAAACAATTCACTAAGTGTGAATTGTCTGTCCGAGTTAAAGAGGACAGATAGGATAACTAAATTCAGTGTGTGGCTTCAGGATATCAATACTTTGATGGAGTTTCAAAATGAGAAGTGAGCAATTATTTTTTCCGGAGTTATTGTTCGAGGTATCTTCAAAAGGGACAGCTTTTCTTGGAAAATGTTTAAGATAGTATTAATATATAATATTTTCTTATGTATACGTCTAAGTTCTTAGATTTAGGACATTTAGGAAAAGGTTGTGAGTTATAATGAGAACCAGTCTGGCGGTGGATGTTGATGACTATGTCAGCTTGTTTTGATTATTATTATTTATTATTATCATCATATATTATAGATTTTATAATACTTGTGTCGCTGCTTCATTATGAAAGTGAACTTCATTGTCTAAAAATGCCTCGACAATGATAGAGAAATATATGGTCTGAGTAGTTTTATACTGGAACATTCTGAACTCTGGGACTCTTTGTACCTCAAGGTCTTTTTCAGTTAATGTAATTGTGTAATTGTTCTCAGCTGCTGTTGTTGAACTGAACTATGAGAAAACGTATCTTTCGGCTTTATCAGGCACGGCAAAACAGAGGGGATTCTAAATGATTGTGTTAACACCCTGTGGGTCGTGAACATAATTGAGGAAATGCTACGACTCACCAGTCTTTGCTCCTCCTGCAGACGTTTCTCGAGACTCGCCTTCGCCACCTTCAACGCCTCCTTCAACCTGCTGGGAACCTGACGGAGAAAAGTTCAGCAATTTGACAATTTTAAACTCACAATGATGGAAAACGACAAAATGATGATGATGTGATGTAATGTGCACGGATGATGATGAGAAAGATTTCAAATGTGACTCGGACAGAATGCGGCCGATCCTCACAATGCAATAATCTAATAATAATAATAATAATACATTTTATTTGTATAGCGCTTTTACAGTGCTCAAAGATCCTTTACAGGGATAAACAATCGGTAAAAATACAGAGGCACAGACTTAAATAAAAACACAATCTAATAAACAATAGGTAGACTACAAGATAAAATGGCTATACATTAGAATGGCTATACATTAAAAGCAGTCCAAAATAAGTGGGTTTTGAGGTGTTTTTTGAAGGTGAGAAAGTCCGTGCAGCCTCTGAGATTTTTAGGGAGTGAGTTCCAGAGGGTGGGGGCGAAAATAGAAAAAGCTCCGTCTCCCCAGGTTCGGCGCCTGCTCCTGGAGGGAGGGGACAGGAGGTTGGCAACGGAGGAGCGAGATGAGGTATGGCGATGAAGCAGGTATGGCATGAATCTGATCAATGATCTGATCAAATCAACCTGTTACATTGTTTATCAATGAAAGCATTTCAAATTAAAAATGAACTTTATCATTTTCACGGATTTCAATGACAATTACAAGCGTTGGGGAAACAACCCAAAAAAAATGTCATCACCGCCTCCTTTCCTTCAACCCGCCTTCATTCACACATACTCGGTTTTTGGCTCCTTACGTGTGGTGGGCGTGTCAGGAGCCTGGACCGGAGAATACACGCAGGAGAGAAGCTCGTAACTGCAGGCACGCAAAAAAGCGCTTAAATCCAGACGGTAGAATAGACCTTTAAGTGTTTATAGCTGGTAACTGATTTCACCAACAAGTAACGGGACAATTAAACAATGGAATTATGAAACCTAACAAGATAAACAGGCCAACAGCTGAGTTTGCTCGCAATTATTTTGGTAAGAATCATCCTGCCCATAATTTAAGTTATCTAATAGCTATCACAAAATGAAGGTTTGGTGATAAACAAATTATTGTTTGAAGTCCCTGTAAACTTTGCATTTGAATACTTGTTCTACAATCAAAGGTGCTTTTGTTTGTTTTTCTCACAAAAGTCTTAAACTGCTAATGTTCTTTGTCAATAGAATTATTGATAATATAGAGTAGGTAAAAAAAAAAAAAACTCAGATTATGTTCATTAGAATATCTAAACCGGACCAGATTACACACACGGAATCGTTGAACAAGTTCAGTTCCAGATGTTTGTGTTGAGTGAGACATCTTTAAATGATAAACTTGGCCCTTATTCATCAATCGTTCATACGTTCAGATCTGAGCGAATGACATGCGTTCGACCATATTCACCAATATTTATCACTTCTGACGTGAGGGTACACTACAATCAGATCTAACGTCAGGTCTGAGCTCGTGTGCGCATACTGTATCTGAGTGGATTTGTGGTTCAGCACAGCCTAATCTGACCGAGACTAAAAATTAAGTATTAAACAAGCCTCAGCTGTCATTTAAGCATAAGCAGACGCACATTCAGAACAGATCAAAATGGATTTTTAAAGCAAATTAAAATAAATGCATTTTTAAAAAGCCCACATTATTACTGAGAACACTTTTGGTTTTCTTTTCACGAAATACTGTCTATTCCCGATGGTAACCTCTGCTACTGCCTGAACATACATGGGACACGGTGCTATGCTCATGCTTTTAAATGTAAATAGTTCCTTAAAGTTTTACAAATGGGCTGCAGTAATCAGTAAAGTGATGAATTATAGGTGAAATTGACTAGAGACATAATAAACACAGACAGGGGAAAACAGAAGTTGCTCGCAGCGCACAAAGGGGGGCAGACGTCACCTGCTCAGTAGCTGATCCTCTTCCACAGAGCGTTTAAATGTGCTTTTTTAATTCCAGTTTTCACACGCTCAAAAAGCACATCTTTGATTAGCTCCACCTCAGATGTGAGGATACTGATTTTCATCTTGGAAAAGCTACTATTCTGGTTTGACCTCAATGGGAGGGGCCTCCAAAACAGGAGGGCGTAACAAGTTAATGACGATCGAATTCAGCCGCCACATTTATCAACACCCGATCATTTGTACGCAGGAACTGGTCAGATACAAAAGTTTCATAAATCACACATTGGTCCTGTCGTACAAACAGATGTGTTTTTACGCAAGGTTGATAAATGAGGGCCATTATCTTTTAAATCGTAGTTGTTTTTTGGCTGAAATTCTTGGAATATGTTGGTGTGGAGAGCTTGGAAGTTAAAGTTAGCCAAATGTAGCCTCTGACTAAAACGGGGTGTGACACTCCTGATCCAGAATAATTTTAAAGCATAATGAATAATGTTATAAAGGAAAAGGATTATATGGGGGTCCTGTGTGGGAGTTTCTTTAAGTCTAAACTGGGGCTTCACTAACTTTTCATGCAGTGAACATCTTCTCACCTTAATCTGGAGCTTTTCTGAGTGCTGCAGCCGGACGTCACTGAAGAGCCTGCAGAGTAATTATAATTTGTGTCACTCTATTGTAATGAAGAAAATTCAAAGCTCTTATTTTCATCACATGATGAACTCACGGAGTCTGGATTAGTGCCGACACCGTGGGCATCCCACTCTTACAGGCCTCTGTGGACAGGATGGACTGCAGCACCGACACTAAACACACACACACACACGTTAAGACTGCGTTCATACTGTGGGGAAAAAAGAGCACTAATAATTAGACAAATCCTTTAAAACAACACGTGTGCGCACCAACAGCCGTGTAGGGAAGAGAAGGGAACAGATCGACAGGGACGCAGGCTGGAGGTTGTCCGTAGGTCATCTCGTAGAGTAAATGCCCGAAGGAAAACACGTCGACGCTCTCTGTCGTCTGTAAGGGACACACACATGAAATATTGGAGACATTTATTATTTTATCTCAAAAACAAACTGAAGGACATCATTTAACCTTTAACTCTGATTGTAATTTAATGTTTTAGAAATTCAGTAATGACGTTAGTATTTATTGGGTTAACCCAGTATTTTTCAACCAAGGGGTTGTGGGCCCATATGGGGCTGCCCAGAATTAAAATGGGGTCGCCTGAAATGTCTAGTAATTGGTATAAAAAAAAACTGATAAAAACAGATTAAAAAAAAAAAAAAAAAATTCTTTAAATTATCATTTTTCACACACAAAAAATATCAACTAACTATCTAATCTTTCTCAAATATAAATCTAGTTCAAGTAAAATGCACTATAAAAATATCTGAAGTGAGGCACTTGTAACTTTGTGTACTAATTCTGGCTACTGCGCATTTGTAACACGTAAATAAACATGATCAGAAACAAATTCTAGAAAAAGAAAATGTCTCTCTGGTCGTCGGACGTTTGATTCAAAATGGGGTCACGACCCGTAAAAGGTTGGGGACCTCTGGGTTAAACAAACATTTATTTATTTAAGACTTGTGTTTACATTGATCTTCCTGAACTGTGTGAAAGCCGCTCGTAACGCTGAGGGAACTCCCAGCATGCCGTTCTCCACGTCCGTCAGTCGACACACGCCGTCCTCCATGATGACGTTAGTCGTGTGAAGGTGACCGAAAAAGAGGCCGCTGTCGTGGAGCAGCTTCAGAGCCTGAAAACACACACACACACATTGATCCATCGTCTGTGTGTGTGTGTGTGTGTGTGTTTTCAGCACGTACCTCAAGGATTTGACGGCCGTACAGTTTGATGTCCTGCAGCTCCAGACCCTGACTCTTTTTGGGGTTACAGTACTTCTTCAAGTAATTCTCTCTGGGTTTTACCTGGAAAAAAAAGGAAGAAAAAAAGTTTCAAACATTTTTTACTTTGTGTGTGATGACACACATGACATGAACAGAGTCACCAGATCACAAACAAGAAAAATAAAAAAGTGAACCATATGTGTTTCAGTTTTGACCAAATGTAGGTAATTTTCAGACCCTTCTGTGATGGCTGAGGAGGCCATTATAAAGATTCTCTGAGTAAACAACTTTTATCACAACAGGAGCCACAAAAGATTTCGAGCCCTTTTATGCATTTTTGTTTTTATTTTGTATATTTTTTCTATAACTTTGTTTTTTTATTGTCATTTTGTGTTTTTGTTCTCCTATATTTTGTTTGTTTATGTTGTGTTTTTTGTTGTCAGTTTTGTGTAGATTTGTTGACATTTCATAATATCTCACTCTCATTTTGTGTATTTTTGTCAATTGTGTGTTTTTAGAGATGTTTTGTGTTTTTGTTGTCCTAAACTTTGGTTTATTGTGTTGATATTGTAATTGATTGTTATAATTTTGTGTTTGTCATCAGTTTTATGTGATGACATTTCTTATTCTCATTTTGTGTATTTTTTCTGTCAATTTTGTGCTTTTGGAGTCGTTTTGTGTGGGGGAGGGGCAAATTCTGATTTAGTTTTAGTCGTAGTCTTTTGACTAAAATTCAACTTCATTTTAGTTCAAATGTTGTCATCAGGACTACTTACGTTATAGTCTAGTTTTAGTCAACTAAATCATGTTAAGATTGTAGTCAACTAAATCTGTTACATATATAGTATCAATATCGACTAATTTTAAAATTGTTTTTATTCACACATGTATTTTTATTAGTCATAGTCTAGTTATTGTCACTTAAAAAAACTTAGACAACAAAAACTATGATGAAATTAACAAAATTAACCCTAGCATGAAAATCAAAGCCGTTAGTTGCTTGTGATAGGTAATATATTGATCTCTGATTACGATCAATGTTAGTTATTTAATGTTATTAAAGTTAGAGTTGTATCTGATTGAATTCTTTGTGTTCTCAGTAAAAGACTTTACCTTACAGATGTGATCTCTCAGTGATCCGTTCTCATTGAACGGTCTGATGAGCAGGGCTGATGATTCACTGGTGCTGGAGAACATCAGTGGACACAGGTAAGGGTTCTGTGGAGGGTCAGAGAAACCAGAAGGACTGGGTGTTAGACAATAAATCTGCTTCACAACATAACCAACATTTTTAAAACAATACCTGGATTTCAGGTGTGTGCAACTTTCATCACAAAAAGTGATTTTCTGATCAGAGGGCAAAATAATCAACATCCACGTAGCATTTAGAATAATAACGATCAATCTGAGCATTGATAAAGCAAAAAACAATACGTTTGTGTTGTCATTTTATTCCTTTTTGGCATAATTTATAGTTTTGCTTTGTTTTTTGTGTAATTGTTTTCTCATTTTGTGCTTTCTGTTGTCGCGTGTGTGCTTTTGAAGTCAGTTAGCATATTTTCCTCTTATTTTGATGGATTTTTTTGTGTGTTATGAGCCAATTTTTGCATTTTTGAAGACCATTTTTGTGTATTTGTTTTCTGTTTTTGATGTCATTTTGTAAATTTAAAATTTCTCTCATTTGGTGTTGGTTTAGTTTTGTGTTTTTGGAGTCCTTTTGTGTATTTATTTATGTTGATGTAATTTTTTATGTGTTTTAAACTCATGTTGTGCATTTACTTCAGGGGCCGCTCAAAATTACAGCAAGGGCCACATGTGAACCCCGGGCTGCCAGTTGCAGATCCAATATTTCTTCTCGTTGTGCCCTCAAAAACTCTGTTAAAGTGACATTTCTGGTGTTTTCACAGAATGAAATTGATATTTTATCTTTCACTTTTTGGACGACATACAGGTAGTTTTAAAATGTGAGTTACGTGGTTTGTTTCATATATACAAAACATTTCAAACCAGATGGGAAGCTCAATCATGCATCTTTCCTTCTGATGAGCACTTACAGAGAGGCTGGTCAGCAGCTTCATGGCCGACTGCAGATCTTTGTCTGACAGGAACTTATCAGGTCCCAGGTCCACCTGCACAGGCAAGAAGACAAGGAGAGGAGAGTTCCCCCAACCAATAAAATCATCAGGTGAACCTCCACTTTGCAATCATTTTACTGTTCAAAACACCTTGGAACGCCACATATACATTTTCACATGATTCTTATTATTATTTGATGTTGATACGACAATAACATTGGACAATTCAGATGTTTATTCAGAATGCTTTCGCACAAGCGCTAATTTGCAACACTTGTACAAAGGAGGCTTAACCACTCAGACTAATGCGATGAACGAACTAAAAAGCAAGCAGGATGCTACTTTGGAACGTCTACGCGGATTTGAAACTAACTTAGAAAAGTTAAATGCTTGAGTTAAGGCCACCTTATGGGATTCACTGCTAGAGACATGAACTCAAGGCTAACAGAATTGTGTTTAGCCTGTCCGAAAAACAAATGGCTTATCATTGGCTCCCCTCACAAGCCAGCCGTTCAAGGCTGGTTCATCTATTCATCAGGATGTTTAAGCAGAAATGACGCTCCGTCCCCCTCCTCCTCTTCCCACACCGCCACCGCTTTGTTTTTGAAACAGATCTACCCAAGGTCATCTCACGTCATCTGCGATGGGCTGGACTGAACAGAATGAAGCAACCGGATCATGTTTCAATACCTTCTTCGGCCCTCCGTACCCCCTCCTCCACCTGTAGCGGCTACAGCAGGAGTAAATGAGGCTGCACGTGCACGCCCCTCAGCGGTGGGCTGCAATCGTTTTCTCCACCCCATCCCTCAACCCCCCCACCCACGTGCTATGTTCTCAAGTTTGTTGTGACTGTTTTGTTTTGGTGATCGCTGAGGAGGTTTTTCCTAGTTCTACATTGTGCTCTCCAAAGAGAACTCAGTTTACAACGTGCCTTTTTCCCCCCTCTCTTTTCATCCTGTTTTCCCACTTTTCATCCAAACATAACGCCACAGTTGGCGGCCGCGGCGTGTTTGTGTTTGTTTTTAAACTTTACTTGGCAAATAAAATCCTTTCTGATACTGATTAAAAATGAAAAAAGAACAAAAACACAAAACCTCTGCCAAGTGCCAAATCTCCTCTATGTCAAATATAATCAGTTATCTGGATCTATGATGCTGATCATGGTACCATGATCATTCACACTTTAAAGGCTTGGAATACATTTCTATTGCCATAAAAAAACATACAGTAAGTCCAACAGTATGGACATATCCTTTTAGTTATTGGATAAAAATTGCGATGAAATGTCCGTTGTTACTCAGTAACTTACCCAGCTGAGCAGATGTTTCTCTTTGGGCACATCTTTGTTTTTAATTAGAAAGTATTTCTTTCTGATTCTCCAACCTGAAACACAAACAATCTGTCAGCGGACCAGAATCTTACACCAGACTTCCACTGGAATGCATAACTACTCCGTAACGTCTCTGCTGTGCAACTGCTGCGTAATTGACTGTACGTCAACCCCCACTACCTCAGTCTGTGATGCGTAACTGTTGCAGCGAGGATTCAGGCGATGTCGCTAATTCACACATAATCACACGATATAGTGAGTTGTAGTGAATACAAAGAAGCACAGAGCCAAACAAACAGTTCATTGTGTCCTTGGAGAGGAGCAGAAGGAAATCCATTATTTCCTACCCTGTAGATCTTCAGCTTAAAATGGAGATTATTGTGATTCAACCATTGATAATTTCAATAGTTATGTGTGAATTACGATCCAATCCCACCTAGCGCCTGAAGAAAGTTTGATATAGGCACCAGCAGACCCATGCAACCCTGAAGGAGTAAGTGGGTCAGTAAATGGATGGAAATACGATCCGCCTTGAACACGGAGTATTTTATTTTGAAAATAAACAAGCTTATTTTTGCTGAATTCATGCATTGTTGCTCCGGCGTCCAGCAAAAATAGAATGTCAGTGTATTTGCTGCAGCAGATTGGCATACGGTGGAGATTGGCACATCGACTCTTATGGAAACTTAGGGGTTAAACTCAAAATGTTCACCACGTTGGTACAGTTGTAATCTGCCTACTATCCACAAGAGGGCACCATCAAATTAAACATTTCTGTCCATGGAGCCTCATGGAAATTACTAAAGCGTTTTAGAGACAGTTTTTATTTTTTTGTTGACTTTGAGAATTAAGTCATAATATTACAAGAATAAACTTGCGATCTCAGTTTACTAGAATACACTTGTAATATTGCAAGATTAAACTTGTAATAAGAGGAATAACTATAATATTACGGGAATAAAGTTGTATTCTCTGTATTAAACGACATAATAATAATGTGTTCATGAAATTGGCCAGTAGCAGTAGCAGCCATCTCCTCCTCCATGGGAATCGCAATGTTCTTTAAGTCTGTGAAGTTTCTTGTCTGAAATACACTTACTTACTATAGTTCTGATACTGATCTTAATGTGGTGCAGATTTGAGCCAAAAGATGAAGTCTTTTGAATTTTCCAATGAACTCCACAGATCTGATTTTTAATGACGGATCTGTGGATCTTTATCTGAATACTTTGAGATGCAGATACACTGCAAGGTTTCTTTATCTTAAAGTTAAAACTTTCTTCTTGTAAGATTACAACTTTTTTTATCCTAGTATTTTGACTTCACTCTCATATTATGAATTTTGTTCTCTCCTAAATTTAAACTTTATTCATTAAACTTTATTTATTCAGCTTATTCCTCTCAATGTGGCCCTAAGATGCCGTAACAGTAAAAAGATATTCACTTTAAAAAAAGAAAAAAAGAAAGAAAACATTGGCATACACTCCTGATAATCATGTGCAGTCACGTGAAATAAGTGTGATGTTATTGAGAACACGCTGGCTTCCATTTCTGAGTGGGAATGAATTAAGTAGGTTTGCAAACAGCTGA
Organism: Gouania willdenowi; assembly: GCF_900634775.1. Lineage (NCBI taxonomy): Eukaryota > Metazoa > Chordata > Actinopteri > Blenniiformes > Gobiesocidae > Gouania > Gouania willdenowi. The sequence goes on along the minus strand of NC_041048.1, from coordinate 4,267,385 downwards.
CTGACTGACATGGTGTTTACACAGTGAATGGATCACACTGACCGATGTCTCTAAGGGGCTCCTGGACCTCCCACTTTGGGTCGGACCTGAAGAACATGGAAACCTGCTGAAGGGCGATTTCTGAGAAATAGATGAAGAACAGCAATTATGAGCAAAACAACCTAAAATAAATAAATGAATTGCTGCTGTACATCAAAACAACGTTCATAACATATATAAACATCAGGAAATCTACTGTTTCTGATTATTCTGGAGAGTCTGAGACATCAGAACATGAACCTGAGTAGTTGGCAGAGTAGCTGTTAGGATCCAGAAACTTTTTGACAATTAGGGAGCTTGAAAGCAGGGGATGCTGGGTAATGGAGTCCAGATAGGCCTGTAGTCCTCTCTGTCTCTCTGCTATGAATTCTCTGTCCATGTTTCCGATCAGTTTCTTTGGAGGGAGAGGAAGGCTGATCCCACACACCTACAGGAAAACAGAAAGGGAACCAGTTTAAACTTATTCATTTATCCTCATCTGGAGCTGAGGTCTTTATTTTGCTTAATTTATGCAACAGTTTCCTTTTCAAATGACTACTTCTGAAACTTTTCATAGGAAATCATCATGTTCCTATTTCACTAGCCACAATTTTTGAACATTTTGCAAAAATCTACCACTTTTTTTTTAAATACATCTTAAACATGTTATAAACCACTTATTTTTGCAGCTCTGCAGCCTCATGAGGTCAGAGGTCGGCGTGAGGAAACCAGAAGACCAAACCTCATCAGAAAAGCTGAGAGTTTCCGGTTACCCACCCCTTACTGACAAGTCACATAAACATCCAAAATCCCACCAGAATGAACAACAACTGAGTCAGTAAAAAGCTGACATGGCTGATTTTAAAGGTTTGCTGTTACACATTCTAATAGAAACTCTGTTCTCCTGCATGGTAAAATAAAAATAAATAAAACAGTGACTCACTGACGCTTTAGCGGTTTGTACATCGTCTGCAAGACAAATTACCACAACTCCCCACTCTGTGTCTGTCTTTAGAAACACTCACTCGTGTCTTTTGCAATGTTGAGGCACAACTTTTTCTGAGACAAAAGGATTTCCAAGGAATTAAATATAACATGGAACACAGTGAAGACAGTCATCAACGGTGACTTTACCAAGAACAGGACGTTCGTCCAAAATTGATGACAAGACGAGAAGAAAACTGGTCAGGGAGGCTGCCAAGAGGACAACAGCAACATTGAAGGTGCTGCAGGAATATCTGGCAAGTACTGGCTGTGTAGTAGATGTGACAACAATCTCCCGTCTTCTTCATATGTCTGGGCTATGGGGTAGAGTGGCAAGACGGAAGCCTTATCTTACGAAGAAAAACATCCAAGCCCGGCTTCATTTTGCAAAAACACATTTGAAGTCTCCCAATGAAACCAAGGTTGAACTTTCTGGCCATAATTCCAAAAGGTATATTTGGTGCAAAAACAACACTGCTCATCACCATACCTAGAGTGAAGCATGGTGGTGGCAGCTTCATGCTGTGGGGCTGTTTTTCTTTAGCTGGAACTAGGGCCTTAGTCAGGGTGGAGGGAATTATGAACAGCTACAAAGACCAGGCAGTGTTGGCACAAAACCTTCAGGCTTCTGTTAGAAAGCTGAAGATGAACTTTATTTTTCAATACGACAATGACCCTAAGCACAGCCACAACAACAAAAGAATGGCTTCACCAGAATAAGGTTGAGGTTTTGGAATGGCCCAGCCAGAGTCCAGACCTGAATCCCATTGAACATCTGTGAGGTGATCTGAAGAGGGATGTGCACAGGAGATGCCCTCACAATCTGTCAGATTTGGAGCGGTTTTGTAAAGAAGAGTGGGTAAATATTACCTCATCAAGATGTGCCACACTGATAGACTCTGACCCAAAAACACTGAGTGCTGTAATACAAGCCAAAGTTGCTGCAACAAAGTATTAGTTTAAGGGTGTGCATGTTTATGTAACAAGGTTATCTTAAGTTTTTTATTTTTACCCTTTAAAGGTTTCAATTTGTTTTTCAATCACATTGTACAGGTTATAGATCACATTAAAGGTGGAAAAAGTTGTGAAATTATTTGTCTTAGTGTATTTTTTTTACATAAAAAAAAACCTGGCATTAGAACAGGTTACTACTACCATAAGTAGCGTAGATCTACTGTATATGAACAAGAACGTATGTAGCTTAGATCTATACGAACATTAACCTATCTTGTATTGATCGAAATGAAGAGTAACCCATCTAGTATTGATCTATACAAACATTAACTTATCTAGTATAGATCTATTTGAACAGTAACTCATCTAATATAGATCTATACAAACATTAACCTATCTTGTATTGATCGAAATGAAGAGTAACCTATCTAGTATTGATCTACACAAACATTAACTTATCTAGTATAGATCTATTTGAACAGTAACTCATCTAATATAGATCTATACAAACATTAACCTGTCTTGTATTGATCGACATGAAGAGTAACCTATCTAGTATTGATCTACACAAACATTAACTTATCTAGTATAGATCTATTTGAACAGTAACTCATCTATTATAGATCTATACAAACAGTAACCCATCTAGTATAGATCTATACAAACAGTAACCCATCTAGTATAGATCTATATGAACAGTAACCTATTTAGTATAGATCTATACAAACATTAACCTATTTAGTATAGATCTATATGAACAGTAACCTATTTAGTATAGATCTATACAAACATTAACCTATTTAGTATAGATCTATAAGAACAGTAACCTATTTAGTATAGCTCTATACAAACAGTAACCTATTTAATATAGATCTATATGAACAGTAAACTACAAAATATATAGATCGATACTTTATTTGGGGCAGTTTCAACCAGGAAATCTAAGGTCCTACAAATATTACAGGAACATTCAACTGTAATGTCAAAAAGTCACCTTACAGACCACTACGGGAATCTTATGGACCACGAGTGGTCCACAGACTTCACTTTGAGTAATGCTGAGACACAGGGTTTGGATATTGGTAAAGTTAAATGGCCATGAGTGTGTGTTCTGACACACACGCATCAGTACACATGACTGATCAATGGTTAACATATATAAACGTGTATAAATAACAGACAGTAGCTGAGGGTGTGACAGCTCTGTGTTTTCGTTCCACTGTAACGACTTCATGGTTTTTCAATTCAAAAGTTGGACCATAATGCATTGTGGGTAAAGAAAGCCTAATATTAGGCTATAGATAAAGTTTTCATTGTAATTCTGTATTTTGTTACAAATGTATTTTTTTAAACTGTTTCTGTCATAAAAACATTTTTTTTCAATGAGAAAAAAAAATCATGCATTTTTTCCAAAAGTAAGGTGCAATTGATAGGAACAATGATTTTGAGGTATTATTACTTATTACTTTTGGAGCTATAAGCATTTATTGGGGAAAAAAAAACCTCCACTCTTCGAGCTTAGGTACCAAAACTGTAACCCTCATAAAAGTGTCATATATAAATATTTTTTCCCATCAGATCTTTTCAACAACTTCAAACTTAACCATAAATATAAAGTGTTTCATTATATTTCTATACATTTTATATTGTTAGGGTCTTTTTGCCTTAAAAAACGCATTTTTGCATATTTTATATTTAAATGTGACCAGCCTGGAGCCTGTCATAACAAAAGCATGACGGACATTGTTGAGAAAAAGGCTGACGTGTAAGGTTTATGTAACTGTGTCGGTTTGTGTGTGTGTGTGTGTGTGTAACTGTCAGAGCGTTTCCCCAAGTGACCACATGTGGGTTAATGATGAGTTTTTTTAAAACCACACCATGTGACACACACTCACCATCAGGCTGTTGTTCAGAACATCAAAGTCACTGTAGCGACGAATCACCTGTGAAGAACAGTTACAACTCATCATCAGCATAAAGATAAGACAACTTAGAAGTCAATAAAAGCTTGAATAATAAAAATAAAAGATTTTAAAAAGTCATTATTCTACAATCTCGTTCACTACAACTAAAACAGACTTATAATAAACAATAAATAATTTGATAGACTGCAGCGAAGACTGAATATGATTGTTTATTGATGATGAAGTTAAACAGGGCTAATTTATAACCATGCAGTGCTCTTTATGGTTCATTTACCTGCCACACGTTGTCTGAAGACACGCCCCTCTGGACTTTGATTATGTACTCCTGAAAGCACAAGAAACAAAAAATATGCCATTTCAATTAAAAGCAGAACTATAACCAATCAGACGATACGATTTATTTGCAAGTCTTAGTATTCCGCTGCTTATATCACAAGCTGGCAAATAATCACAAATTTTTCCAAATTCCAGCATTTCTACTCAAGTTATTCCACAAAATGTATGTACAATCGCAACAGTTTAAAAGTATTATTATTAAATAAAAATCCTAATACTGTAAGGAAAATGTTTTATATGTTAAGTCAAGTGTAATCTATGACTGAATTCTGTTTTTTTTTAAGGGGGAATTTGAAAATGTTGAGTAAATAATAAATGTGTTTAATATAAACAGTTGTTTGTCTTTCTTGCGATTAAAAAATAAACAAATGATCCTAGTTATTATGTTAATATTATGTTTAGAGGTCGACCGATGTGGGATTTCCAAAGGCCGATGCAGATACCTTTTTTATATTAATTCAGCCGATGGCCGATATCTAAAGCTGATTTTTGAGGCCGATATACTTTTTTTTTTTTTAAAGCACATTGATTATGAAAGACAATTGAAACACTCATATGATATAAATGTATATATTAGACATTAAATTAAATACACTAATAGAACTCTTAACATTAATGATTATGTAATATCCTTATCCTATTATATCGGCTTTTTATTTGTAAGCCTATTGGCTTCTACCTCTCACATGCAAATGCTGTTATTATTATTACCTTTTTGTTGTATATTCATATTTATGTTCCTTCTTTTTTCATTTAATGGCTACTCTAAAGTGTTAAATAAAAAATGTAAAAAAAATCAAAAAAATCAGCCAATGGGCGGTCTTAAAAAAAAAAAAAGTATATCACCTGGCCGATATTTCGGTCGACCCCTAATTATGTTTCATTTCCACAAATCTGATTCTAATGAGGGCTCAGGTAATTAATTCCCGGTCTGCTCACGCTACCTCACACAGTGCATAAGATTTTTGCGATAAAAGCTGCATTAAAATTAAAATCAACAGCAGGAACTGGAACACAACACCCAGAGGAATAAACACGGCCTCATAATCCCCTTCGTCTGCTCTGGGTTATTATTCACATTTAACTGTAAACAAACAAACAGCTGAGATAGAGACAGGACTGTCTTTATTACCACTGTTAAAACAATCAGCATTAATGGGGAAATATTACACAATACTATCACAGTTCAAAATAATGAGCTGTAAACATGTAGAACACTTGTGTCAAACTCAAGGCTCGGGGCCAAACCCGACCCTTTAGAGGATCGAATTCGGCCCCCAGGAGACTGTAGAAATGACAGAGAAAACATGAATCATAATTCAGTTGTAGATATCTCAGTCACTCCAAATACACTTAAATTTCACAAATTTCCCATGCTTATATCACATGATGGCAGTCATTTTTTATCATTTCAAACTCAAATTGATATACATTTTTTTCTTCAAAATCATGCAAATTTCCTTAAAGCTGATATCCAGAATTTCTGAGAAATCTATAATTTATGTTTATGTAAGTGATTCTTTTGAAATGAGAATAAATATTAACCTAGTCTTTTACTATGGTCTACTGCTGGTGGTCATTCATATACGACAATGTATATAAGTCCCGCCTTTGTCCTATAGACCCCCATACAAATACAAAATTGCGCCGTGATCCAATAGGCTTCCACTTCCTGTAGCGGAGACTGTCAATCAAAGTAAACTGTGCACGAAAACAAGGCCGTGCGTCACAACAGCAAACAGAAACGCCAAAACTTCTACTAATAAACTAAAGAAAAGTCTGGGTACAAAACATGTGCATAAACGTCTTTGTGACCGCAACAGAATTAATCTCGGAGATGCTTTTAAAAGGGGGAGGGACTTGCTGCTTTTCAAAGGATTCCAAACGGACTCTGATTTGGTGACATTTCTCATGGACAGGTAATAAACATGTTTTAATCAAACTACCATAAGTGGTTTATTAGTGAAAAACAATACTACACGTGTGTTGGTGTGTTAAACTTTGTTGTGCGCATGCACAAAAGTAGAGGCGTGGCTTCTGGTAGATTGGCAGAGGCAGGGGGAGGAAGTGGAGCTGTTTAGGGCGGGACATCGAGACGTTCACTTTTGAATTTTCTCTTTTCATCCTCTGGATATCAGCTTTAAAATATGCCACTAACTAAATTAAATCACTGTTCATAATATCAAGGAAATGTAAGTGAATTTAGGTTTATTTTATTTATTGGTTTATTCAACAGGGACAGTGGACATTAATATCAATACAGAAAATGTACCAGATTTAGAGAGAAGGCTATTTTTCATCTGTAGTCCTGGACACAGTGTTCTATTGTTATCCTAAAAGAACAATAATTACGGTACAAGAAATATACAGTGAAGAATGCAACTACATAATAATATATAATACTTCTATTTACATATAAAAAAACAACAGTGTTTCAAAAGACACACTGTTCACAAAATAAAACATTAAAAAGTCACCATGGTCACTGAATGCTTGGATATTGTCAGTCTCTTATACTTTCTATGTCAGTTATACTTGGTAGTTTAAACTAGGACACATTAATGTTGACATTTCTCTTTTTCCTGCCTAAAATCTGTGGCCCACTTGAGATCAAAATGGTCTGTATTTGGCCCCTGAACTAAAATGAGTTTGACATCCCTGATATAGAAGGACAAAAACATGTTTATAATATTCTGTAGAAAGTTTTTGGCATATTAAAGAGAGTTTTAACTCATTTCTGTTTTCTCCAGTTCTTTTTATGTATATATAGAGTCTTATTTACTACTGACAGTGATCATTAATGTTATGGCTGCATGGTAGATCATTCATTTATAATAATTAGTCTCTTGGCAATAGGGTTACTTGTTGTTCTGAGTGCTGTGCTTGGAAATCACAGTGTCCTTGCAGCGTAAGGTCACAGCTGTTTACTTATTGGGAAATCCTGGAAAATTGAGCCATTTGCTCTGATGCAGTCAGTGAGAAACTGCTCTTACCTAATTATGCAGTTCATTCACAGGGAAGCAGGGAATTAGAGGAAAGCAACATGTGCATGAATGTGACACATCATAGATGACAACACACTGGATAGGATCCTCTATCCACAAGATCCTTTAGTAACAGTAGATGTGAATAGTATTCAGAGGTATAAAGTAGGGGTGTCAAACTCATTTTAGTTCAGGGGCCAAATACGGAGCAGTTTATCTTAAGTGGGCCACAGATTTTAGGTGGGAAAATTAATCATTTTATCATTATTGTGCTCTAGCTTGCACTTCCACGCATAAATAAATGATAAAATATGTACGAAACTGATAATATCAAAGCAATAAGTGACAGATATCGGTCCCTGCATGGTTTTCACATCCATGTTATTTGATGTTGTGGCCCATTTTTATGTAATTTGAGGAAATTCCATGTAATAATTGGAAGAAAATTGCCGGATTTTAGGGAAATTGAGAATTCTTTCAATAATTTGAGATTAAATCATGAGATACAAGCCTGGGTAATGTGAGCCTGCTAATATTGTGGAGTTTCACTGAATTTGTGTATTAATTTGGAGATAACTACTACTGAATTAGTTGGTAATTTACACAATGATTCATGGTTTCTCTAACTTTCTTGCTTGCTGCTGGAGGCCAAACTGGATGCTCTATAGGGCCATATTTGGCCCCCGGGCTTTGAGTTTGACACACGTGGTGTAAAGAGTACTGATAAATCATACTCAAGTAGAAGTACTCTTACTTGTTTGAAGTTGTACTCAAGTACAAGTACAATTAAGTCCAATATAAAATACTTAACTTCAAGTAAAAAGTAGCTAAATTAAATAGTACTCAAAGTAATAGTTACTAGTTACTTTCACCCCCACGTTTATTTTGCTAATAAATCTTGCCACGGTTCCCTTGCATACAGTAAACAGCTCATGTTTAAACTTAAAAAGGAAGAGATCAATTCTTGCACAATTGGAACTTAATTTATTTTCCAGTTTAAATGGAAATTTCCATTAATTTATTTTCCATCTGTATAAAATAAGTTAATCTTCTTTTAAAATATATTTAACTACAAGTAAAATTACTGATTGAAAAATATACTTAAAAAAAGTACAAGTACCCATAAAAACCACTCAATTACAGTAATGTGACTACTTGTAATCTGTTACTTTCACCTCTGATAGTATTAAATAAAAGTGAAAAGTTGTCACTAACATAAATCAATCACCAATGCACTTGTTGTCCAGATGCTACAAACAGATTCCACCTGGTTTGCATTGATAGTGGGATGCTAAGCTACATGGCTAGCTCAGCTGATCCCATCCCGACTGTCAACAACACACCGACCATACGCCCATTATCGGACAGAGACGAGCCTGTCTATGCCTGACCATGTGGATGTTTTACCTAAACAATCCTAGAGAACTATTTTAATACCAAATAACTCTGCTAAAATGATTTAAAACAGTCTGCGTAAAATAAGAGTGGTTTTCTTGTAAAATGCGTAGCCAAAGTTCATTTGAAAAACAAGCATTTTTGATTCATTGGATGTTAACGCTCTGTTAACTTCTGGGAAACAACGTCCATCTAAACACATTACATTAAAAGTCGTAACAGTGAGGTGCAGTATTGACAGCTTTCTGATGGCAGTGAAAAATAATGGAAATAGTCTAAAAAGTGACAGCATGCAGATTGGAGGGACGGTGATCGAGGTGTCCGGTAATGGAACCATCAGTCATCGCCTGGTGTCTATGAAAACCTTGCTGCTTTATTCTTAAATGATTAATATGTGTCAAGGCAATAATTTTATAGCTCAGTTAAAGGAAACCTGAGTTTAACACTAAAAAATGTCTGAAAAACCACAGGATAACAGGAGAACCACGATGTCCGATATTGGAACCAGTGACGCAGCATTAGACTCAAACCACCACCACTCTGGATTATGTAGTATTTAAACCATAAATAACAAACATTATTTGCGAGTCATCGTTGGAAACATGGGAATGTGTTCAGCAATAAATTCCGCTGCTTGTCACCGTTTAATGAACGTTTATTATCCGGTAAAATCTCACCGTGTGTGACTGAAGGCTCTGACTGGTTTCGATCACCGCGGTCAGAGGGACGGTGTCGTCCAGCAACAGGCGACCAGGGACCGGCTTCTCCTGAAGAAACATGCCGGTCAAGGACCACCGACAGACCGCAGCGTCTGTCGCAGACGAACCGAGACGGAGAACCAGCAACGTCCCAAACGAGTGGAACAAGCCAGGCTAACTGAGGCTAACTAGGGCTAGCGCCAACATACAGTAACCAGGAAGAGCGACGTGCGTCTTACGTCATCACGCTGACTGTGGAAAATAAAAGCAGGCAAAAAATAAAATAAAATAAATAAATTAAAGCAGGCGTATCATCGCCACCTGTTTGTAATAATATGGAATAAAATAGAATCTATCTATAAAGCAGGGAACCTCACACACATGGTCACAGTTATGCGATCAAATAAATTCATTCAATTGCTGTCACAAAAATATTGCACTACATGTATAGTGTTGACCTTCGACAGCATGTGCAGGCAAGGAAGACAAAAAATAATAATGATAATAATAATAATAAGCCAATTTGAGAGCCTTTGCATTTTTTTTTTCATTCCTAGTTTATCAACTAAAAGGGAATCAGTCAACAAAGAAAAAGAAAAAAAAAACAACTGCTCGTGTAACAAAATCTGTCTAAAATTAAAGATTCCTTCAAATGAGATTAACAACAGCATATTTGTAATATCATAATAAGAGCTACTGGTACTAGATTATAAAGAAAATGCAAACTTCAAAATGTGTAAATAGCCAAGAACAAAAATCACATCTTTTTAGAGCAGAATGTCTTGTCTGAATCTGGTCTTTCTTCACTTTTGGTCAAATTTCTCTACTAGAAGGATGGGCAATGGGAGAGTTCACAAGTCCTGAGGATGTGGAAGACGTCCACCACCAGATTGGAATGTATGACATCGGGTCTTCTGCTGATTGGATCTGGCATTTTCCTGAATTATCGCAAAATTGGATCACGTTGGCAGCACGATTGGAAGCCGCAGTTAACGACGAATGGAGCCAAACTCTCCAAACTCTCTCAGATGGATTCCACCATGGAACTTTAAGAGGAGGATAGTTTGTCTCACTGGATATTGCCACACCATTGAATTACTTATTAAACTGACCAGGAACAGTAGGGCTGGCAGCCATGTTATGGCTAGCCCGTCTCAAAACACCTTATCTATTCTCATCCCCCCCCCCCCCCCCCTCCTGAATGAACAGCCCGTGGTCTGTTTTCTTCTCTCCAAACTCTCCAAGGACGGAATGTTGATAAGACGCTCTGACCTTACCCTCATTTTTCATGTACACCTGGACTCGGCTCTGCCGACGAACTCTCGAGGTCATCTCTATGTGAGAGTCAGCAGCAGAGTCTGAGTAAACAGGCTTATCTCAACAAACACTTTCACTCCCCCTACATCACTACATATCCTGTCTTTGTCACCGTCTCCTCTGGTTCCAACCCTCCTCCCTCCCAGCGGTTGGGCAGTGGGAGGGCAGCGCCACACTCTGGCTGACCTGCGAACTACCCATCCTAAAGATCCATTCCTTGTGCTCACGTGCTGTTGTATTGAATTGTATGTTGTGTTTGTTGTGTTTACGTTGCAAGGTTTGCTGAAGAGTTTTTTCATGATCCCAAACTCCGCCCCTCTCTACAAGGGCCTAGTTTGGTTTTTGCCTTTTTTAAATCTCTTCTTCTTACCCATTGTTTCATATTTCTCATCTAACAAACGCATCGCTGCTCTTGCTGGCTGCTCCCCAGTACCCCCATACCTGTTCCCCATGTGATATGTTATTGTCTTTCATGTTTCTTGGTCGGGATGTAACTGAAACTGAATTTCCCCTCGGGGATTAATAAAGTATAATCAATTCAATAATCAATGTCAAACTCAAGGCCCAGGAGCTTATTCTGGCCCTTTAGAACATTTAATTCAGCTTGCAGGGGAAAGTAAACTAAAAATCACAGAAAACGAATCATTTTGTCAATAACCTACTAATTCAGTTGTAGATATCACAGCCCCTCCTTTTTAATCACAAATTGTTGAAAGAACTCTCACTTTTTTTCCAAAATCCAGCAATTTTCCTCAAGTTATTCCACAATAATTCTTCAAACCAAATAAAATGTGGTCACAAAATCAAGGAAATTTAAATGTAGATCCTGCTGTTATTTGTCACATTGCCTGAATATTATCGATACCTTACATACTTTATATATTATTAAGAGATGGAAGCGCAAACTAGGGCATTATTAATCTTGATATTGCTCATTTTCACAGGTTTAAATCTGCGGCCTAACAAATCAAACTAATGCGTATTATTTAGCCCATGAACTAAAATGAATTCAATGCTCCTGGTTTAAAGCAACTAATGTATTTTTCCAAATAACATAGTAAGGCAGGCAGTGTTTCCAAAATGGGGGTACGCGGGGTACGCGATGGCCCTAGAGAGAGAGAGAGAGAGAGAGAGAGAGAGAGAGAGAGAGAGAGAGAGAGAGAGAGAGAGAGAGAGAGAGAGAGAGAGAGAGAGAGGAAAATTAACAAATAAAAGCATTAAAAATATGGATTTTTGTAATGTTTATTTCTAGTTAATGACTATCATACTAAATATTACTAGCAACTCACAAAATAACCAAAACACACAAAAAGAGATAAAATATACCGAATAATAGAGGTGCAACTAATGATTATTTTCATTTTAAGATTCATCGGTCAATAAATTAATCAATTATGTGATTTATTTTTAAACATAGTTTATCTAAAAAGCATTTATACTCTGCTTAAACTATTTAAACTGTAGTAAAAGTGTCCCTTACGCACAAACGCTTGCGCACGAAGTCACACAAAAACAATCGTGCGCGCGCGCACACAAACACTCGTGGTGCGCGCGCCGCACACAAAGCTCTGCAGGTGAATCAAACGGTTCGACTCACGTTCAGTGACGTAAATCCCACGACGTAACAAATCAATAATGAAATTCGTTACCAACGCTTTTAATAGTCGATTTTTATCGATTCATTGTTACAGCTTTTACTGAATAATGAAAACAAACATAAAAATGACACCAAAAACACAGAGAAAAATATTTCCCATTATCAGCAACATACAAAACGACAAGACACACTAAATGAGACAAAAACACACAAGCTCACTGCAAAATACACAAAAACAAACATACAAAACGACACCAAACACACACACATTCATTTTAATAATGCCAACACACACAAAATAAACAAAATAAGAAAAAAAATATACTGAATATTAAAAAACAAACAAAATTCACAAAATGACAAAAAAAAAAATACAAAAAATGATAGAAATGATCTTGATTAGAACATGAACTGAAAATACAAGGAACAGTCCTACATCAGGAGGGAGATGACCAGTGATGATAAAATCTATAGAAATCTATTCAGAAGGCACTAAATACTGTTTCATTACATTTATTTAGAAAATTAGATTCTTTAAAATCTGTGTCATCACTCATTCATTTCATGATTATGCTCTATAGTTGTTTTTTTTTTTACAGAATTCTGAACAAAATGTTGTATTCGGACAATGGGGGAAAGCTACTTGAGCCAAAAAAGTTTGAGAACCACTGCCCTAATATTATGGCTGACAAATATATCAAGGCCACACTTCAATTTTATTCAAGTTAAATGTACAGGTACAAACACAGAACAGCGTGAAGCTGATAATTTAAGTCTATTAAACAGTAAATCAGGTGTATTTTGGTGTCGATAAGAGTTTAAATATTTCCTTTTCTCAGCCTTTCTGCTGGTCCTCAGGCAACATCACCATCACCTCCCCCTCCATCACCACTCTGTCTTTAACGGAACACGTGACGGCGATGAACGCAAACGACATCTTGATCTTCTGCACCTCGGCCTCTGCCACCACCTCCTCGCCCACGTACAGCGGCGCCGGGAAGCGGATCTCCTGGTAGAGGAAGACGCAGCCGCGCCCTGGCATCTTGGTGCCGAGCACTGCTGAGATCAGCCCGTTGATGAGCACGCCGTGCACGATGGGCGTCTCAAACGCCGTGGTTTTGGCGTAGGCGGCGTCCAGGTGGAGGGGGTTAGTGTCACCCGTCAGCTCCGCAAACAGCTCCACATCACGTGATGAGAAAGCTTTAGTGAGTGAAGCTCGCTGTCCTATGTGGAGACGACGACGAAGAGGAGGAGCGATGAAGGAGGAGGAGAAGAAGAGCTTTAGTGGATGAAGGACTTTTCTCCACGGTAACGCCATGACGACAAAAACAAATCACTTCCTGCTTCAGTCGAGCTGCAGATCCCGACTGTTTCCTGTCAGCGCTAGCAAGTACGGAGACACCTGAAGGCAACACGAGGGGCAGAGAGCAGATTTGATGTTAATGGTGAAAAACGTCATTATGTAACATGTTTAGTCTGGTGTTCTTCACTGACTCACACTGACCAGTTCTTTTTAAATGAGCTCGAAAATAAAATGAAAATTCTTGGCCAAAACCGAAAATGAGAAAACCAAAACAAACTATTAATGCTAATTATTAGTACCATTGCATTTATGGCTCTGAGTCGGAATGTGTTGTAACTTCACCCAAAAATGAAAACATTGCAATTGTATAAATTAATATTAATGCTTGAAAGAATAAATCAATTATTCTTTGAACATTTCCGCACAACATAATGGTGATAGATGAGACAGTCTTGACGGCTGGCTTTGGGAGCCAAAGATGATGAGCCATTTGGTTTTTGATTCAGGCTAGCTCAATTTGAACAGCCTTTATTCCCAGGTCTCCCAGCAGTAATCCAATGAGGAGGCCTTTTAACTAGAAAACCGAGCGATCAACTTCTCCAAGTTGGATTCAATTTTGTGTAAACGTTCCAAAGCAGCCTCCTGCTTGCTTTTGAGATCATTCATCACATGAGTCTGAGTGTTGAGAGCCCTGCTCCATCCATCAGAAATGACTTCCCAAAACAGCTGCCAATAATACAGACTTTGCGATAGGTCAGAAAGCTGCCAGCTCCAATCAGCAGCATGCCTGCTACCATAACTCTAATCATGTAGATGTTTTCCACAGACACAGAACTAGCCACTTGTTCAAAGTGTCGAGCGCATATCCAACAACAAACTTGCCGCTCGGACAGGCGGGCTCACCACTGCCCGATCTTTTTGTCAAAAAAAATGTGATCGATTGCATTGAGAGACCAACTGATCAATTCCATAATTTTAGTTTGGACAGAGATGCAAAGAGAGGCTCCTATTAGATTCACAAGACCAGACAAAACAAAGCAGCAGCAAGGACAGATATGGTGGGAAAGAGGGAGCAGAGAAAACGCGACCGCCTTCGTCGAGGAGCAGAAGAGGAAGTCCTGATGAAGGTATCAGAGGATCTCTGTGAAACGTGTGCCAACAGACTCTGATTAATACTGCTGATGTGCAGCCATGTGTCAAGCTGCGGTGTAGAAGTCCATGCTAACGAAGGCTAACAATTACTACAGTGTCGACGTGACTCAGAAACATAAAACACACTTAAATCCCCCGTCTCAGAAAACCCTTTAGTTCTCAGATGTATTGAAATACAGACGCTCTGAGTCTGCAGACATGTTGACCCGTTTCAGCTGAAAACCAAAAATGTACTTTAGGGCCATTTTCAGGCAAAAAGTTTCAGTGGCCAAAATGTTGGTGCATCACTAATGGAAGTCAAATACATTCAATACAGTGATCAGGGATCACTGTATAAAGACATAATTATGTATTTGATGTATACATAACAACGCTCTTATCTGCATTTCATTCTAACAAGATTTAAAATAGGTTTTATTCTACAGACCTGATTCACTCTGAAGGCACAGTTGTGGTTCTCGTAGGAACTGATCAGAGTCAGCGAGCTCCACAGCTTCACCAAACCTCTAACACACGCATGCACGCACGCGCACACACACACACACACGCACGCACGCACGCACGCACACACACACACACAGAAATAGTTTTTCAAACTCTGGGAGAGATTTCTTGTTGATAAACATCATTAGTGAAGTTTCTCCTAAAGCTCACCTGCTGTAAATGCGCAGAATGGCAGTCAGAGAGTCTTCTTCGTATTTCAACACATCAAAGTTTATTGCTGCTCCCGCCTGAATCACACACACACACACACACACACACACACACACACACACACACACACACACACACACACACACACACACACACACACACACACACACACACACACACACACACACACACACACACACACACACACACACGCGCGAAGGAAAGAACAAATGTTAGACATCATAAAATACACAAACACGCTTTGTTCACATTCTTTTTCAAAACGTGGAATCCAAACCCAAATGTTACCGTGCACATTGTTCATGGTTGAGGTCAATTATAATTAGTGATGAAACGGGTCATCATTGATTTGTGATCCATACGGATCACTCTCCATGGTTCGGCGCGCACGTGGTCCGCGGATTGATTGATGGTAAATAAAAATAAAAAAAAAAACAAAAACTTTTTTATAATGATCAGCGCATCATTAGTAATGCCTCGATGAAGCCTGTTCCGTTTGCGACGTCCGTCCGTGTGTGTGTGTGTGTGTGTAACTCCGTGTGTCCATGCGTGTGTGCGCGCGCAACTGACAGCGGGTGCACTTGCATATGTGTGGTTCAGGCTCTTGATTGTGTATCTGTGTGTGATTGCATGAGAGTTGAAGAACACACACATACAGGGAGAGAGAGAGAGAGGAACAGCTCTGTGTGTGTGCGTAATAAGTGTCGTCATGTTTATGCTTCTGTCCATCCATGTCTTTTAAGGCTCTTATTAAATAAATATCGGCTCTAGTCAGAATGGCCATACTTGACTATTGTAAGAATTAGAAATTAAAAGTCAGATCTGCTTTCTTTTTGATGATGTGGGCGTAGGCTAGTATTTAATTCACTCTCCATGTTTAAAAAAAGATGATGCTTTAAATTTTTTTCCATAAACTTCATCCTGTTTAAAAGATGAAGGTGTCATGCCTTATATTACACTTTAATTTGTTTTTATATGATGCAAAATGTTATTTAAGCATTGAAGTGACACCTCAAGTTAAACGTTATTTGTATTTAATGAGCAGAAAAATGTTGCGCTAAGTGTTCTACAAAATAAATGGAGAGTTATTTGTCTGGTCTTTTTTATTTTTCCTGCTGATCCGATCCGTGACTCAAAACCGTGAGTTTTTTGATCCGTTGCACCACTAATTATTATTGTAATTGTGTAATTAATAATCAATGACAATTATGGCATAATTATAATGAACAGAAAATGAGTAAAAACAAGGAAAAATTGACTCAAATTGTTAAAAAAAAAAAAAAAAAATTCTTAGTTTCTCGAAATCATCAGGCGACCTCGTCCCAGTGTTTCGCGACCCAAATGGGGTCCTGACCCCGGGGTTGAGAAACTCTGAATATAAACACAAATTCCACCACTATTTTTCCTGAGGATAAATTCAGCTCCAGCTTAACATTATCAGCTGGTTTTAATGAATGATGATGGCTTTAAAGTCTCACCTGTCCATGTAGAGTCCTCAGGCCTGTTATAATGAAGTTCTTTAACTCCACAACACTCGGTCTGATCCTCTGATCATCCACAACTCTGAGGAGAAACAACACAGGACCAGAAACAAATGCATTTGAGCAGGTTATATTAATAATGTAAATATTAAGTTTAATTATGGACTTACAGACAGACTCTCATGTAATGGTACGGTGAAGAGTTCTTCAGCACCACACGTCGGTAAACGGACGTTTCCTCTTTCTCGTCGGTGTTTCTCATCCTACTCACGCATTAGTGATCAGCAGCAGATCAATCAGCTGATAGCAGGAGGAGAAAAAACAATACACATATTGATCTGGATCTGCAAATATTATTATTATTATCTTTAGTATTTACAGAGTGCAACATTTGCAAAATATTTTGATTATGACAATTTAGCTAAACTTAGCATAACTCAAACTTTTTTGGGTCGTGATCCCATTTTGATATCATACATTTGTAGCGACCCCGGATACTTTTATTTTTATTATTTTTTGATCATGTTTGTGATACGAGTAAACACTATGGTGACAGGATGCACCAGCTCAGATATTGTTCTAGTGTATTTCCTTTTTTATTTTTTTAAACTAAATTTATATTTGAGGAAGTGAAAGTATAAAGTACAGTAGTTTGACATGGTGTGTGGTGTTTTAATTTGAAAAGGAATATTCATTTTCAAAAAATACAAAAATATAATTTTCATTTTAATGATTATTTAATTGTTAAACTGTATTTTACTAGTACTACTAGATGTATATCTGAGGAAGTTAAAGTATATATACAGTTGTTTGAGATGTTTTATTTTGAAAAAGAATACTGATTTAAAAAAATTACGAAAATATAATTGTAATTTTATTTAATTATTGAATTAACTATTTAAATATAACATTTTAATACAGCCTTTTTTAAACTACATTTATATTTGATTACAATTGTTTGACATTGTATTTGTTGTTTTAATTTGAAATGGAATAATCGTTTTAAAAAATGAC
Organism: Gouania willdenowi; assembly: GCF_900634775.1. NCBI lineage: Eukaryota > Metazoa > Chordata > Actinopteri > Blenniiformes > Gobiesocidae > Gouania > Gouania willdenowi. Next base: position 4,249,552 of record NC_041048.1, on the reverse strand, counting down.
AAAAATATAATTAAAATTTTCATTATTATTTAATATTTATGTTGTAATAAAAAAGTATAGCATACAGTTGTTTGAGATTGTATGTGATGTTTTAATAAAAAAAAGCAATATTAAGTAAAAACATTACAAAAATATCATTTTAATCAGTAATTTAAAAAAATCAATTACTAGACATTTCAGGCGATTTCTGTTTTTAATCAGAGTTGGAATAATTAATTATATTACTTTAGTGTTTACAGTTTGTATGATTTTTCAAGTTATATAAAAACTTAAAATTGTTTTTTAATTTCATAAAGTTCTTATTATACTGAAAAATAAATACAAATAAACTCAGTACATGATTAAGTAATAGTGTTGTTCAATATTTACAGTTAGAATATTCTAAAAAAAAAATAGTATGATTAATGATTAACTGTATTTCTTTAAGACTTACAGTTTGTAAGATTTGCATTATTACTTATTTTACGACAGTATATAACCACACTTGATTTAATGATCTATTATTTAAACAAACTGTTTATTAACGCATGCGTCATGACGGATAAGGTCAACTAGTTTAATCACGGTTAGCTTTAGCTAAGCTTTATTTTTAACAGCCACACTAGCAGAAAAACAGCGGATAAACAATAAACTAAAGTGTTGCTCAGGTAACGTTGCATTAATGTCGTTAAAACGCGTTAAAAGCGCCAAACTCACCATGAACACACCACGTGCCGCACATTCATTACGCAGGAGCCTTTCTGCTCTGCGCATGCGCACTGTGCCATCAAAGATCTGAGAACGTGAAGATGATCACTGCGCTGAACAAATGGAGACCGAGTCACAGACAAGAAAGATGTGAATTCCCAGTGTTTGCAAAAAATGACATATTTACAAACAAATAAATAAATAAATGCTGAATTAAATGAATACATAAATTAATATACACTTGTACAAAAAATAGTTGTTCAAGTATAAATTAACACATACAATAATAAATAAATAAATAATGAAATGCTTATTTTATAATGTCTTTGTCATCCATCCATCCATTTTATGACCCGCTTGTTCCTGTTTTCAGGGTCGCGGGGGTCTTTGTTACCATTTAAAAAAATATATATTTATTTCCTCAATTATCTATGTATGCATTTATTTGTGATATTCTATATTCATATCATGTAGATGTAATTGCATTTCCACATTTACTTATTTGTAGTCATGTAATTTTTTGTCCTCATAAACAACACTGTTTTTCATAAGTATTAATATCACTGAACCAAATACCACTAAGTGATCAAACTCAGGCCTTCAGCTCAGACAGAAATCCTTTCTCTTTTTTTTTTATTTTATTTTGAAAATATTGATTAAAGGGATTGTGATTTGATGCAGATTCAAAATGCAGATTTTCACTGTATTTTTTTGTTTCTAATCGTGATCACTGATGAATTGCTGTTTTTAGAAACATAACATTTACATTCAGACTAAGGACATCTTTTTACCATCAAACCAGCAGATAATATCTGTAGCAGCATCCTTGCCTGTAACGTATAAAATTACAAAAAACTCTAAACACAAAGAAAGGGTTGTTCTAAATAATAGATTATATGCTGTTTTTTATTTTATTTTTTACAATAAACTATAACCATAGCGATTTAGAAACATTTCTACAGTAATTTATGTAATTTACAAATTAAATCGATTATTCGAAATTAATGAAGCTGCACTGATTATTTCTCTCACCCCTTCCTTTAAACAGTAAGAACACAGTTGCCCCATTAGAGCAAGAAATGTACACAAAAAGGTTTACAAAGCAATGCGATGCAAGATCTATTAAAATAAATTAAATAAATAGCATTTTTTTAGTTGTTGATCAACAGATTTAATGCAGAATTACCGTTCATTTACAGTGGGTTCTGTTGGCTTATGGTGCATTAGTGGAAAATGGATGAGGAACGATTGCAAAAGGATCTAATGACCCAAACACGTCTTCCTTCAAAAGATTTATTACTCAAATCTGTTCAACATTTTTCTGTTATTGCTTTACATTTATTTGCTTATCAGAAATCTCACACATTATTACATTGACATTCTCTACAGTGCAACGTTTCATGAGGTCAAATATATTGTTACTGAAAAGGTTTCCTTACAAATATAAGAGAAAATGTGGAATAAAACCAGTAAAAACTTTAAAAGGGAATGTGTGCAGTAATGAAAATGAACTATTTCCAAACATTTGTTTTTTTTTAAAGCATCTGTTTTCTTTTCACAGTTCTGCAAAAACAATAATACCATAAAAACAGCAGCATCATCGTCTTCCAGCTCACCTCCATCATCCACCCTGTGGTACAAGTACATTTCACACTTTAGGAAAGTTTCTTTGCATTTACGTTGTTGACTTCCTGCACAGACAGGAAGTCCATTATGAGCTTGGCGGTCTTTCTCGGCCGCTCCAGCGCCAAAGAGTGTCCGCAGTTGTCCACAAGCTCCACCCGACAGTCTGGGAGCGCCGCCTGCAGCACGGACGCACCAGAAACATCCAATACCTGAGGGTAAAGGTAGAAAACACACACATCGTGGTTTGAAAATGTACTAAAATACTGGCTCTCACTTTATTTAAAACATAAAGGTTAAATAACGCAACATTACATTAACAACACATTATGTTCTGTTGATAACTTCTTACATTTATTTATTGAAGTTTATAAATAATAATTTATGAAAAACCTCTTTTCTACTTCGTACTGTACACTATAAACTCATTGAGTATATACTGTCTACTATATACTATGAACATGATTAGGCTGTGACCATTCCCACTAAAGTATGCTTCCAAGTTTCCCAAGATGCACTTGGAACCCAAACTCTAACGGTTACCGTGCACCTTGTTTACTGAAAATCATACATGAGTGCTTTGTGAGCTCAACAATTATAGCTGCTGCACAGCAATGGTCAGGGCCAGTCAATTAAATTAAAAACATGATTATCCAACCATACATTTTCTGACTCGCTTATTCTTGTTTTCAGGGTAGCGGGGGTCTGCTAGTGCCTAACTCCAGGTGGGGGTACACCCTGGACAGGGCACCAGTCCATTACAGGACAACACGCACAGACAACCACTCACACACACAATCACTACTACGGGAAATGTTGGACTCCAATCAACTTAACAGTCATGTTTTTGGATTGTGAGAGAAAGCTGGAGTCTATGAAACCTCACCTGTACTGCTGTACTGTCCAGTATCCAGGGATTTATTTCAAAGTTACTGCATTGATTTCACTGAATCATGATTGGAATCAAATCGTTAAAACTAATCGCTACACCTTTAACGTTTAACATTGACTGTTGTTTCTGTGATGATTTATTTACCTGGTCCTCCGTCCCCCAGATGACCTGCAGAGGCGCTGTGATCAGATGCATGTTCTCCTGCAGCATGTAACGACACTTCTCCCCAACGATCTCCATGAAAACTACAAACACAGACATGGTTTGTCTTCACTAATAGTAGAAGTTGTGGTTAGCAGCACCATCATAAGGTTGGCTTTGATAATCTGACAAAGAGCGGATGACGGATAATGAAGAGTCGACTCACCTTCTTTGTAGAAACCATTGTTTTTGATCCTGTTGTTCAGGAGACCTTTAAGGAACTGAAAAACAAATTGAAAATGTATATAAGTCGCACTGGACTATAAGTCCTATTTATTTAAAAATTAGCATAAATAAACATGTGGTAATATCAGCCTGTATCTAAAATATACAAGTTGCACTGGACTATAGGTTGCATTCATTTAGACACTTATTTAAACAAAATCCAATACCAAGAATAGATTTTTCTGGAAAGAAAAGTTATTAAACTACACAATAGCAGTATCTGGTTATATCAACCTGCATCTAAAATCTTTGATATAATACTCTGTATTTTCCAGACTATACGTCTAATGAGTCCTGAAGAGAAAAAAACCCTAACATATATAAGTCACATATATTTAGAAATGCATTTAAAAAAAAAAATCCAAAACCAAGAATAGACTTTTACTTTGGAAAGGAAAGTTATTCAACTACACAGTAGCACACAGAACGATAGCAGCAAAAAGCTTTTTTTGTACCTGTCGAGGGAATTTCATGGGTGCGTGACAGCAGAGGCTCAGCATGTCCTCTAACTCCTGAACGGTGGTGGGGATCAGCGGGATCGACTCGTTCTCCTGTGGATTTTCTTCCAGTTCCTTCAGACGACTGATGAACTTTGATTCCTTTGGGTAATCCAGTCCTGGAGAAACATGGACGAGGCTTCAGTTAAAAACGTAGTCGTCAAACATCAGAAAGAGTCATGCTGAGGAGATGCTGTAGATACCTGCTGGACACATCAGTGTGAGGCTGCACAGGTGTGTGGGATACCGGGCGGCGTAGACACCGGCCACGTTCCCTCCCATTGAGGTGCCCACCAGGTGGAAGGGTGTTTTATCCAGACCGAGACTCTGCACAAACTGCACAGAGTGTGGTTTTAGTCACGAGAAATAACCTAGAAATGTTTAAACAAGACTAAAAAGGAAATGTAATTTTATCTACAGTGGGAATAAAGGGAAGTGATAGCAGCAGACAAAAATGTAAATAAAATAAAAAGAGTATTCGTTATATCGACCTGCATCTAAAATCTCTGCTATAATAGGGTTTATATGGGGTGGATGTTTAATTCATTTTTATCTTTGTAAAAGCACTTTGAGCTGCATTTTATTGTATGAAAAGTGTTTTTGATAAATAAAGATTGATTTGATAAAATACACATTATTTTACTGACTATAAGTCGCATTAGCCAAATAATGCGTCATGAAAAAGGAAAAATAAACAAACAAAAACATATAAGTCGCACTAGGTTATAAGTTGCATTTATTTAGCAATTTCTTTCACAAAATCCAAGACCAATAATAAATATTTAATCTGGAAAGGAAAGTTATTAAATAACACGACAGCAGACAGAACTACAGGCTGAGCTTTATGTTAACGTAACACATTAACAGTTATTCAGCTAATAACTAGCTAATAATGTACATAACTTACTTGCTGGTATTTTAATGTATTTATAGTTGGAATAAAGGAAAACAACAATGAAATTCAACAATTATATGCCACACATTTCTCATATAGAGGCTCTGATTTTCCAATTTTAAAATTTCCTAAATTCAGAATTTGAATTGGTTTACTCACACTAATTAGATTCATTACAGGCTAATAAACTTCCTAAAATCATGCCAGACGTACTTAATACAGTTAATGATGTTAACGTTTGTTATTAATATCATATTTCTCCGCTGTCTGTGTCAAATACACACAATGAAATCACGTGAGATTATGCACGAGATTTGACACCTGTCCAATTGCTAAAGTTGCTACACATTAGGCCACCACAAAATTGCGTTAAAATGCGACATATTGTCAAAAAATGTTGTATCTCCTGTCGTACTGTAATTTAAGCTTGATTTTGAAAACAATAAATCAAAAATATTAATGATATTAGCATTTCAGTTTCAGGAAGTGAATTCCACTTTTCCCCGTTTATTTTCTGCGATCACTGAAAATGTGCGTCACTACTTATGATATGTTGAGGGGGAAAGTGTGGCTGTAACTAGTCTTTATTCAAACGACGTTATTCAAACAGTCATGATGGCATGAACAGTAAAGGTCTATAATCTTCCTTAGGGCGTCTCATTGGTCACTGCTGTGATAAATATGTGGAGAAAAATGAAATGTTTGTTGCACAAAAAAAACTAACACAGAGGTTATTCATGTGATTGTAATGGTAATAAATGCCATTAAATTGGTGGTTTGTGTTTCTTACAATTGGTGAAAACACACACACACACACATATACTGTATATATATATATATATATATATACACACATAATCAGACCTGGTGGATTCTGTTGGCTTGGCCCTGGATGCTGTAATCCTGAGGGCCTGTGCGGCTCGTCCCCTCGTGTCCAGGCATGTCCACACACACCACATGTTGGTCCCTGGGGAGGTACTGGTTTATACACAAAAACAAATACACAGCATTAACAACCAGCTCGTTTTATCACGCGTTTGCATAAACTATGAAAGTGACAAACGGGTTATAAACATGGCAATAAATCATAGCAATGTCATAAATTGTGCCTTTTTTTGTTAAGATCACATGAAATTATTTTCTATCATTTCTTTTCTCCACTTGTCCATTAAAATTACAAGTTAACCCAGTGGTTCTCAACCTTTTCAGCCCATGATCCCCAAAATAAAGGTTCCAGAGACCGGGGACCCCCACTGTAGCTGAAGGTGGTTGAACACAGACATGAACATTGAAGAACAGTCATGTGGACAGTGTTTCATTCTGTTCCCTTCACTCCGTCTTAACGCATACAGAATGGACGTTGTTATTTCCCAGTTGCTCTTTATTTATCCTCGTGTCTCTCAGCATACATATTACTGCAGTCGGCTCTAGCTCCGGTCCGTGTCCCACTCAAATCGGTCCCCCTAGGAACACCTATATACAGTACATAGCCCTTGACACAGACAGGACCATCTATAAGGGGGAATAAAGGGGAGAGATTTATGGGGTCCATCCATAAAGTCAGCAAAATGATGGTCTATTGTTCTATGAATCTGTGATAACCACATTTATTTATCTGAATAATATCCACTAATATCCAGGAAGTTTATTATTATTTGCTCCATAGTATATAATAAATCCTTGTTTTAATCAGAAATAAAAATGATTTCAAAGTGACCAAAAATGGTGGAAAAGGAGGTGAAATGGGATTTTAAAAACCACAGAAATTTGTTAAACCTTACAAATTAGAGTAGTAAAAAATGGACAGAAAAATTGGTAAAAAAGGTTTCAAAGTGTCAATATTGGAACAATTAGTTTAAATTGGTAAATAATGGGCATGACAAATGGTGCATGTGGTTAAATTGGCAAAAATAAGCATGAAATATGGTGAAATGAGGTTAAAAGTGACAATAATAGGTCAAAATATGCAACATTAGGTGGGAAAAGTGGTGGGAATGGTTTATAAGTGCCAAAAATGTCATGAAATTGGTAAAAATGTGCAGAAAAAGCAGAAATGGGAGTAATGTAGCAAAAATGTGGCAAGAAAATAGGTTAAAAATAGGTTAAAATATGGCAAGTTTGGTGTAGTTGCAGAAAAAGGTTAAAAATAAGCAAAAATGAGCTCAAATTGTAAAAAAAAATATATATAAAAAATCCTAGTTTCTTGAAGGCATCTAGAGACCCCTCTCCCAGTGTCTTGCGACCGCAAATGGGATCCTGACCCCAAGGTTGAGAACGACCGAGTTAACAGATACAAACTACAGTGTTGGTTCCCCTTCTTCCTTTTAGAATAGATAAAGTACAATCTAATCTCATCTTCAACCAATACGCCAACTTTTAAATGAATGAATGGATGTGGTTACCTTGACAACAGGGAGCCACATGTCCTTTGTGGCTGAGAAGCCATGCAGCAGCAGCAGCGATGGCGTGACACGTCCTGGCGTTCCTCGACTGGAGTAACAGAAGCGATAACTTCCATAGTGGGAGTAACTGACCACCAGGCCCAGTTTACGCCGCATGTACCTGCAGAACGGATTCATCCACATTATCAGGGTTTGGGTTTTTGAGAGCTTCACATTGTGTTTGGTTATTGTGATTGAATATATCAATCCAACATTATTTATATAGCATCTTTATTACAGATTCAACTGTGATCCATAGTACCTGATAGAACTGTTCAACGATGAAAAGTGAAATGACAAAAAGGTTTAGAGACGAATGCACACAGAAGTTATTTAATAAAATATTTAAAAAGATGACAAATAAGAAAGAGTGAGCGATAAAAACACAGCAGATAAGCGAAGAATTTATAAAATATAAAACATAAAGATTAGCATAAAAACAGTAAAAGTTAAAAACAACAATAATAATAAAAAAGAATAGATTTCACATATGAAATAATTCAAAGAATAAAATGATAAAGCACTAAATAAAATCCAGACTGAATAAATAGGTTTTCAGCTTGTGTTTTAAAATCGTAAAATTCTCTATTGGGTTAGTTCACATGTGTGAAACTCATGGCCCGGGGGCCAAATCTGGCCCATTGGAGCATCCAATTTGGCCCGCAGGAGAAAGTAAAAAAATTACAGAGAAAACATGAATCATTGTGTAAATTAAACTCGACACTACTGGTGCTTATATTGCATGATTGCAGTCATTTTTAATGTTAAACTGTTGAAAAATTCTTACAAAATTCTTCAATTTTCCTCAAATTATTACATAATATTTCCATTAATAAAATAGAAATTGGTCACATGAGAAATTTAAAGTGAAGATCCTGTTAGGACTGATATCTGTCACTTATTGCTAGAATATTGTTGTTTTCTTACATGTTTTGTATTTTATGTGCACGTAAAAGTGCAAACTAGGGTAAAATATTGTTGAAATTACTCGTTTTCCTGCATAAAATCTGTGGCCCTTTTGAGATCAAACTGGTCCGTATTTGGCCCCTGAACTCGTTTGTTATGCTGAGGTCTGTTTGGATGATAAAGGTAAACCACACAGCGTCAGGGAGCTAATAATAATATGATCTAATATATGTAGATTAGTTATTGACATATTTAACATTAACTCCATTTAAATTATACACAAGATCAGATTTATTCATGACAGTAAGGAGGACATTAAAACCTGCACTACATGTTATTTATTTTGTGTTTCCCAAAAAAAAACATTTCATTATGTGAACTGTTTATATTAATAATGATAATATTGCTGATGATTGTATCTAATAAATAAATATTCTAAGTTCTATGAGACAGACTCAGCTCTGCGTGAACGTTAATCCTTTAAGAAGTCGACATGCAGCCTTGGTCAAAGTCCTTGAGGCCCAACCACAGCCCTTTCACAATAAAAGCATTTAGGTAACAGCAGCACAATATTAATAAACATCAGTGAAATGTTCCTAAAACTACAACATTTCTACATCATTTTGTAGGAAACTTGGTTTGGTTCTCACATGGTTTCTTATTAAAACAATATATAAAAAGAACATTAACAAATAATGATGTAGTTAAAAAGGTAAAATACTATTACATGTAATAATTGAGCCTCACAGGCAACATGGCTCACACAGTCAATAAGCATGAGGATTTGGTTATAAATATGATTATATATGATTATATATCACCATGGGAGTGAATGAATGTTAATATTCAGCAGCTTCTATTTTCTAGGCAGTCGATTGTTAAGGGAAGTAAAAACATATTTAATGTTTCCAAACGTCATTATAAATAACTTAAATAATTATTATTTTTGTAGAATGTTTAAACTTTCTGTTGAAACAAAGAGTCAACATGGCGTCACTAAGGAATGACAAAGATTATTAGTTTACAAGTTCACTACTATTTATTACGATTAATTATTAATTCATGTTTAATCATTAATCATTTTTAAATGATGAACTACATTAATTATAAATTACTTTATTACTATTACTTATTAATAAATGTACTTTATTTATTACTATTTATTTAAATAGTAGTAAATAAATTGTAATAATTATTATAATTTAATTAATAATTACATCAATTATAAATTATTATTTATTACTATTTATTTTTATTACTATTTACTGTTTAATACTATTATTAGTTTACGTTACAAAATAACTTACATATTTTTTTATTATTATTTTATAGAATGTCTTAAACTTTCTGTTGAAACAACATGCGTCACTAAGGAATAATAAAGGATAATTAGTTTCTAGAGGAGGAGGAACTTTCATTTGTGGCGCTAGTGCACCAATCTGTTCATTTACAACGTCTAATGACACATTCACACCAAACACTTTCAAAGCATTAACAGCATCAGGTTTACATAGACAATATACGGTGGACGCGTTTAAGGGAGCACCTCCTGTGTGGCTCGTTTTGAAGCTTTTTGCGCGGCGGACACTGTGCGTTTTGGGATTTCAAGTTTTTGACTTGAACGGCCTCCAACGCGGCCAACGCAAGAGTTGGGATTGTAAAACTTTTGGGGTACATCGCGGCGCATCAACCAATCAGGAGCGTTCCCCAACTGTGACGTATTCAGAATAATGAGAAGGAAAAAAAAGCCCTGACTGGAGGCGGAGACAGATGGACAGATGCTCTACTGCTGGCATAGAGCACCTGTAGTTGGGGTCCTGGTAGGAGATGTCAGCGCTGATGAGGGTCAGCAGGTCGTCAAACTGGGCACGAGAGAGACAGAAGTAGCGCTGACAGTGACTCTCGTCCAAGAGCTGAAAGCTCTGGTGAATCCAGGAACGGCGCCGAGGCTCAAATAAAACCAAGCCACTCTCTGGATAATGTAGAGCTGATGAACGGGGGTCAGAGGGGGCGTGTTCAGCAAGGAACGCCAAACTTTATTCTCTATAGCTCTCTGACATCACAGTGCTCACACTGAGTCACACCAAAATACATCCGACCAGAAACACCACCTTCTCAACACAATAATGTTCCCACCACTTCAGTCACTGGATGAATTATGAACGTAACTGATCATCCATTGTTTGAACACCACCAGTAACAGAGAAGCCCCTCCCCTAAACGCGCTCCCTTTCCAACTTCCCAACAATAAGTAGAAGAAGAACCTCCACCAGCCCAACCAGTTACATCTACTACTGTATATACACACACGTGTGTGTGGAAGCTGTTAAAGTTGTTCTAAAGAACAAAGTGAGCCACAAATACTGAAACTCTGTGTGTGCTACTGACTGGCATCACTAAATGTGCTTATTATTGTGGTTTTACTTTTTTAAAATTGTTTATATTCATTTAATCACAGTAAAAATCACATTATAAAAGTATTTAATATTATTCATAAAGTGCCCTTCGTTATATACTGTAGCTTATTTTGTTTCGTTTTAGGAGTCGCTGCTTTTGTTACTGTGAGCTAACAAAGTGTGAGAACAACTGATGTAAACTCTATTAATAGAACTTTAATGCAGCTATAGGAGAAAAACTGATGAATTCTGTGGTTACTTTGTTCACTGATTCTCTGTTAATGGTTCAGTCGTACCAGTTGTAGGTTCTGATCAGCGCTCCAGGCCAGAAGATGAAGGACGTGATGAAGACGACAGCAGGAAAGAGCAGAAGTCCTCCTGTTAGGACCACGATACGAGCAGCGCTCAGCTCCATCCTGTCACACTGGAAACAGAAAGAAAACCACTGAGGATTCTAACATGATGTAAACACCTGCTTTCAAACAGCATTTCAATAATAATCATTTACAGCAGTGGTTCACAACCCTTTTTAAGGTCGTTACCTCATTTATAACGACTGGTGACCCCAGAGAATTTTTCCCTGTAGAATTAGTTTTTGATCATGTTTGTTTTACTGTGTTACACATAGAGATTAGACAGGATTAATGCACACAGATACAGATATTTTCATTTGAACTACATTTATAGATATTTATTTTTTGTTTAAATATTTTTTGCATTTGTTTATTTTTTTTCTTCTAACTTATGCCTACCCTACAGTTGTTACATTATTATCATAAGTTGGTAATGTATTTATTTTTGTTTCTTACTGTCCGAACAATAAAGGTCTATTCTATTCTACTCTATTCTATTCTATTCTACTCTACTCAACTCCATTCTACTCTACTCTATCCTATCATACTGTAGTCTATTCTACTCTATTCTAGTATATTATAATGTACTTTATTCTATTTTTTTCTACTCTATTGAGAAAGTAAAATTGTAGAATACAGTTGTTTAAGATTGTGTGTGGTGTTTTAATTTGAAAAAGAAAAATTAAAACATTTAAAATTAAATTTGAATCAGTATTTTTTTGTTTTTCTTATTGATTACTAAGCATTCCAAGCGACCCCACATGGGGTCACGACCCCAAGGTTGAGAAACACTGTTTTACAGGCTCGTAGAGGTAGATAACAACCTACAGATAAAATATGTTTCCCTGAAAAAAATTATATTTAGTCTTATCAATGAAACTATTATGTGATTATATTATTACAGTAATAATAACTTTTAACAGTATTAGCAATAAAGCAGGTGATTCAAGTATTTATCTAATTATCTAATAAATACAGCACGTTTTACACAAAGAAACATACACATTTTTTTATTTTTAAGTACAAAAAATTAATAATAATAATAATCTACAACTACAAAAAACTGTCATGTGACGTTTAACACTGATTTTAGACTAATACTGGTATTAATGCTTTCTCAGAAATGTCTTATTTTGTACTTGAAAAATTTGGTCACACTTTATTTTAAGTTTTATACATAACGCTGACATTACACTGTCATTAGCATAAATAAAGTGTCATAGAGGCTGTCATTACATTTTGCTTTTGCTAAATACCCTAAATCCATATAAGAGTAAATTAAAATAATGAATAAAATAAATAAGTAAAAGAACAAATTTAAAAAATAAAAAATAAATTAAAAAAAACTTCTCCAATAAACAGGTCCAGGTCCCAATTAAAGAGGTAGAGACCAGCAGTTTCCCTGTGAGATTAAAAACCAGATTATCACCCCACCAAATTAAAATAAAATAAATAATTAGGGTTAGGAGTTAGGGTAAATTAATGACATCATTTATGACACTTTATCAATATTAATGGCAGGTGTCATGTCATATTAATGACAGTGTAATGGTAGCCTTTATGTATAAAACTTGCCAAAGATTTTAGTTTGAAATTAGATTAGATTAGAGAAACTTTATTAATCCCAATGGGGAAATTTATTTGCCACCAAGTTGCACGGTTTACACATACAGTCCACAACATGACGTTAAAAGTACATACAAATTACAAAAAAAAAAAAACAAATTCAAAAGAAATAGATGACATACAATAAAAATGCCATTGACATGATTTAGAGCTTCCACAGAACACACATAGCAACAATTCACAAATGTTCATTAAAATAACGGAGACTGCTGCCAGAATAAAATAACTTCTTAGTCCAATAAAAGTGTTGTAAAGAAGTTAACATTCAAAGTTTAGAACAGATTTCACTTTTTTCCCGATCATCTTTTCATAGACCTTTAATTAAGACATGTTCCTTTGTATGTGCAAATGTATTTATCTGATAGGTACGTTTCTTATTTGCAAAACCAAATACATGACTTTGTGAGTAAAACATGTTTGTTTGGTTTTTGTCATCGTGAGGTTGACAGGTTTTTTTTTTTTTTTTACCATATCTTATCTGAAACACTTAAAAACCGGTTCTAACACAGAATTCATTTTGTGAACATAAAGCTTGAGACTCACAAAAACTCAGGTGAATGTTTGAGTTTTAAAGCTCAGACCATTAATTACCTTCATTTACAACTACTGAAGGTTTACAGACAAACAAATCAATAAACCTACTGTTTAAATGTGATTAAATGTGTGTTAAACAAACAAGACTTCACCAACCTGAGCAGATCTCGTCTCTGTCACTGACTAACGGTTGTCCTCCATTAGGTCCGCTTTTTTGACCTGATGACGCAACTCTCTTATCTCTATCTTAAAGGGAGAGTAGAACAGAGGCCGTGCTGCGTTCAAACACCGTCCAAAATAATTGGAAATCTCCACGATTCCTCAATCCCTGCAATATGGAAGTATTATGATCCTCCACACGAGGGCGCCACATTATTAGTGTTTGTCCTCAACAATTGTGTCTGCAACAACGGTGTCAAACTCAAGGCCCGGGGGCCAAATCCAGCCCTTTAGACCAGTGGTTCCCAAACTGGGGTCCATGAACACCTCTCAGGAGGTGCACAGAAACAGTTTATTCTTTAACGTTACAGATTTTTTCAACAAAAGGTGAAGTTCAAATTCTAAAATGAGCAAAACATCAGAAATAAATGAATAAAAAAGCCTAAAGGGGTACTGCTTGTGATAGGAAACAAAGACTAAGGGGTACATGACAGTTTAGGAAACACTGCTTTAGAGCATCCAATACATAAGGCCCACAGGAGAAAGTAAAAATGACAGAGACACAGTTTTTCCCGGTGCTTTTATCGCACAATTGAAGTCATTTTTTTATGTTAAACTGTTGAAAAAACTCAAAATTCTAAAAAAGTATTTGAATTGTTTCTCAAATTATTATTTAATATTTCCCTTAATTAAACAGAAATGTGTTCAAAAATCTAGAAAATAAAAAGTGAAGACCCTGTTGGGACTGATATCTGTCACTTATTGCTTGGATATTGTCAGGTTTTTATATACAGTATATATATATATATATATATATTGTATTTTATGTAGAAGTGAACAATAATGTTGAAATTATTCGTTTTACCGCATAAAATCTGTGGCCTACTTGAGATTAAACTGCTCCGTATTTGTATAGTGCAGGTGTTCTCAACCTTGGGGTCAGGACCCGATTTGGGGTCGCGAGACACTGGGAGGGGGTCACCAGATGCCTTCAAGAAACTATGAAAATTTTTCGAATATTTAAAACCCATTTTTGCTTTTATTTTTTTTTTACAATTTTTCTGTAACTACACCAAACCTTTCATATCTTAACCTTTTTTCATCACTTTTTCTTGACATATTTTTGCTCCTTTTAATGCATTTTTGCTACATTTCTGCCACTTCTCCGTCAAATCTCAATTGATTTTTTTGCACATTATTTTCCATTTTCAAGACATTTTTAGCACTTTTAAACCACATTAACCATTTGTCATGCCCATTATTTGCCAGTTTAAACTAATTGTTCAAATTTGAACCCTTTTAACTACTTTTGTCCATTTTTGTTCATTCTTTTTTAACCAATTTCTGTGGTTTTTGATCTTAACAAAATAATGGTAATAGACTTTATAATTTTTTTTAAACCATCTCTACTCAACTTATTATTATTGTTATAATAATAAAATATTAATAATAATAATAATGATTATTATTATTGCTTTAATCATCTTGTTCTTTATTTATTTTTTATTATGAGACTCTGTTTACTGTTGTCTCAATTTTCTTTGTACCATAAACAAGCATCATTGCTGTCATCTGATATATTTACATTTATTTCCGAGTAAATGGATGTTTATTATTGTTTATTACTATATGTGTTTCTTTCAAATAAACAACAAAATGAAATCTAAATCTTTGCTTTTACTGTAAAACACTTTGTGATGCATTTTAGTAAAACGTGTTATGTAAATAAAGTTTATTTGAATGGATACAAATGAATAGTTTTCTGAGAATTCTCTGGCCTCTAAAGAGTTAAATGAACCCATAATGTTCTTATACACATTGGTTTCTTCTCCCACCATCCAGAAACATGTACGTACTGTATGTTGGGTTCACTGGTGTTACTGGTGCTAAATTACAGCTTGATCAAAGCTTTCTCTCTAATGAAGGTGAGGTCAGATTATTCCAGCATGTGTTAAATAAATGATGAGTACATGTTATTGGATACGAGCAGTGGACACCTGAAGCATTGATTTAGAGGACGGAACGTCTAATTACAGCGCTTTGTATTTCTGACTGAAATCTAATGTAATAATGATAAACGTGAACATTTCCTCTTTAAAGGAATTTCAGAAACATCATTTGTGTTTAATAATTTGGTTTAAATAATACTATATAAAACAGGTACGGATTACTTTAATGTTCTCACTGCTGGATTTTAAACAATGACATTTTTATTCTTTCTATTATATTTCTTTGTTGCTGAGCGCCATGTGAGGATGGATATAAGAATTTGGTTACAATTATTTTTAGCCGGTACATTTTAAAAATATAGCTCATTTTCTTTACATTTAGCTCAGTTTCCTCACATTTAGGACAGAAATTCTTATAATTGTCAACAGTATGTTCACATGTAAAAAAAAAATGATAAAAAAGAGTAAAATTTAAATACATGTTAAATTCAAGGTAAAATTTTAAATTAAAATATACAATATGCTACAATTAAATTTAAAAGTAAAATTTTAAATTCAAATTCAAATTTAATTTTTAAATTCAGATTTTAATTTTGGATTGAAATTTTATTTTTATACCACATTTGAATATAAATACAACATTTTAACATACATATTTAATTAATTGTGTTACCAATAGTGAGCATAAATAAACAGTTGTATTTAATGTTACAATTTAATGTAAATGGGTTTTTTTTATTTTAAATTCAAATTTTCATTTTAAATTCAAATTCAAATTCAAATTTTGAATTCAAATAGGAATTTCAATTCTAAATTCAAATTCAATTTTAATACTACATTTTAATACAAATACAACATTTTAATATAAACGTTGAATTTGAATGCTAAATGTGTTGCCGATAGTGATAGTGGCTCCAAATTGTGAGGCCCCGCCCACAACTCTAAAACCAACACTAAAAATTATTTGTGAGCAGACAGTCAGTCTATGCAGCATTTTGTTTAAATTTAGATTTATGATGAAATAAAACATTTAGATTACACATTTTTAATAAACATATTGTTGACGATTAAATATAAAGTGTTTTAAATGAATTTATTTTATAAACGGGAGGAAAATTAGTAAAATATTAAAAATATATCAGCTAATTACATTTATTTATTTATTTACATTCAGCACTATTCGTGCTAAATCTGCCCGTATCAGTGACTTCTACTTTGGACGGAGAAGTTTTACATAAAAAACCCCCCCACATGCATTGGTACATTCCAGGTAATGAGCACTGAATGTGGTGCAGTCCTTGAAGATAACATCACTGACAAGCTGTGAGTGCTGTCCCTTTGTTATAAGTGGAGTCGCTGCATCAAAGGATCCAACATTGTAATGATGCATCAGCTCTAATATTATTTTCCCATCTCACAATAACAACCATGTGGTTTGTTGTTATCCACCTTCAAAGGACGACGAGCTGAAGAAAGACCAATGTGATCAGTTTATTCACAGCTTTATCTATAATCCTGGTCTAGCTGCTGTGAGGGTGTGGTGAAAAGAACATGGCATGTCAATGCTGATTGGCTGAAATCTCCAAAATGGCCACGCCCACATATAAAGAGGTAGCCTACACACATGCATTTCAGGCTAAAAGTTGATAAAAACACTCTAAAGACAAAAAACACAAACCAAGTTTTATTATTTAGCTCGAGAGTGATCATCTTTATGGCATGGGTTGCATATCAAAATAAAATAAAATAAAATAGGGAAAAAAATAATAGAATAAATAGAAATACAAAAAACGTAATAAAATGAAATAAATAAAAATAAAACAAAACTAAATAAAATAATACAACATTACATAATAAAATTTAAATAAATAAAATAATGTTACTATTAATCAGCAGTTAATGAGGCTATCAATAACTGTTAATCGGCTGCGTTTATCAATGAGCTTCGGCCACAAACTCTTAAACAAGAAATAACTGTTGAGACCTCCAAAGTATTCGTGAATTCGTAAAAAAATAAACTTCTTCCTCACATCCCGTCCATGAAGGAAACCCTGTTTCAGTTTGTAGGCTACAATAGAAAGTGATTTATTTTTAGATAAACAACATTTAAACATTATTTTCACCTTATTGTGCTGACCCTAGCAACACAAAAAAACGCACTGTTATAATTCAAATAACCTATTGATCTGTGTATGTTATCATTAGCCAGGACGATCCCTAGCATGGCTGAGCTGTCGTCTATCGACCATTGAATATGCATACACATGGGTATTAATACCAGTGTATAATATGATCCAGTGGTGGCAGAAGCTTGACTCCTGTTTAGCGTCTCACTTTGGTCTAATTTTATATGGCCCCCAAAGTAATTGTACAAAATGACAGAAAAATACACAAAACAAAAGCAAGAATACATAAAAATAATACATACTGTAGAATTACAACATTGAAGGAAAATACTGTAAAAGACAAGAGAAAAACACAAAACTACTATAAAAGTGACCAAAACGACAACAGTAATACAAAATACAAAATGGCAGAAAATTATAACAAAAGTATAAAAAAAGACAAGAAAAACATGAAAAATTTCTCCGTGAACCCACAGTACTAACAAGCAAAACCACAACAGAAATACACAAATTATTCCAAAGAATGCAAAATGACAGCACAATTACACAATAAGGCTCCAGAAAAGATAATCACTTCATGTTTACTTCATCATCCTTTTGCACTAACTCACCACTGCATTTTTATTCAACTCTCTTATTATATTATCCTATTTAGTGTTGTACATATTGGTCTTTAATTACTGTTTATAGTTTTTAGTTGTCATTATTTAATGTTTACATTGTTCAGAGAGAACACAGTTCACCAAGTCAAATTCCTTGTGTGTTTAACATACATGGCCAATAAAGATGTTTCTGATTGTGATTGTGATGTAACATAAAACGCACAATCCAGTTAGCATGTTCAAATGTTGGCGGATCAGAAACATCTGCTGAGGTGACATTTTCCTCTTTAGGGTTATGTTTAAGAGCTTTAAAAAAAGACACATTTTCTTTCTCAGCATCATGGGTCCATGGAGCTGCTACATAGTGTACATACATAGTATAGTGTCATTATGTTTGAGATGAATAATAAATGAATAATTTAAGATGTTACAATCTTGTTTAAATGAGCTTTAAACAGTTTTCTTGGGAATCTGCCCAAAGCTTTAAACACAAACACTGGCCCAAAACTTTTTAGTTTGAGTTTTTATGGCACTTTTCTTTCTTCCGTTCCTGTCCTTCAAAGATCCATCATGGTTCCTCAAAGTGACTTTATCAATAAACTGAAGTTGATCGGAGATGATGAACCGATCTGAGGATGTAAAAGATGCCTCTAAGACAAACACATCAGCAGTTTCCTGCAGCGTGGGATAATAAGAGCAGCTTTTTGAAGGTTGATCGTCTGAATATTCTCATTAAAACACAAATAAAAAGTGAGGAGAGAGAAAAATGCTGCAGCTTTGTTTTACTTCTCTGTCCCTTTAAGGAGGCGCAGCGTCGACATTTCATTAAGTTTAATATGTTCATTATAATCATCACTTGTCCTTTTCTTGTGTTTGAAAGTCACACTTTTGCAGTAAATGATCACCTTCTGAAACACAAAGGCACAATTAAATCATGTATTATCATCTAATGTTCCAATTCCAAAGGTTATAGGATGGAATGAAAGTCACTTTGCTGTTAGTTTAAAAAACATGTTATGTGTTAACTGTATATTAGGGATGCACGCAGGGCTGGCTTTATGTCAATCAGTGCCGTAGGCAAGAGTGGACTTTGCACCCCCTCCCCATCAAATAAATGAATAAATATACATATTTTTGTTTTTTGAAAGTGTATACACAGTGTGTACACAAAATATAACTTATTTAAAAAAAATAAAAAATGAATAATACACTATAATACAATATAACACCTACAGGTATAGTGAAAATGTCCTGAGGGAACAACAACAACAACAACAATGGTGTAAAAACAATGCAAAACAGTTCAATCAAAAAAGTTAAAATAGAATATGAACCTTTCAGTGCAAGGACAATTCTACTTTCCTGTTTGGTTTTACTAGTCAATAACAAACATTTTAAAACCAAAGAACACAATGTGCAAAAAACAATAGAATTATATAGAATAGAACAAGAATTATTACATATGCAATGCAATACAATGCAATGTTTTCAGTACTATACATTCATTTATTTAATAGGTTACATTGCCTGCAACAGTCTTGCTAAACCTTATTAAACCTATATTTTAATTTACAAGTGAGGGTTTCTAACTTTTTCACCTCCCATGCATTCTTGGTGTTTCTGGTTTATATATTTTTTGTTTGTATGCTGCTCCCATCTTGTCTCTCTCTAAATATTAATATTTAATTAAGATATGTACATGTACAGTGTTTGTAACGGGTGTATTTCACATTTATTATCCATTTTGAAAGCATTATTATTATTATTTTATTTTTTGGGGGTTCAATTAGGTGCCCCTCCAGCAGAATGGGGCCTTAGGCAGCCGCCTAGGTTGCCTGTCGGAAAGGCCAGCCCTGGATGCACGACAACTTTCTGTTCTACAATTTATTGATCAATAATTGGCATTCTTTAGCACCCTGATTTGATCCTTTAAAACAATAAATTGGCAAACCCTACTCGCTACATGCTAAGCTAACACCAAAACATGTAGAACTGGCCAGTGGTTTGGAGTTCCTTCACAGTCTCAGAGGAAGGCAGAACATTTACCGTCTGCGACACGAGCAGAGAAAGTACGTTAGCGGATTAGGGACAACTTTGATGTGGAAAATCATTTTAGGCACTTTAAGAATAAAATCAAAATGTCGAGATTAAAATTGAAATTACGAGAATACATTTACAATGTATTCGAAAATAAAGTCGAAAATAAACAATACGAGTTAAGAGTTTTCTAATGAAGTCAAATCGCCACAGACGGACTGAATGCTCCACCTCTTCCAAACTTCACCGGTTTTTCCTTCTGAACAAATTACGTTTTTGGAAATATCTCTTCAAAGTCCTTAAAGAGATTACAATGTCATGTGTAGGAGCTAAAAAAGAAAGAAGTAGTTTTGTAGATGGTCACAATCTGCTGTCAGATGGTGAATTGGCCAAAATGAATAAAGCTGAAAGAACATTTTATTTTTTAGACAAAAGAAATGATGGTAAAAATCTACTGAAAAGTCAGATGTTGATCTCACTTGCATGTAGTATCGCTCAGAAATAAGTACACTATTTCAAAATTATGGCCGAGTAATGTAAGCAAAAATAACACACACACAATACGCACACGAACGCGTGCACACACACTGCCCTAATCAGAAGTTGTTGAACCGTCCTTGGCGAACACTTCATTACCCTGTCTGCTAGCAATTAGCACATGCGCTAATGACAACACACTGACTGATGGTGCTTATACTTAACACACACACACACGGTTAAACTTATCCTTCACTTCATTATCGTTGATGCTAGCAATTAGCATCGGCACAAAGACACAACTGTTATCCTCACTAGCATTGACAACTGTAGCACACAAACATACACATGCACGCTCACACACAGGAAGTTTTTTCAATCATTGCCTAATGCAATTGTAGGCAACTCATGGTCCCGGGGCCACATGCAGCCTTAGGCCCAAATTTATGCATCCGTGCAGCCTCCAAAGTAAATGCACAAAACGTCTCAGAAAAAACACAATGACAGAAAAATACACAAGGGAGTAAAAATACACAAATCTACTCCTGAAACACACAAAAGAAATCTGAAAAATATAGAAAACAACAAAAACAGAACTTACAAAATGACTTGAGAAACACACAAAATTACAACAAAAATAAACAAAACTATGCGGCGCCGATATAAACTAATGCTATTATAAACAGCATCTTTTTGCAACATTCAGCAAAAAAACACGTTTAAAAAATGTATATAAATTTTTTTTTTAGGTTACTTTTGACCAGATGAAACTAAATATTTTGCTAAAATGCAAATTCGCCGGAAGTATCAAAATTAAAAGCTAATTGACGTGAATGAAGCATTGCTGTACATCTGGTCAAAAGTAACATGCACATATGTTTTTTATACATGGTTTGCTAAATGATGCAAATGTTGCTGTTTATTTTAGCATTGTTGCTAAATGTTGCTGTTTATTTTAGCATTGTTGCTAAATGTTGCTGTTTATTTTAGCATTGTTGCTAAATGTTGCTGTTTATTTTAGCATTGTTGCTAAATGTTGCTGTTTATTTTAGCATGCTCAACTTGACAATCGGTGCCCTATATAAAAAAAAACTATTTACAATAACTCCAAACTCATGTCTCTTAGGCATTCTTCTGATAAAGTTCAAGAAAATGAATTATCATCACTGATTTTAGTTGAAATCGCTAATTCTGCAGATTACATTTTTTGTACTTTGTTGGAAGTAAAAACACAGATTAACAGTTGAAGGCATTACCAAAGACAGTAACCACAGCCTTTTCTTTACTGAATTACTGTTTATTAAAGCTACATTTTTCAAAGCAGTGAAATTTAGAGGACAGATAATCTAGTGCAAAGATGTGCAAAGCAGCTGATTCGTGGTTATTGTAACAGTCTATAATCAGTACTGTTCAGATCGGGGCATCGTACGCTGGAGGCCCGCCTGCCAAACTTCCATTATTTGGGTTTTTAGAGTAGTCCATCATCTATAAAAACACAAAAAAGTAACACGTTACATTCAGCTTTCATTGTTGAAAAACAATAACAGTGTTTACTCTCATACGTACGGGTGCAGGCTGAGCGGAGAACTGAGCCGGTGTGACGGGTGCTACTTGTGTTTGGTAAGAAGGAAAAGCCGGAGCGTTCATCACCGGTGCAGCAGCTGGAATGAAGTGCGGCTGCGGCTGTGGAAAGACGAACACAAATGACTAAAGCTTTCCTGTTTTGACACATTTACTAGATGCTATTTCATATGGGGCGATGATTGTAAAGTTGCGCGTTAAAATAAACAGCAACTTTTTGCAATATTAAGCAATAAAACATTTTTTATGTTATTTTTGACTAGATTTACAGCAATATTTGTAAAATATGTGATTTTTTCTCTCGTAAAAACATAATGTCAATGTTAATGTTAAATCTAAATCTATAGGTTGACTATCAAATCTAAATTTTAAATCAAAGTGTTGTATCAAAATGTTAAATCTAAATCTAAATGTTACATTAAAAACTAAATGTTAAATCTAAATGCTAAATGCTAAATCTAAAACTTTGAGCTTCTCCTTTGGTACTTCTGGTGAATTTGCATATTAAATATTTAGTTTCACCTGTGACATTTAGATCAAACATTTAACATTTAGATTCAAAATGTACATTTGCATTTAGATTCTGCATTTTGATTTAAAATTCTGCATTTTGATTTAAAATTTTGCATTTAGATTTAGATTTAACATTCATATGTAAATGTAATATTTAGATTTTACACTTACATTTGATATTTAACCTTTTAAGATTTAAATCTATATTTAACATTGACGTTATATTTTTACAAGAAAAGTAAATATCACAAATATTCCTGTAAATCTGGACAAAAGTAACATACAAAAAATAGTTTGTTGCTCAATGTTGTAAAACTTCACAATCGGCACCCCATAATTTCTCAATTTCCGTAAATGTCCTACATTGAACTTGTTACAGGAACGTCAAAAAGAGGAAATGGACAGGGAGGAAACTGATCCTGACCACAATATGTTTACAGACTGTAGCAAATCTGTTACGCTGAGTTTTAATTCCCTCTTTCTGAAATTCTCACTTCTCACCCGTTACAATTCAAAACTCTACACTGGTTTTTACTAAGCTTGTTCTCAGAAACAAACTCTAAGTTTCTCAGATGATAACAGAACTGTAGAGCAGTGGTTCTCAAACTTTTCAGCCCCCAAAATAAAGATTCCAGAGACCAGGGACCCCCATTGTACCTAATATCCACTGTTATCCAGAAAGCTTTTTATTAATTGCACTATAGTATACAGTCATCTTAAAGATGTAAATCTTTGTTTTAATCAGAAATAAAATGGGTTAAAAGTGACCAAAAATGATGGAAAATGTGGTGAAATTGGAGTTTATAAAGCACAGAAATGGTTTAAAAGTTAGAAATTGTGTGTAATGGAAAAGGTGTTTAAACTGCCAAACCAAACCACATAAGTGACAACAATGGGTCAACAACATATGTGACATTAGGTGGAAAAGTGGTGGAAAGGGTTTATAAGTGACAAAAATGTGGAAAAATTGTGCAAAAAGTATTGAAATTTGATGGAGAAGTGGCAGAAATGGGAGTAATTAGCAAAAATGTGGCAACAAACATAGGTTCAAATAAGGCAAGTTTGGTGTAGTTCCAGATAAAGGGTAAAAATAAGCAAAAATTGTTCAAAAAATATTCTTAGTTTTTTAAAGGCATCTGGTGAACCCCTCCCAGTGTCTGGTGACCCCAAATAGGGTCTTGACCCCAATATTGAGAACCCCTGGTGTATTGCATTGTTATGGGCTCATTGTTACTGCCCTTGTTATGCCATATTTTTTTTTTCATTTTTAAAATCATTCTGATAGCAGTTTAAACCTTTAGGCCACTCCCCTTTACCCTTTGACCGTGCTGAGTCAGTGCGGCTACATGCTAAGCTAACCCAAACACGTGGGACTGGTCTCTGACACATTGAACGTTTTTAATACGTGAAAAACAAAGATTCATCCTCACGTTTCCTTTTCCCTCACCTGGAAAAACACCAGAAGGAATAAAACAACTGATGTACAGGATGTAAATGTGCTTCATCAACAGATTAATTGTATAGTTGTATAGTATCAGGAACAGATTATTAATCTAAGCATTTATGGGATGCGATCATTTAGTGATTTGATGTAAGACTTTACAAAAAGAAAAAATGAAATAATCTATCGTTTGTGGCTTAAGTTCAAGCTTATTGGATATCAGATCAGCTGGAAAAAAAAACTCTTTTGAGAATCAGTGAACAACGTCTTTGAATCACAACAAATGAGCAAAGGTTAGGCTTGAAACACTCCCTAAAACATCCACCTGATCTCAGCATGACCTCAGTGCAGTAAAAACTAAGATAAGCCTCCATTTCTCCACAGATTTATTTTCCATTGAGGTCAAATGTCCTGAATGTAGGACTGTGGCTTCAAGTCATAAAACTTTAAGGCTTCTAAGTCATGACTAAGATAGAACTTTGATCTCTCTTCGTCAGCAGGTAAACGTAGTTAGAATTATAGAAATAAACAGGAAAACAAACACAGAAACTCATACCTGTCAAGTTTTAGATTTGAAATAATGGAACATTTTTTGGCGCCCACTACGATCCGTCCCACCCGCCCAACCAAGCTCCAGTATCCATTATATTTTAAGACAAGTGTACAAGAAGTGTACAAGTTAATAAACAAGTGTTTATTAACATTAAAATGCTGTGAACATTCCTACGAGGGCTGGGTGACATGGACCAAAACTCATCAAAATGTCGATATACGATATAAATCTCAAAAAATGTATAGTTAAACTTGCTGATGCAAAATGCCACACAGGTTCATTTATTAACAAACAGCTGCACAACATGTGCCACTTTTGGCTTTTTCACCTGTAAGGGACAGCACGTGTGAGTGAGTTCTGTAGTGAGGCTTGTTATGAAGAAGGTCTGGGTTAGAACGCACTCATTTATCCATCTAACTGAACTTTACATGCTGTTCTGAGAAGTAAAAGAATCCGTGTATCATTCGTTCATTCGTTTTTCATTATGTAACAAAAACATGAAAAACGAAAAAAACACTCATTATTTGATATTTGTTTCCAAAACCAAAATGAAAAAAACGGAAAACGCCTTGTTTTTCAAATTCAAGCTCTTTTGCTTCGGTACAGAAAATGGAAAACTGTTTGTTTTCTCCATTACCGATTTGCCAAAGTTGTATATTGTATATTATTATTATTATTATTATTATTATTATTATTAATAATCCTACTTTATTTTCTACTACTGTAATGTGTGTTTTTCTATTTTTAACAGTCTTTTACTTAATTATACACGTAGTTTTCTATATCGTTAAAACAGAAACTCGATACATCTTGATATATCGCCCAGCCCTAATCCTTTGATCATAAAACAGCCTAAATTAAAATATAAATGTGTATATGAAGCGCGTGTTTTCTTAATATACTTACAGTTCATATACAAGTCAACACATTGAATATTTACTGTTAATTTCACGTTGCTTATCTTTAAGTTAAACATTAACATTTGTTTCTCATGCTCACTCATGTGATTCTCTGGTATTCAGTTGTAGATATCTCAGCCACCCCAAATACAAAAATTCAACTAAAATCCACAATATTTGCAGGACTCACTTTTCCACTTCTTATATCACATGATGACTGCACTTATTTTTAATCTGAAATTTGTGAAAAAATTCAGTTTTTTCAAAATCTGGCAAAAGTTTCTCCAATTATTCCACAAAATCTCCCCAAATTCCCAAATCATAAATAAACAATGGGATTATTTATTTTGTCAAACAACTGATCCCGATTCATTTGTGACCAACTCGGTGTGATAGTAAATAAAAAACTAAAATAATATAATCCTAAAATAATGAAAATAATAATAATAATAAATATATATATATATATATAAAATATCATACACTTGTTTTTATTTACTAACAAGTCTTGCATTATGATACATTTCACAAAAATGTTTATTAATGTGTTGGATTCAATAGTTTGGGCAGAAGTCGGAAAAATGGCATCAATTTTTGGACTAAATACCAAACGTTAAAATGGTTGAAACCTATTTTGCACAGCCTTTTCCTCTTTTTTTGTTATTTTGAATGTCGTGTCATTTGATTGATCACATTTGTGCTTCTATTCGTGGTTGTTGTTCTTTTGTGTCCAGGCACTGCAGAGGAAAACAATTATTAGCTCGACCTGAGCCTGACCCAGGTGGAGCAAACACATTAAATGCAGACAGGGTTTTATTTGCTCTTTAAAATACAACATTAAAATGCAAACGACGCGTTCAGGGACTCACCTCAGCACAGCAGCTGCATGTAGCGTTGCAGGCGGTGGCGGCGACCAGGATTGACACAATGAGCTCCAGGAACTGGAAAATAGCCAAAACGCCTGAATATCCCTGAGAACACACCAAGAATGGACATTTTAGGGTTAAACGCTACTCATTTACTTTGAAAAAAACACAAATAATTAACTTTAGAGAAGTTTAGGTACATCAATGTCCACAAATATTTGTGTTTTTGTTTTGGAATTGACAAAAATTATAACAAATAAATGAATCACGACTTGAGTAAGATGCTAGTCTTTGGGCTCACAGGTGAGTTACATAAAATACATAAAATACTCTAGTACCACAGTTAAAAAGTTACTGGTTATTTTCACCCCCACCTTTATTTTTGGTAATAAATCTTGCCATGTTTCCTTTCATACAGTAAACTTCTCATGTATAAACTTAAAAAGATCAAATCTTTTCACAATTTTCCACAAAGATATGAAATAAAAGGTTTGTTAAAAATATACAATTGTAAAATAAATCACCAATGAATTCAATTCAAAATTTTTAAAAAATGTATCAGGCTCTAAGTATAGCTACATTTATGAACTCTGAAACTGAGAAATTAACCATAATCATATCCATAAAGTCAGCAAAATGTTGGTCCATCGTTCTATAAATCTGTGATAACCTTTATTTATTTATCTGAGTAATATAAAATATAATCCAGGAAGTTTATTATTATCATTTGGGCCACAGTATATAGTCATCTTAAAGATGTAAATCCTTCTTTTAATCAGAAATAAAATGAGTTAAAAGTGACCAAAAATGGGAGAAAAGGTGGTGAAATTCAAATTTACAAACCACCGAAAATGGTTAAAAGTTGCAAATTATGGGTAATGGAATTTAAAAGTGTCAGGAAAATTGGTTTAACCTGGCAAATAATGGGTATTGAAAATCATGAATGTGGTTAAATTGGCAAAAATAAACATAACATGTGGTGAAATTAGGTAAAAAATGACAATAAAAGCTCAGTATATGCAACATGAGGTGGGAAAAGTGGTGGAACGGGTTTATAAGTGTCGAAAATGTCTTACTAAGATATATACAAATGAATTATTTGGAAATGTAGACAATCATTTATTTATTCTTCTGTCTTTTTTAAACTTTCTCCTGCGGGCCAGATTGGATAATCTAAAAGTGGCCAGATTTGGTCCCCAGGCCTTGAGTTTGACACATGTGCTGTACAATGATTGGTTCATCTCCTGTAAGTGTTCCGTCCTTCCTCTCTCTAATCTACACAGTTCTAGTTTAATTGTGATCAATGTCCGTAACTCCCTACTTCTGCCTTTCTTCCTTCCTCTTCCTCCTTCTCTGCTGGTCTGACTAATCGTCTTCCTCTTCTAAACATCTGAGTAGAACCTGGAGATAAAGGTTGACTGAACAGAGCAGAGTTGGTATGGGAAAAAACCATTGAACCAAAATGGGTGGATTTATCCCTTTTATCCCAGAAACAGATCATAAAACGCTGGATGGATTTGTCTCAGATCAGATTAAAAACATCACAAAGCCCAGCACCGATACGCTGTGTTTAAAAATGCATTTAACATAAAATACCGGTGTAACTTCCACGTAATAATTCCAGATGAAACAATCCAGGGCGTACAGGATGACACCGGTCAGGGACACAACGGCTGCGATGATGTTTAGAGCCATTGAGCCGTTGATCTATAAAGAGAAAACACATGTTTCAGAGTAGAATACCCCAAGATTTATCATGTTTACAGCTCACACAGGTGCAGACGTGGACTGGCCCTCTGGCATAGCGGGCATCGTCCTGGTGGGCCTGTCCGGTCCGCTGGGTTAATTAGTGGAGGCAGACATGGTAACAGGTGGCCAAAAATGGTCCA
Organism: Gouania willdenowi; assembly: GCF_900634775.1. Classification (NCBI taxonomy): domain Eukaryota; kingdom Metazoa; phylum Chordata; class Actinopteri; order Blenniiformes; family Gobiesocidae; genus Gouania; species Gouania willdenowi. The sequence goes on along the minus strand of NC_041048.1, from coordinate 4,221,184 downwards.
GAAGTGGTAAAAACGAGGCAAGAAAATATTAACAAATGACTAAAATGGGCCGAAAGCAGTAAAGGGTGGCCACGAAATGGGCAAATAAAGAGGAACCAGGTGGAATTTAATGGCAAAGGGCAGCTTTAATGAGCAAAATGTGGCAAACAATAGCGAAAAAGGGGTAAAATGTGGCAAACAATAGTGAAAAAGGGGTAAAATGTGGCAAATAATAGTGAAAATGCGCAGAATGTGGCAAACAATAGTGAAAATGGGCAGAATGTGGCAAACAATAGTGAAAAAGGGGCAAAATGTGGCAAATAATAGTGAAAATGGGCAGAATGTGGCAAACAATAGTGAAAAAGGGGCAAAATGTTGGGGAAAATGGAAACAAGAGGTATTTATTGGGCAGAAGTTTGCTTTTTTAAGTGAAAAGTGGGCCAAATTAAATTTAAAGAAAAGATTAAAAAAATGTATAAAAGTGTCCAAAAAAACTTGCTAAAATGGACCAAAAAAAGGAAAAAAGGGATATTTATTGACAAAACGAAGCTAAAGGCTGAAAAAAAAAGTAATTGGCCATTTTGCAACTTCCTTTGTCCCATTTTGGTAAAGAAAGAGGTATGTTCTTGATTTAATTTAGTGACTATTTCAGTTTGTCGTTTTGTGTGTTTCTGGTGTCATTTAGTACATTTATCCCTCATTATAAATTAATGAATTTTTGGAGACATCTTGTGTATTTTTGTAACATTTTGTGTGTCTTGGAGTCATGTTGTGCGTTTACGTTTGGGACCCCCACAAAACTAGACCAAGGGCCGAATGTGGCTGCCAGTGCAGGCCCATGTCTGTGTTATAGTACAGTACATAGTATATAGTACATATTTCTAGTGTACTCAATCTTTTCATACTATGTAATGTGAACACGCTACATTCTCATTTAGTATGACTAGTACGTGGCCACTCTCTACAAGCCTCTGAAGCATGTGTTCATTGCAGGGTTAGGGTCAATTAAAATTGTAATCGTGTAATTCATAATTAATTACAATCATGGCGTAATTATAATTGTAATTAAAAATAATATTGCAGTTGTAATTGTAATTAAATTGTAATTGAGTTTAGATAATTGACATTCTAATGGTAATTGCCATGAAAATTTAACGCAAAACTGGGGAACCATGTTCCAGTTCTATGTACAGTTCTACACATATGTAGTTAATTATTAAAATATATTTCATATCAAGCTTTCACACATTTTACCATTTAAGAAAGTAAATAATTGAGGGCTATACTGACACAAAAAAGGCTCACATGTCCACACCAAAAATACTAAAACCTATATTTTCATTGATTAGAAATCTTAACAAGGTAATCAATAAATAGGAAAGAAATGAGATGATAGATATTTGTTTTTAGTGTATTTTACAGCTAGTGTATTTAGGAGCTGTTATCATAAGAGATGCTAACAGAAAGCTAACACAAGAGGAAGGTTAACTTTTATTAGGTTGTTTATTTCAGGCGCAGTAATTATGATTAATTATAATTGAACAATCGTAATTGAGAACGTAATTATAATTGACTTTCTGAGGATAAGAAATAATTGTAATTTAAATGCTGGTCACTGTAATCATAACTGAACTGTAATTGAACCTGGATAATTTTAAACGTAATTGTAACTAAAAAATGTAATTGACCCCAACCCTGGTTGATAGTAAACATGACCAGATGAAGGTCCTGGAGGTGAGGAGCAGACGTTACTGACCTGGCACCGGCTCCCAGATTTCCCAGCAACGATGGTCAGAGATCCAGAGGAGACGTACTGTAAGAGAGCGAAAACATAAATATAAAGAAATGTGGCTCTGAGCTCAGAAACCCACCAAGACAAACATCAGAGTGACTCACCAGTGCAGCCCCCCACACAAAGATGCCGCTGTAAACGCCCAGAGAAGGTCCATAAAACAGGCTGGCGATCCCAAACAACAGTATCATCACGCCGATCATGATCTGAACTGTCTGCAGGGACCATTACAAATACTGACATTACTGTAATGAAGTTGCTTTAATGAGTACTGTAACTTTACTTATACTTAAGTACGTTTTAAAAGAAGTCATTTGTTACATTTCTACACCCAACCATTACTGACTAAATTATTATTTTTTGTTTTAAAATTATCAACGGACATTGTAAAACTACAAAAAACAAAATGACCAGACAATATAATGTATCACATCGTAGCCGACCAATCAGATTAAACGTAATGCACTGAATGCTGGTTATTTAGGTTCAGGTTGGGGCTTTCTGCCTTTTATGCTGTTACGGTTAATAATGGCACATTTGGCATGGCACTGTTTTACAGTTCATAAATGTAACTATATTTAAAGGTTATTTTATTTTTTTTAAAAAGAATTGTACATTATGACAAACCTTTTATTTTATACAGATTACTTTGTGGAAAATCAATAAAGTTCCAATTGTGGTAGATTTGTTCTCTTCCTTTTAAAGTTTCTACATGAGATATTTACTGTACGTAAGGGAACCGTGGCAACGATCTATTACCAGAAATAAACGTGGGGGTGAAAGTAACTTTTACTTTGAGTACTATTTAATGAAGCTACTTTTTACTTGTACATGAGTATTTTAGTAGGACCTCTGATAGGAAACAATAACAGTGTTTATAGAAGAATTTGATGTGTGTACAAGTGAACACGTTATTGTCACTGATTGACCGTTCTCACCTCTCTTCTCATGTTTTGTGTCAATATTTTAAGATTGCCGTGTCACTCGTGCACAGATACCACAGCACGCCTCTCTTTAAGAGAAGGCCTCCAAAAACCTGTAACCTGTTGATGTCAATTATTCTTCATGGTTTATTTTCTTTTTTTTTTTTTTTAACATATTAGAATTATATAACCTTATACTAAATATCCTTATATCCAATAGCCCTTATTTACCCATGATGAATATATGTAAAGGTCTACTTTTTTTAGGCCTATTTTCTGTTACATCATCTGATTTGAACTGAATCTAAATCTAATAACACCACAAGCTGTACGTTGGCCATGAGACAATCAGATATAACAACAGTCAGATTATCACTATATGACTGATGTGAATGAATCATGGTTTCTGTATTTCCTGTAATGTGCCTTGAGTCTTCTTGAAAAAAGCGCTATATAAATCCAAACCATTATTATTATTATTATTATTATAAATAATTTTCTTTGTAACATCACAGTATTTTGTTCAGTAGACTTTAACTTTACATCTTGCAACGCTCCAGCACCCTACAACCTGAGGTATTATGAATTATTAATAACTGTGAAACAGTGTTGTTCTCCTACTAGGAGTGACACCCTAATAAACATCTACATTCATAATTAACCCTCCTAACACCTCTAAGACAGTGGAACTACTGAAAGGATAGAAAAGGCTATTTGGATTTTAATGTTATTGTTAATTTTTTTCATTTGACAACATGCAAGACAGAAACAATTAGAGAGAGAAATATTGAAGAAACATTCTGACTTTATCATGACTCGCTTGTAGAATAGCTTCTCTGACATTATGGTGAAAATGGCCTTTGTGTCACTTTTTTTCTAATTCTAATCTAGCTCTGTGTCAATGACTGAACATGACTCCTCCTCTGCATCACATTAAGGCTAGTGTTTAAACACAAAAAGTTCCTTTTTCTCTGATTCTTTCTGTTGTTGTTGTTTTGTGTGTTTTTGGAGTCATTTTGTGTATTTTCCCATCATTTTTGTATTTTTGGAGTCAGTTGACAATAACAGGATGTGCAGCTCTCTTGAGGAAAGAGAATGTTTATTCAGCTTGTTACTGGATCGGGGGGGACACAGTTAGACATATAATGATTACGTGCATTTTTAAAGTTTGTTACACTGTATCTGCTGGTGCCAGACAGGCTTGTATTCCTGTCCAAGTTTCTATTCGATGAATACACTGTTTTCCTCATACTAGTGCCCAGAACCAAGTTGATTCCTTATATGGTGATGAGCTAATGTAAAAGACCCCCAAACAAGCTCAGATATGATCCGTCCAGCATACTCCCACAGGTCCCTCTTTTTGTTAACCAGTTTTGACTCTGATTGTATGAATAAACTGCCTATTATTTACAACTCAGACTTTTTCTACACCACCTCGTTTGTCATCATCATCCACACACGAGATGCAACAGGGTCGCCAGAAATTCTTGATGTCAAAATGGGGTCACGATCCAAAAAAGGTTGGGAACCACAATCTATTATTTTCACAACTAGCTGCCTCCACGTCACTTTTTTGCTCCACTCCGAATACACAACAAACGACAACAAGAACACACAAAATTGAGAAAAATGTGCAAAATGACTCCAAAAATACAAAAATGATGGGAAAATACACAAAATGACTCCAAAAACACACAAAACAACAAGAAAAACAGAAAGAATAGGAGAAAAACATACAAAGCAACAACAAAAATACTCCAAAAACACACAAAATGACTCCATTTTGTGTGTTTAGACAATACTTTGGGCCTGGACTAAAATCCTAATGTCAAAACTAATACAAACACAGGGTGTGAAGCTAAAATAAAACAGTGCACTGCATCCTAACCTCTATTATATAACACATCATGTGTTGTGATGGTATCTCTTACCCCCAGTGCCATCGGCCACACCTTGTTGAACCTCAGGTAGCTCACACAGTTGCCATTGTTGTTGCCTTGCACCTGTTGGGAAGCTGGGTGCACGTGAGTGACCACCACCACGTTTCCAGCTGTGGTTGATACAGATGAGGACATGTTGGCAGTGATCGTCTCCTCTGATGGTCTGACCCACAGCGTCCTGCAGCAAAGAATAAAGATGGTCTGTTAATAATTAATGATGAAACTCTAAACCAACAGCTGGTGGGAGTGACTGGCGTTTACTGGAAACCAGTATGATGTCAGAGTGGGCGGAGACAACAGGAAACACTTGTGTAAATGTAGTATTTGTTCATCTAGAACTGGTTCATGTTGACTTATAACTCAAAGGTTTTAAAGGAAAACACATAAACTTATGGTTTTATAAATAAATTAATTGTAAAAACAAACACATTGTGTTACTTGCCCAAAAGTGAAATTCATACTTTGCAACTTCCATCACAGCAGGGGCCACAAAAATGTGCCACATGATCAACATTCAGAATAATGACCAGTTTCAGCATTGAAACAGGAAAGAACAAATGGCTTCTGTTGTTGTTTTGTGTAATTTGTTGTCTTTTTTGTTTTTGTTGTAATTTTGTGTTTTTTTACCAGGCATTTTCTGTGTTTTTGTTGTCAATTTGTTTATTTCGTGTCATTCATGTGTAGTATTTTTTAGTGCTATTTTGTATATATATTTTTTTAGGTATTTTAGTCATTTTTGTAATCATTTTGTTTAATGTGTTGTCTTGTTTGTTTTTGTTGTCACTTAGTGCATTTGCTGTAATTATTGTGGATTATCTTTGGTTTTATTTTGTATATTTTTCAGCAGTTTTTTATACATTTGTATTCTTGTGTGTGTTTGGAGTAATTTTGTATGATTTTGGAGTCGTTCTGGAGTAAATGCACGAAACGACAACAAAATAAGCAAAATGACTCATATTACGCAAAACAACAACACATATACACAAAATGACAGAAAATATACACAGACTCAAAAACACACAGAAACAGTCATGACCCGGCTTGAAAGGTCACAAAACCATGGCAAACATAAATAACAATAAATCTTTATTGTTTAATTAGGCAAAATCAAACTTTCGAGTTAATAAATCAAATAAACCGTCTGGATTAGACCAAATTAACTCATTCAGTGCCAGCCATTTTTTTTAGCATTTTGACTGATATTTAAATACCCACAGAATATTTTGTACAATGACTATCTGAATTCTGATCCAGATTTTGAAAGATTAAAGTCTCTAATTTCATAAAAAAAAAAAAAATTAGTTCCTAGCTTGTTTTGTTCGGTAATCTGCAAGTTTCACACAAATCGTCAGTTTGTGACAAAAAGCTGAGAAAAACGGCTTTTTCAGAAAACAATCTATTAGTGACTTTGAAGCAATTTTTTTCTTGCTTAATCATTATGTCTGACATATTACAGCTACACAGTTGTAGCACAGTGGGCTTCTGCTTGAACCTTTTTGTACAAAATGTGTATTTTTGGCCTATTGTTTATTATTATCACCATTGCTGCAGTTGATGTCCATACATTAGTTTAATTTTGTATGCTTTCATAGCCTTTGTTTATGATAATTGCCTTTATATTTGATGTAAATCTCTCGTTTTTTTTTTTTTGGCGTAGTACAGATTTCTGTATTCAAAACATGATTTATTGTCACTCAGTGTCATATATTTCCAAACTTTCACATCATCTGTAACCACTAAAGGTCCGACTTCAATCTGAACACAAATTAACCATGTAGTTCATGTAGAAGCTTAAAAAAAAAAACATTATTGTTCTGGGATTGTATGTGATTTTTGGAGACTTCAGTACACTGGGCCCAAGTGTGTGACATTACCCAATCAGCAGGCAGGAACACTGAGCAGTCAGCACATGATGCCATGGGTATCACGGCAACAACAAAAACACAAATATATATTTACATCTTTATATTACATAACTTTCAAGATATTTTTTTGTGCAAATGATCTTGGATTTATTGATCTATGAAGCCTACACTGTGTCTTTATCTGATGAAGAAATATGAATGTATTTGTATATTTGTGTCAGCCATGCCTCTGTCCTCCAGCAGTGTAGTGTAATGTAAAGTCAATCACTTACCTCCTGTTGGTGTGAATCAGTGATTATTCCCGATCACTTTGATTGAGTCTCTCTCTTCTTTTATTTTCCTTTTGCCCTGAGATGTGTCTGCCAGACACGCCCGTCCTCAGCATTTACTCACAGTCATAACAACCTTGTCATTTGGGGAAATGCAGGTTCCCCACTGGGAGCATTTCCAACCCAACCCTGTTCACAAGCTGGTTCATGATCCAATCGTTGGGACCACGTTTATCATGTGACACCGATTGTGAAGTAGCGCACGACAAAATAGACAGCAACTTTTTTGCAACATTTAGCAACAAACCACATTTTAAAAAACATGTGTGAATTTTTTTAATGTTACTCTTGACCAGATTTACAGCAATACAAAACAGAAATTTGTGATATTTCTTTTCTCTCAAAAATATATGATTTAAATGTTATATTGTTAAATAGAAAACATCCTCACTGAAGAGAAGATTTATTCTAAGGACACACACACACACACACACACACACACACACACACACACACACACACACACACACACACACACACACACACACACACACACACACACACACACACACGCACACACACACAGCTGTGTTTGTGTGCTCAGGCTAATTTCAGAGCAGAGAATAGGGCAAGGTTTAATTAGTCTATGTGTGTGTGCCTGTGTGTGTGTGTGTGTGTGTGTGTGTGCCTGTGTGTGTGTTCCACCTGTCGCCAAATGGGAGATGGTCACAGCAAAGCAGCATCTGACAAATCCTGAACACACACAGATACACACAAACATACCAGTGACACTTTTCACGACACAACACGTTTTAAAACTTTTCATTTTATTTCTGGTTAAAGTCAAATGAAGCTCACGAGCGCCCCCTACATGAGGCAGGAGTACTGCTGGCATCACTTGAAGCCTTTTCACTGTGATTTCATGATCCATCATTAAAACTTAAAAACTCACAAACATACAGTATATTAATATATACATAATACATATCAGACAAATATAGCAGCCTGTAGTTCAACTGTGTGTCGCCCCCTAAGTAAACACATTACATTTGTGATTACACAAAATGATAGACAACTACAACAAACAGCAAATAAATACACAGTCATTATGTGTATTTTTGTATCATTCTGTTGTCTTTTAGTGCATTTTTTTGCATGAATATTGTTTTTCTTGCCATTGTAATGCAATTCTGGAATCATTTTGTATCTTTTTTGGTATAGTTTTGTGCATTTCTGTTGTCATTTTGTGTATTTTTTGTATAAATATTTAGTTTTATGTATTTTGAGTCATTTTCATATTTTTGTTGTTGTTTGGTGTATTTATCTGTAATGTATGTTTTTTAGAGTCATTTTTTGTGTTTTTGGAGGCTTTTGTATATTTTTGTGTACTTTTTGTATAAATATTGTTTAGTTTTTTGTTTTATTTTACTCATTTCGTGGGTGTTATCTGAGGATCTGGCTCTGACTGCCTGGCAGCCTCAGCCTTTGTCAACTTTGCTTTCCACAAACATGAGCAGATGAGACCAACACATTGTTGGGGTGAAGATAACATATGCAAATGAGCTTCTTATTCTCTCCATCCCCTCACCAGAGACCCCTCCAGACCTGGACCCAGCCCCGAGTTGTGTTTAACACAGTTTTCACAGCACCACAGTGTGTTTGAGTGCAGAGATGAAGGTAAAATGTGCTCAACATGCCAGAAATCTGTCAGGGCATCATCTTTATCCAGGAGGAACAAAAACATGGACATCTGGACTGTAGATATCCACATGGACTCTGTTTACAGGACTCCATTAATTTGTATTCATTCAACATTACAGATGTATGATAGCACTTGTACCAAGACGAGTGCCCTGTGTTTGTAATGACAGCTAACTGTGTTAGAGCAGCTATTATTGCTGGACTATTCAGATTTACATTTAAATTTGACATTTAGATTTAGATTGAACACTTATATTTACATTTGGAATTAACACTTTCCATTTTTTTTATTTCAATGAAAAATTATCTAAGAAATTATTATTGTGGCATTTAACAAAATAAAATGATTTTGGTGATCCTAACTGACCTGAAACAGGAGAGATTTAGTCTGATTTAACCTCAGACAGTGAGAAAAAAAGCATTATGTGTCTTTTTGCACAGTGTATATAAACTTCTTCTTCTTCTTCTTCTTCTTCTACTTCTTCTTCTTTCAACTGATTTACATTTAACACTTAAATTTATATTTCAATTTAGATTTAACATTTCAATTTCAATTTAGCATTTAGATTTACATTAACATTTCAGATTTAGATTTAACGTTTAGATTTACATTTCAAATTTAAATTTAACACTTACATTTACATTTAACATTTAGATTTAAATTTCACCTTTACATGTAATATTTAACACTTAGATTGACATTTACATGTAACATTTAGATATAACATTTTGATTTGGATTTAACACTTAGTTTTACATTTAACATTTAGATATCACATTTTGATTTAGATTTAAAACTTAGTTTTACATTTATTTTTCATGTGTACACATTTTTAACAGTGATATGTTTTACATGATTATCGGTCTCAAATGAATGAAAAATTTGGTAAATGTTCAAAATATGACGGCTATGAAACAGTGACCAACTTAGCCTCATTAGCTAACGCCAAACACATCACTAATTGTGAGGAGGGTTATTTTCTGGACTGACATGTTTGTCAAGGTTGTTGACAAAAGTTGAAAGTTTTTTTTAAGAAGCAGAAAGTATGTGTATACCATCCTTGAAGAACTGCACCCTGTTCCCTGATAAATGGTTTTTAATTTTAAAACTTGTGAAAATGCCCTTGCCGGTTAAACTTTTCAATAAATGAAAGCCCTTGGGTGGGTGGAAGAAACATGAGCTGAACAGAAAATGCTGCGGTAACCGATGAAGTGTGCTTGATGGAGGCTGGATTTTGGCATTCATTTTGTATAATGTTTTCTGTTATTTTTGTGTTGTCATATTGTATATTTTTCTGTCGTATTGTGTGTTTTTGGAGTGTTGTGTGTGTTTAATTGAGGGGCCGCACACAATTAGATTAGAGCCTTGAGAAAGCAGCTCCAATGAAAAACGTGGTGCCACATCTCTTTATTTATGCTGCAGCAAGGGTTGGTGTCAATTACATTTATCAGTTACAGTTACGTTTTCAATTATCCATGTTCAATTACAATCACAGTGACTGGCATTTTTTTCCAATTACAATTAAATTACAATTATTTTTTTATCCTCAGAAAGTAAATTACAATTACATTCTCAATTACTAAAGTTGAAATAAATAACCTAATAAAAGTTAACTTTCCTGTTGTGTTAGCTTTCTGTTAGCATCTCTTATGGTAACTGTCAGGGACTAGGCTGAGGATCACCTTCAGCTAGTGGGAGGGTCACATGTTCTGTGCGTTCCTGTCAGCACCACACCTGTAGTCAATCTGCTATAATCACATCACCTATATATATCCTGTCTGTGTGTATCTCCCTTGTTGGTCTGTTAGTCTTTCACGTCTGGTCCGTCCTACTCGTCAGTCTGGAGTCCAGGTCGGCCGCACACCCCAGGTTGAGGATCGCCCTGTTCCTCACGTCAGTCGGTGCTATATGTTGTTAAAATAAAGACTTTGTAACACAATCCTGCCTCTGAGTCCTGCAATTGGGTCCTGTCTGCTACCCATGACAGTAACGGGCCATATTTCAGCTGTAAAAGACACTAAAAACATGATCTCATTCTAATTTCTTTCTTATCTCTTACTGTAGTTACCATGTTAGGATTCCTAATCAATGAAAATATAGGTTTTTGATAATTTTGGTGTAAAATGTATTTTTAAAATGGTAAAATGTGGGAAAGCTTGATATGAAACACATTTTAATAATTGTTCACTACTTGTGTGTAGAACTGTACATAGAACTGTAACGTGGTTCCCCAGCTTTGCATTAAATTAGCAGCAACATTTTTTTTTGTTAACCCCCTTTTACCTTTTTCCTTTGTCCCATTTTGGCCCATTTTTAAAAAGCTCTTTTTTCAGACTTTATCTACCTTTTACCAATAAATATCTCTTTTTTCCTATTTTTTTTGGTTCCATTTTAGCAAGTTCTTTTTGACACTTACCCAACTGTTGTCCTTTCTTTAATTTTTTGGGCCACTTTTCATCCAAATAAGCTAACCTATGCCCAATCAATAACACTTGTTTCCTTTTTCCCCTACAATTTGCCTCTTTTTGTGCCTCATTTTAGTCATTTTTCACTCTTTTTTGCCACATTTTTGCCACTTTTGGTACATTTTTGGTCACCCCACATCAGACGTGCACATAACAGATTTTCAAAATTACAATTACAATTATAAATTTGCCATAAGTGTAATTAATGATCAATTATGCAATTACAATTATAATTGACTCCAACCCTGGCTGCAGCATGTGTTACCATGTACAAAGACACACACCATATTCTTTTTAACTGAAGTCCTTTACACGACACAGGTTTTTTTTTGCCTCCTGTAGCGAATGACGTTGAATAACATTATCCAACTCATTAAAAATGCACATGAAATGTCAAAAGCAGACGTTTTACATTCTGAGTGCATCTGGTTTTCTCTGCATTTGTTCAGCTGAAGGATGGATGGATGGATGGATGGATGGATGGATGGATGGATGGACAGATGGAGGAGGTGGATATGAATGATGATGTTTGCTCCAGGAAAAGATGAATGAAAGGATGAATCCAGAACACAGCAAAGACTCCAGGGCTCTAACATCTCACGCAATTCAATACATTCACACACACACACGACAATTCTCGAGCTGAGAAGTGATAAAACCCACCGCACATCAGTAACATAGACATATGTCAAAGAGATTAGTGATCTATGAATGGATGAGGTTGTTAAGGAAATTATATGCTTAACACATATTATTGTTCCTGCACACACACATGTATTAACTAAAGGTTATTTACATAACCCCGGTTCTCTGTGTAACATGAGTGAGATGTCTCACTATGGGATATATACGCCTCAGCATCATATTCAGAAGTCCTTTCCCATTCCGCCAACCGGATTGGCCGCCGCTAGTCCCACCCACTATAAGTGGGGCGGGCGGAGATTACATTGGCATTCTGGAAGCACCACTTCTCGCTCTGCCAGCAAGAAGGGTGGTCTTTGTGGGACATCTCACTCATATTACTCAGAGAACCGGCGTTATGTAAATAACCTAGAGTTCTATTTCATAACATTTGTTTCGATGTCTCACGGTGGGATGTGGTAGCTCCCTTATTGTGGTGTGAATGGTGATGACAAAAAGGTGGTGTAGAAAAGGGACAACAGAGTTGTAAATAATAGGCAGTTTATTAATACAATCAGAGTCCTAAACAGGATATCAAAAATGTGCCTCTACTGAGAGCTGGTGGCCGAATCATTGCAAACTCTGAGCTCAAACGCCTATATGCTTCAAAGGTATGTGGCTTAGCAAATGGTGTCAATCTTTAACATTAGCTCATCACCAAATAAGGAATCAACTTGCTTTGGCAAATTCTTTGGAGAAAAACAGTCTATCAATCAAAGCAAAACTTAGACCAAAATACAAGCCTGCCTGGTACCAGCAAATACAATGTATGTAAACTTGAAGAATACACGTTATAATACATCTGGTATCCTGTTTACAGAATCATTACATGTCTCACTGACACACTGAGTAGAAGAACAAACATTGTTTTCTCCTGGGAGAGCTACACATCATTTTAGTGTAAACTTCACTTATCCAGAGCCTCAAGATTTACCTCACAAAGATGGAATTAGTAGACAAAGTCTGGGAAATAATGTTGTTCCAACATTATCATAAACACCCAATTTATTGTGGAAAACATCATGGTATCATTACTTAAATCAGGGCCTTTGTTCATACATATAAGGTCACTCATATGCATTTTTGGCTCAAATCCCCCTCCCCTCCCAGCCAAGGGAAGGTGTCCGTGGAGCGGCAAGAGAAGCTGCATGCCTGCGCCCCCCAGCGGCTAGAATCCTCTACCCCTCTCAATACCTTTGGCACAAATGCCAGGTTGGGCGTCAGCACCATCCTAGCGACCCCAGGGAAGAACTGAGTGCACGACGGGTGCACTGACAGTGAATGGATGTCACTGACAAGGATGACTGAAGCCAAACCCAGCAACAACACCGCCTATAGGGACACAAACTTCAAGTTTGCGCATCCCAATGGCTCCAAAGATGGGTGCTTAAGTCCCTCCAGGGCCCCAGCCAAATCCTACGGCGGTACTAGCGGTATGGACACAGGGAGGAGCCTGCATGCCACTGGCTTACCGTTTTGTCCCCAAAGCCCACATGGCAGGCAGCGATAGTCACCAGATAGACTTTCACTATAGAGAAAGCCCTCCCTTTGTCAATCAGCCCCTGCAGGAATGACAGGATCACTCCCACAGAGCACTGAAAAGGAACAAGTCCTGCCCGATGACACCACTCCTCAAACACCCTTCACTTGCAGTTGTACAGAGACCTAGTGGAGGAGGCCCTAGTGCACTGAATCGTGGAGATCACACGCTGTGAGAGCCCCTGGACAACATGAACGCACCTGAATTGTGCGTCGCTCGGAGTGACAGGAGACGACCGCAACGTCATAGGATCAGTCTGCGTGCCAGCAGGTGCAGCCTACGGGAGTGCAAACCACCCTGGATGTTGATATACGCCACCGTGGTTGTATTGTCCATCCTCACCAGGACCTGATGGGCCGTGAGGACAGAAAAAAGTGCCAAAGTGTGAGGAACACTGCTGAGAGCTCCAAGTAATTGATGTCGGAGCGCTGGAGACTCGCACTTAATGAATGACTGTAAGGGAGGACTGATAAAAAGCAAGGATCATGGGAGTTGATCCTATACAAACAAAAGCAGTGGATGGATGGGGAGGCCAAAGCAAACTAAAGAAGATCGGGAGCAGCAATCTGATCAATAAGAGTGAAATGTGGGACGTGATGGACTGAAGAAATAATGATAGTTCCACTCTGAGCACATGATGGAAACCACAAATGTGATTAATGTGCTGTGTTTGTGTGAGACATGGAGTCACCTCCTTCTCCTCTGGAGCAAACACATCAATCGTCATCAGGAGACTGTAAAACTACACATTAGCAAAGTTAACCATGACTTCAATTCAAGGCCTTAAAAAACAAAAAACACTCACAAACCTTTGTTTTTATGGGCCAAAGACAGAACTCTGAAGAAGAAGTTAGGCCTAAAATCTTTGAAATTAACTTATTAGAAGATCTATGACTCCTAAAACACATTATTTTGCACCATAATCGTTTAATAAACTTTTTGCAAAACCCAGCCCACAATCATAGCTTGTTGAAGTCCTTTTAGTGAGAGTCCTTCAACTGTCCTTGATTACTCAGAGGATCCCATCAAAGTGTTTATTTTACCATTAAGCATAAAAACAAAGTACATTTACATTGTCATAGGGATACAATGCATTCTAAATAAAGAAATAGATATCATATTCTTATATATAATATTCTTAACTCGTTTCTTGTTGGTTCAGTGTGGTAAGATTTTAATTCCCTTTGGTATTATCTCATGTTCTTATTACCTAAAGTGTAACTAAAGCCTAAAATCACCTTTTTCTGCTGAAAACAAATGTGTTTGGGTATGAAGTAGTGTTTTTGAACGATTCTTGTCCAACTCTACCATTAAAGATCTAAAATTCCAGACTCTACTGAAACTTGATCTGTTTTTAAGCACAACAAAGGAAACATCTGATATCATCCCGAGTCCTTACAAACACCCACAGTCATCAAACGCACCATCAGAGGCTTGATTACAACAGGACAGAAACCATCTGTTGGTTAGAATTGAATTCTGCTCAATTAGCATCAAATTAGCATGAGATTAGCATGTCATTACTGGAGAGGGGATACGTATGTAATCACTAAACGAGTGAATGAAAACCTCTGTTCTGCTAATCACTGTGTGTGTGTGTGTGTATGAAGGGTGATTCATTCTAAATTTATGAGCAGCAGTCACTCAAACGCGTCCCCTGTGCCTGCAAAGACGACTGCGATCTAACCAACGTCTGACACTACATCTACAATTTCCATTGACTTAGAATGGGTAAACGGGCACAATGCACAAGTCACGTTCACAGGTGTGTTTGATGTATCTTAACATGTTTGCAGACGCCACACCTACGCCACACTTTAAAGTGAATGCACACATACGCCACGCCTGGATGACACCTAACAATCATAAATATATTAGTCACACGTAGAAGCAGGTGTGGCATGAGTTAAGCTGCAGTGGTCGGGCGCGTTTCGCTATCGAGCACCGTCTGTGTGACATGGAAACACTTAGAAAAATTGCTCGGAGTGCAGGCGTGTATGCATGTGCAGGTTAGTAAGCTTGTGAGTATTGATTATGGGGGATGGATCCATAGAACAGAATGTATCCACCCCCCATAGTGTGTGTGTGTGTGTGTGTGTGTGTGTGTGTGTGTGCGTGTTTAGACTATTGTTATTGCTTTCCTTGTGTGTAGTTTTTTTGTGTTTTTCCTTTTATTTTTTTGAACTCACTCATCATTTCACCTTTAACATTAATGTGAAATTAGAAAACAACCAAAACTTCATTAAAACTGCATTTACAGAGAAAATGCAAGTAAGGATGCTATGTGTGCTAATGTAATGAAATATATGATATGTAAGATAATGGTTGATGATTATGTAATGTATTATACAATAAAATAATTTATTGCAATGTTAAAAAAAAGTAATGTATTATAATGTAATATAACATAATAAAATGTAATGTAATATAACATTAAATAATAATAAGTCATTGGGAACCGGCAGACCCCCGTGACCCTGAAAGAGACAAAGTGGGTCTGAAAATGGATGAATACATAGATTGTATTATAATGTAATGAAATCTATGATGTAATGTAAGAAAATGTAATTTATTTATTTATCTATAAAAGCAAGAAATCTCTGTCAGTGTGTCTGTGTGTGTGGTTCAAATATCTCTGCGGTTTAGGAACAGACAGAGCTGAGACTTTCAACATGGCTGCTGCTTGATTCAAGGGTGTGTGACGTCAGATTTGTTTGGACTGCAATGATATCATTAATTAATAAGTTACTGCTCACTATTTTTACCCAGGTAAATAGTGACGTACTAAAAATTGTTTTAGTGAGTCTACAGCTGAGCACATTTGAGACGTCTTGGTTGTGCAGCAGACAAATCTGGTCAATATGGAGCGATCTCTCTTTTTTTGTGAATCTAAGGCTCCATCAGTCCCAACAGAAACTTTAGTACATCCAACCTGAAGCTGTCAAAGCTTTGTACAGACACACATCTCCTGTTCATCAATAAATCCAAGCACTGGGATGGAAACACTTACCAAACTAAAATCAGACCAGGGATCAAAAATCTCTGCTGAGTTGTAAATATTGGATGATTCTCGGAAAACTTTTTGTGGAAGATGTTTCTGCGTCCGACTCGACTTTTAAGTGAATTAGTTTAGGACAGAGATGAGCTTTTATCACAGTATAGGGCCACAAAGATGTGAATGTCTGATCCAAGGGCCACATCATCAATGTCATTGTCAGTACTTAGAATTAAGACCAATCTGAGCATTAAAGCAGGAAACAACTAAGGGTTTTTGTTGCCATCGTGTATATTTTTCTCTAATTTTTTGCATTTTTGTTGATGTTTTTAGGAGTCATTTTGTGTGTTTTTGAAGTCTATATGTACATTTTCCTCAATTTTTGTTTTGTTTTTGGAGTTGTTTTGTGTATTTTAGCTATCATATTGTGTGTTTGTGGGAGTATATTTATACATCTTCCTCCAGTTTTGTTTTTTTGTTGTATTTTCTTTTCCTCTCATTTTTGTTCTTGTTTTGTGTGTTTTTGGTTCATGTTTTTTTTATTTTATTAGGTATGTTTTGGAAATAATTTTGTGTATTTTTTTTGTTAGAATTTTTTTGTGTATGTGCATTTTCACTGTCATATTGTGTGTTTTTGGATTCACTTTTTTATCATCATTTTGTGTTTTTGGAGTAATTTTGGTGTTGCTTTGTATATTCTTCTATCATTCTTTCTGTTTTTGTTGTTGTTTTGTGTGTTTTTACAGTAATTCTATGAATATTTGGAGTCTGTGCATTTTTCTATAATTTTGTGTGTTTTTGGAGTCTGTGTGCATTTTTCTTCAATTTTTTGTCTTTCTGTGTTTTCAGAGTCGTTTTGTATTTGTGATGTATCATATTGTCTGTTTTTGGAGTAATTTTGTGCATTTTACTCCAATTTTGTGTGTTTTTTCCTCTCATTTTTATATATTTTTGTTCTTGTTTTGTGTGTTTTGCTATTATGTATGTTTTCGTGTATTTTTTATTGTAAATGTGTGAATTGTTAGAGTAATTTTGTGCATTTTACTGTCATATTGAGTGTTTTTGGAGTCACTTTGAGTATTTCAATCATCATTTTGTGTGTTTTTGAAGCCGTTTTGGGTATTTTCTATAATTTTGTGTTTTTTGGAGTCTTTTTGAGCATTTCCGTCATGATTTTGTGTATTTTTGTTGTTGCTTTGTATATTTTTCTCTGATGACAAAGCCTTCTTTTTGAGTGCAGCATCCATCAAAGTGCTTAAGTCTGGAGTGAGGCTTCTTGGGATTGCTACAAATGTTACAAGTGTACAAGTTTTCGAAAGTTGAGATGAGGGTAATTTTTAAGGAGAAAAAATATCAAAGATTCTTTTATTTAATATTTCAAATCATAGGAGATTTATTCTGGATGAAAGCTAAATTCTCTGTGGGTTGGCTGCAGTGAAGTTAAGGTCCTCATGAAGTCATGAAATATCTCAAAAACCTCATGAAGTTTCCCTAATTTAGTCTGTGAATGTTCCTCTTCTTTCATTTTCTACCCATACATCCCAACAAAGTGAAGGCAAGTGTGAACATCTCATCTACTCACACATTTCTGTGGATTATTGTCTTGTTTTACGTTAATAATATTAATATCCTAATTTGAGTTTTGGATTATTGTGAAATGATAAATCCTGCCAATGGCAGCATAACTAAACGTGTATGAAACTTTTATCACAGCGGGGCCACAAATGTGATTTTATCTGATCCAAGGGGCCAAATTATCAGATTTTATTGATACAGAAAACAACAAGGTTGTTGAATTTTTGTTGTTGGTTCGTGTGTTTTTGAAGTCATTTTGTGTATTTTGTTATCTTGTGTGCTTTTCATGTAAATTGGTTGTTTTGTCGAATTTTCTCTTGTTTGTTTTTGGAGTCGTGCTTTTCTTCTTGTCGTTTTCTGTATTTCTTGAGTCTTTTGTTGTCATTTTGTGTGTGCTTTTGATAAATTTTGTTCATTTCTGTTGTTGTTTTGTGTGTTAAATCACTTTGTGTAATTTGTTGTCATTTTGTGTGTTATGGGAGTTATGTAGTGTTTTTGCAGTCATCAATGTGTGTCTTTGGTTTCATTTTGTATATGATTCAGTTATTTTTGTTATACTTTTTATTGCTTTGTGTTTTTTGTGTAAAGTATTTTGTTGTGTTGTGTTATGCATGATTCAGTTTTTTTTTTTCCAATCATTTTTGTGTAGTTTTGTATATTTTGTTATACATTTTATTGTTACTGATATTTTTGTGCATACTTTTTGCCATTTTGTGAGTAAATTTGTTGTCTTTTGGTGCATTTTTCTGAATGTTTTTTTTTTTTTTTCTCATTTACATGTGGGTGCCTCACATTATTAGACCGAGGGCTGAATGTGGCCCCCAGGCCAGGAGTAGCCCATGCCTGGCCTAGTGCTTTCATTAGCCGGTGAGTGCGTGCAGCAGTAATATTGTAAGGGTGCTCTGGGGTGCTATCGTGTGTGAATTATGTTCGTGTAAAGACTGGCTGCTGGCTTGTCGGGGCTAGCTGCTGAATTATTGCTTATGACTGCGTCTCATTAATGCAGTAGCTTTGTAGCTTCATGAAATATACACACTTGTACTTCTCACCGACATGACACATTTCCACATTCGTAGCTGAAAGCTTAATGTGTGACATGATCACAGCATTAGCATTTGGTGGCATTGGTTCCACATGTCAGTAGAAAAACACGTTGACACCCATACACGTTGTGGGCGTGGCTACATGGAGAGAATCCTGATATATAGTATGGGCTGACGTCACTTCTGAAGTCAAATGATTTGGACTTAAATTCAAAATCATTTACTTGAAAAGAAAAGACGTAAAAGGTTAAAATTGCTGCTCTGAACGTTTGTTTTCATCTCTAATGTAAACACAGTTTGGTGCATTGCATTGTGGGATGTGGAGTCCTGCAAGTGAATGCATTGAAGGGAAAGGTTTATTTTGGGGTTTACACAATGGACCCGTACGACAAAGATAGATTTCCTCTTATCGCGCTAACTTCCAGGATTTAATCGGTGTGTGCTGCAATATGACGCTGGTTAACTAGTTATCAGGCTAAATCACCATGGTAACTTAGGCTGAACACCTAACTTGGTCTGGACCAGGTTATGAAGTGGATCAGATCTGAGCGAGTACTAAAGTCCTGCTTCCTGACCAATCAGTTTTCTTGTAAAATGACCTGCCCACTGTTAGAAGATCCTGATTGGTGCAGATCTGACAGTTGAGTTTAGGATAAATACAGTCCTTTCATTTACTGATGACATCCTTTAGGAAATATTTAGATTTTCATCTGATGGACTGATCTACAGTAGCTGACGAAGCCTGTGGAGAGACGCTCTACGTATGTACGGACACATTCATTCATTCATTCATACGCTATAGTGACACTGTCAGCATCATCAGGAACATACTACAGTGTGCTCTCATCCCATTGGGTGTGTGATTAATTGAGGAGGATTACCTGAATAGAAACAAGTCTGTGATGTAATAAAGAAAAACTGATCAGAGAGCTTTCCGATTGGATTAATCTAATTTTATGATTTTACACATTAACAGCGTCAGCAGCTTATCGCCTGTGTTCTTTTCTTACTGCTTTGTTTTTGGTCTGAATTATGGATTTTAATTCTTCATATTTCTAAAGAATTATTCCTCAATTGTAACTTAAATTGTTCTACACAGTTTCTACTTGATTGTGATTGGTCTGACGCTGTAATCTCCCTCTGTCACAGGAGCGTGTACGACATACATAGCCAGGCTGAAATCACCTGTCTTAAGTGAACGTGTTTATATCCTGCTTCATAGTACAGCTGCTCTCTGATGGAGAATGTTTGGTTCGTAGTACAGGCCCTAGATGACAAACTGGGAACTAGAACAAAAATGGAGTCAAAGCAATCACCGTCCTCCTTGTTTGAAGAGCAAACACAAGAAATCACAGTAAGAATGATGTAAAAACACTTCTATGCATCCGTCTACAAGACTTCACAATGTTTAACATTTTACACTTTTTTTTTCATAATCTTTGATATATTATTGTCTTTATCTGATAAAAAAAGTTGTCTCCAACAGCTTTAAATAATATATATTTTTGTTTATTTTAACAGAATGCATTAAAGCTCTCATATCTGTTACATGTGTCTGAGTTTCATATTTATGAATACATTTGAATGGCGTCGTGTGTTTGTTCACATCATTAAAAGTTATCACATAAGAAACAGACGCCTCTTGAACATCTTCCAAAATGAAACAGCCAACCTAAAAACCATTTAGCTTTGGTAAACAAACACCTGACACTAGTTTGGCACCGAGCCGTCCCTCCCTCAGGCTACATTACCAGCAAGGCACAAACAAACAGATCGAGAGCTTCTTCATAATGAGGTTTGCAGAAAAAACACACACACAAAAAACAGGAAGCAACAAAACGAGAGGCGGAAAAACTAATTATCATAAATTCTAACTGAACACAAAGCTTTAGTTGTGCTCGGAATGGGAGAGTTCTTCATATCATCAGTCATTGATTATATGGAAATACATGCAGGTGATGAGGCCTGAAGCTATGGGGCGCTGATTGTAAAGCTGTACATGCTAAAATAAACAGCAACGTTTTGCAACATTTAGCAACAAACCACGCATGAAAAAAAATATGTGAATACTTTTTACCAGCGTCAATGAGCTTTTGATTTGGTACTTCCGGTGAATTTGCATATTAGCTAAATACTTAACTCGTGACATTTAGATTTAACATTTAGATTCAGATTTAATATTTAGATTTAACATTTAGATTCAGATTTAATATTTAGATTTAACATTTATATTTAGATTTAACATTTATCATTTAGATTTAGATTTAACATTTATATTTAGATTTAACATTTATTATTTAGATTTAGATTCAACATTTATTATTTAGATTTAGATTTAACATTTCGGTTTAACATTTAGATTTAACGTTTATATTTAACATGTAACAATTATATTTCAATTTAAATTTACATTTAGATTTAACATTAAGATTTCATATTTAACAACTCACATTTTGCTTTTAGATTTAACATTTATATTTAAATGCAGCATTTAAATTTAAATTTAACTTTTGGCTTTAGATTTAATATTTAACAATTAACAATTAACAAATTTATATTTATATTTAACATTTACATTTAACTTAGATTTATCATTGACACTATATTTTTACGAGAAAAAATATCACAAATTTAACAAATATTGCTGGAAATCTGGTCAAAAGTAACATTAAAAATTTCACGTGTTTTTTAAACACGGTTTGTTGCTAAATGTTATGAAAAGTTGCTGTTTATTTCAGCATGTGCAACTCTACGAAAAGCTAACTGTTGCTTTGAGGATAAATAAACTGCTCTACATCTACACCAGAGAAATAAACCCAACTTTCTGACTCGTTCCTTTGCTCTTTTTTTCCTCTTTAGCTGGAGATCTGATGAGATACGTGTGATCCTTTATCATTTTGTTCACGATTACTCACGAGGCCTTCACACACCTTCATAGAGCAGGAAACTCTGTGTTCAGTATTAAAGCTGAGCTCACAGGTGCTACTCTCCCTAAACACTGAGCGCGTACCTTCCCTTAAAGCAGCGGTAAATTGGTGTGTGCGTGCACGGCTGTGATAAATTAGCCTGTCGGTGTTTGTGAGACGTATCCATCACTGCTCCTCAGGATGTAAGATGGTGTTAAAGAGAGAAAAATAATCACCCTCCATCCCCCACAGGCTCTCTCACACACACGCTTCCCCTTCAGTGATGGAGCATCGTGCTGCACAGGCGCCTTCTGCAATGCATTATGGGATGTCACACGAGACTCCCAACAATCAGTCAACTTGCTTTCCAATCCAAGAACAAGCTCGGGGCTTTTAGTCACGCAATAACACACACTTAAACTACCCGTGACACAATCCGTAACTCTCTTACACGTTAAACAAAAAAAAAAACATAAAGAGAAAAAAAAAATTCAAATAATAAAATAATTAATTTTTTGGAGTGTAACATTTAGCTTGCTTTTTAGATCATTTTGCAGCTTTTTCCATCCAACAGACAACTTGTGCTGCTTTTGGTTGCTCTAAAAAACCAGGAAATGTTAAAGATGTCGATGTAAACCTCTTTTTGTTACAGAAAGATAATTAAAACAATCTGTGACCACAGGGGGCGACAGTTCCAACTCTGTGGTTTAGTAGTAGACAATGAAGCAGAGAAGAAGAGCTCTCCTAAGGGACTTTTAGTCCCCCTTAAGCAGTGCACTGACATGCTCTGGCGGCTGAAGTCAGCAAGTAATCATGGACTGTTAAATACATATGGGGAGTTTGTGTAAAACTCTAGAAAACTGGAACAGAGAACAAACAAACCCTACGCTCAATGCGCACTTGTCTGGATATAAACGGTGGATTGAGCGGTTGTTGTGATCATCTATTCACCCTCCTCCCCACAGCAAAATCAGCGTCCACGGCCGCAAAAGCACATAGACATTCAGCTAAGGTGGAGTAACGTTTTTAAAGGATTAAAATGCCATAATCTACGATATTGGACTTTTAAATGCTTTTAATCCATATAGATCCTTTTATTCTGTCCTAACTGTTGTTCAACTTAGTGATTTACAACTGACAGCAAGTCTGCAAGTTCACAAAAAGGAAAATTACAAGAGGAATAAACAAAATTACAAGAAAATGCACCAAAGGACAAACAAAAAAAAATGCATAAAAAGGACAAATTTACAATAACACAAAAATCAAACAACAACAGGAAAAACACAAAATTAACTGAAACTCGCACAAAATGACTAAAAATAACAGAAAATTTTACACAATGACAACAAAATAAACAAAAACTAGTCTGACAACAAACAATAGCAATAGGCGAGTGTAAGGTTAGAGATGTTTAAGTATATATTATTATTTCCTATCAAAGTGTTTAGATGTGTGTATATATAAGCATGTTTCTAGTTATTTTTATTTTATTGCCTACTCTGTAGTTTCCCAGTCTATAATATCACAGTCTTCTGCCAGTTTCCTCCCCCATGAGAATAACGCTCCCCTCGGAAAGGTTCATTCATAATGCATACATGCTTCCACGGTGAAAAACATCCTGTATACGCTGTGTTTCTCTAAGCCTGACAGACCTGCAGAAGGGCACATTTCCAGCACACTGTGCACAAAGCACAGGCATAATGTCAAATGTTCAGGTATAGGATCATAATAACACTCAGATGTGGGTAAAAGCTGCACCGACTCAACAGATAGTGACAAAATGTTGATATTTGTAAATATTTTTTTTTACCAAAAAACGCTTAGTTTTCTTCTTCTTCTCCTTCATTTTTTAACATTTTTTTCTTTTATTTGTAGGAAATATGGACTAAATTAATTGATTTTAAAGAACTTGCACATATTTTTTTATTTGTTTTCTTTTATAATAGTTTTATTTGTTAATTATTCAAATTGTAGACATTGATTTGTTCATTACAAACTTGCAATGAACAAATAATGATGATAATAGACGAGTATTTAATGTGGCTGATGGCTTTTTGAGAATAAATATTGTGCACACTACTTTCCATGCGCACGTGACATTACAGATATACATAATGATGATTCTTGTCTCCCTGCAGGTTCAGGGCCGTCACCTGACGGCCCACCAACCAGTGTTTTCCCACCTCAACCCTCCAGGAACGCTTTGACTTCCATACATCACAGCAGGAACATTTGAACGCTGTATTCTACATTTTACATCAAATAACTATGAAAGCATCATGTCCTCCTTTGAGGATAAAACCTTTTCTACATTTGATATAATTTTAAATATTGAATACAAGGGCTAAAATAAAAATAACCAATAAATACATAATAATTTCCATTAAGGGGGAAATGGGATTTGAATGTGAGTGAGAAAAGTGAAGGCTACATTAGTTGTACAGGTTTACTGGTATAGAATGGGTTTGGAAAAGATAAATAAAAAGGAGAAACAGAAACTGCTTTTTAAAGGTCTTGTTAAATAGTTTATTTAGCTCTCTGTTGGTTAGTTTAATGTGTTTGAAATGCTAAAAGAGACTCTATTTAAATCGCTTTGGTAGCATAAGCTACATATCTGAGCTAACATCAGTATAAGCGCTGGTAAAATAGATTTATTACTAATGTGTGCGAAGATATTTAGGCATAAATTAAATTTATTAAATGCTGAAGCAAAGGGATTATATTATGAGGATTAACGTAGATTATAGTATTAGATTAATCATGGGAAGCTAATGTAAACACACAAAAAACAATACACAAAATGATTTCTTTCTTCCTGATGGTGAAACCACACCTCCTTGGACTCGCAGAAACATCATATATATTCTGATGAGAACTCTGTTTTCTTTTCTTTCTCTCAACGCAAACGAGAATATTTCATTTTCAATGAGCTGCAACAACTTGTCTCTAAACATTTTGTTTTACATTTTGATTTTTTTTATAAGTTATGGACAAAAATTGCCTTAACAATACTAAATCAGGGGTTCTCAACCTTGGGGTCAAGACCCCATGCCTTCAGGAAACTAAGAATATTTTCTTGCCATTTTTTGCTTATTTCTTTTACCATTTTTCTGCAACTACACCAAACTTGCCATATTTTAACCTATTTTCATCACATTTTTGCGACATTAAATTGCAATGCCTTTTTTTGTAAATGTTTTCCATTTTCAAGACGTTGTCGGCACTTTTTAACCCTTTCCACCACTTTTTCCACTTAATGCCACATATGTCCACCATATTTTATGCTTATTTTTGCCAATATAACCACATTCCCAATTTTCCATGCACATTATTTGCCAGTTTAATCATGAAATGAAATAATTATTTTTCTGTCATTTTTTTGGCCTCTGTAGATTGCAACTCTTCTTAACCATTTTATGTGGTTTTTAAAAGCCTGTTTCTCCACCTTTTCTTACGTTTTGTGGCCCCACCTATGGGGGCGGAGTCAGACTGAGTAGTTGGGTTTCTGTCTTGCATGTATACTTACACCACTGCCTGAGTCAGAGGACACACACACACACACACACACACACACACACATACACATATAAGGTAACAGCCTGCGGTTGGGATTGTGAAGCTCTCTAATTACCTCTCTGTCTTTGATTTGGTCCTAATGAGCAGAAAATGAGGCGCTAACGAAGGCTTGGGTAGATTTCATTACCATTGACATCAATTGCTAAAGCTGCAGTTTGGAGATAAGCTGAGAATCACTCAGGATTTCAGTGTGGTTCCCACCTCAGACACACTGTTACATTGTTTCAGGAATATTGTGTGAAAATTAAAGGTGCTTTTAGGATGTTTGGAGGGAACAGCTGAAAAAAAAAAAAGCCCGTAAAGAAACATCAGAGAGAATTCATCTGATCTGCACGTTTGTATTAAAGTTCATGACCTTTAGCTCCACCGCTCACACGTTAACTCACTTTGAATGTCACCTTTCAGCCTGTTACAGGAGATTCACCTCTTTGAGATCAGAGAGAATGTAAAATGCTCAATAAATGGGCCTAAAGTCAGAGGCCCCTGAGGAAGACTGGCAGTTGACAGTCGAAACATGTCAGGAGATCAAAGTAAATTTCCTGAAAAATGTTACCTGAATAAATGAAACCTAACATATTACTCAAAAAGTATACAAAATGAACCTGCTGGAATTATTAAGTGGAAGTCAAGAAAACATCAAAGCGTTCAGCAGACGCCGCTGAAGAAAACTGACAGTGATCAAAGTACATTTCTGAAAAAAAGTTACCTGAATAAATTAAACCTTAACATATATACAGTATATATATATGTTTATACAGTATGTCATGTGTTCACTTGTATTTCAGCAGTTGTTGAAAACGTTCTGAGTGAGTTCCATTTATGTTTCTGTTTTCATGAAGGTCTACATTAAGCTGCTGTCGTCATTAGAGTGAACCTAAGGTATTATCAGGTTGGTAAGGAACAGTATATTTTACTGTTGGTTTATACAAATTATTAAGTTGGAAAAACTAAAAACGTTAAGTTGACTTGCCTTTATTTCAAAGCAAAAACAGTGAAGTCCATGTCAATTTAACCAAGTGTGTTAATATGTTAAAGTTTAATTTATTAATTAGACGACAGAACTGTCAAGTTGGCCCGCCCAGAAATAACTCATAAGGAAACATCAAAGCGATCGGCAGATGCCTCTTTGCTTTATTTACAGTACATTAATCCATCTTCTCTGAAAGTGGGAACATAAATAAATAGAATATGAAGAGTGAAGAATCATTACAGTGAATAAACGTTTTTCAGAATATCATCAGATGAAATTTGAATTCTGACACAATCACATTAGATGCAAAGATTGTCATCATCATCTTGTCTCAATATTAGATTTTAAAGATGAGCTGATAAGGAGGATATTAATGGGAAGCTTTCATGATCAAAGGGGTTATTGATCTGTTTTCTAATTGTTTTTCATGCATATCTGCTACAGAAATAGATATACACTCAATATGTTGGCTGTAGATTAACAGCCATAGCAACCAAATCAAACTACCAATCAGACTACAGCAGGCTAAATGCTAAGTGTGTTAAAATGTAGCTAATTGGCAAATGAAACTTTTATTTTCTATTATCATTTCTCCTGTTTTTGCAGTTTGAAAGGGCTTTCTTGAATGGTTTTCATTTAATGTGACACCCCAACTTTGTTTTGCTCTTTACCTTTTCTTTGTGTGTGTGTGTGTGTGTGTGTGTGTGTGTTTACTACTTCCTCACTATTTTTGATCCTAGCCTGTTTAATCCTAAACTTCCATCTAAGAAGTGCTTTTGATGTGATTGCTCCTCACAGGAAGTAGAGCTAGTTCTTTTTTCCACATGGACCATGAAGACCAGAGTGGTATTTCATCAAACCCAGCTCAGGGTTAAGTCCAGGTTTAACCTGAGAGTCTGGCTCCGTTAAGCCAGGGTTCTACCTGGAACGGCGGTTTCATCAAAGAGAAAACACCTTGGTTACCATAGTAACACAGTCAAACCTGCTCCCAACCAGGCCTAAGCTGCAGACGCACTCTCATGAAACCACGTCATCATTTAGTGATGTTTTAAAACACTCAATGATCTACAAAAGGTCAAAAAGACTTCTGTTATATATATATTTTAAATACAGCTTTAATGCAGTATTTTAAAAGGAAATTAATGATTTTAATATGATAATATGATTTTAAATAAATACAAATGACGACAGAATCATTGTACGTGTTTAATGTGTTAATGAAATGATCACAGTCTCCATGTGTTTAAACCATCAGTAATAATATGTCTATATAAGGATACGTGCGTATCTATCGCACGGTATAATTGTCCATTTTTTGATCAGAGATTAATAATGAGAAAGCTGTGGATATAAAGAGAGGGAGGGGCTTCAGGGACAGTCACAGGGCAGAGTGAAGGCTCCCCAATGGCCACGGTTATATGATGTTTTTAAATTCAGAATTAGTTATTCGAATTAAATCATTCGGAATTAAAGTGTTCTGCTTTGTGTTTACATGGAAATAGTAAAATTCGAACTGAGGTTTGCATGGATAACCGGTTTATTCGGCTTTATTTAATTTCGCTTTAGGTCTGGGGGTTGGGAAGGCAATGATTGGACAGGGGGGGAACGTGACGTATCACGTCTATCGGGAGAAACACACAACAAACCTTTTATTGTCGACTGTAACACAGAACACCACACATATCCATGTCTCTCAAGGCTCTTATTAAATAATCTAGGCTGGAGTCCAGGCCCCCGCCATCTTGGATTATGTCGTCACCAGCACGTCATCGCCACAAGTCGCGCAAGCGCAAAACAATTCGAATGAATTTAAAGCGGCTTTAACCAAGTTAAGTGTTTACAAGAAAGAGGAATAAACCAGCCTTAGTGGCTGGTTTATTCGGATTTAAGTTTAATTTGGAATTAAATTAGCATTGGGAATTAAGTGTTTACAGGGTCAGGTTAAAGAGGAATTAACTTTTATTCCACTATAAAGAGGAATTAAAGCTCCCATGTAAACGTGGCCAAAGGTGCTCAATGCTCAACCTGCAGCATCTCCAGTGTAGGACAGCACTGCAGAGCTTCTCCCTCTGTTCATTTAAATGTAACGTTTGGTGCTGAGCTCGACAAACTATTCATCAAATACTCACAAGTCTCATAAATTACATATTATTTAATTGTGAGTTACAGCATCTCTTTTATTAAACGCTGACAGGTTTTCTGTGATAAACACCATCTTTAACCCTGTAATATTTTTAAAATGTTCAAACCACAAAAACGTTTTTTTATTTCTTTTTAACGTGTTCGTCCTTTATTCTCACTGCTTAGTAACAGATGATGTCACTTCCTATTGGTCGCAACATTGGTTTCTATTGGCTGTTTAGTCATCGTGAAAGCTGCAGCGCAATCATTAAATATGTGATCGATCTTGTGGGACTTATGAAGACGTGCACTAAGCTAAACACGGAGCTCAAAGCTGAGAAAAGTTTGATGGAATGGTAAAAGCCAGCGTGGTCACAGACAGCATGGCTAAACCAGGTTTAAACCATAGACATGGCTCTACTAAGAACACTTTGATGAAATACCCCCCAGGATGTGTCAGATGTTTTTATTCTCTACTCTTGTAGCTTCCAGCGCTCAAACTTACTTTCTTTTTCAGGTAAAGTAGGAGAACAGCAGGGAATCGCCTGCAGTGATTTATAACAACACATCTCACATCGATTCTTGTGCCACAGCTTTTGATAACAAACATTGAAGAAAGTAAAAAGATGTTGAAGTGTTACAGCTCTCTCTCTTTTTAACACAGAGGAATTCAACATGAGCTTTTTTTCTTCTCTTTTGTGAACAAGAAACGAGGCGTCCTTCAGTAGAAAGAATAGTTTCTTCAAAAAGGAACATCTGAGCTGAAACTGATGCAAACGTCGCTCATGTCATCCTGACTTCTCCACTTGTCTGCTCTACAAACTCACACTAAAATCATGTTGTTAATAAACTTGGATTTTGTGACATTTGTTCAAATATTTTACTTTTTTTAAAAAAAAATTCTTATTATTTTAAAAAGCTTCAGTCTCCTTACCAGATAAATGAGAAACATCACAGGTGAACATGGAGTGTGAACTGATTGTAGCAGGTTTCAGTCTGCAAATAACAACAACCCAACACAGATATCAGTGATTGGCAGCTTTAATCACTGATAATGTGATTGTCTGATCCAACAGTGACACAACGTTCATGTCATTATTTAGTCCATCCATCCATCCATCCATCCATCCATCCATCCATCCATCCATCTTCTTCCGCTTTATCCGGGACCGGGTCGCGGAGTCAGCAGTCTCAGCAGAGATGCCCAGACCTCCTGATGCACGCACACCTCCTCCAGCCGTTCTGGTGAGACCCCGAGGCGACACCAGGCCAGCTCAGAAACATAGTCCCTCCAGCGTGTCCTGGGCCTTCCACGAGGCCTCTTCCCAATAGGACATGCCTGAAACCCCTCCCCGACCAGGAGGCATCCGAAACAGATGCCCGAGCCACCTCAGCAGGACTCTACTCCGAGCTCCCCCGGAGTGACTGAGCTTCTCACCCTATCTCGAAGGGTGCGCCCAGCCACCCTGCGAAGGAAGCTCATTTCGGCCACCTGTAGCCGTGATCTTGTCCTTTCGGTCATTACCCAAATCTCATGACCATAGGTGAGGGTAGGAACGTAGATCGATCGGTAAATTGAGAGCCACAACAGTTCGATACAGTGACCGCATCACTGCTGACGCCGCACCGATCCGTCTTGTTCACGAGTGAGGGTCATTATTTAGAATAATGATTAATCTGAGCATTAAAGCTGCTATTAGGAGTTTCTAAGAGGATGTCTCGATGTCCCGCCCTAAACAGCCTCACTTCCTCCCCTGCCTCTGCTGTCTACCAGAAGCCACGCCTCTACTTTTCTGCACGCACATCGTGGAACATAACAAGGTCACATAGGGTCACATTGATATAGGTCTATGGGTCAGGTAAGAGCCAAAATCATATTTACCTGTTTGCTGTTGTGACGCGCTGCCTTGTTTCCGTGCACAGTTCCACATTCACTTTGATTGACAGTCTCAAAAAAAGGAAGTTGAAGCCTATTGGCTGGGAGCCTTTTGAAAATATTGTCTCAATAATATTCTACAAGTACAACTAGTGAGATATTTTGAGTGTAATAGTAGAACTAGTTAACAAAAATGTATTCACTAGTGAAGGTTTTTGTGCAGTCGTGTGCAAGTATAATTTACTAGTAAAGCTTTGATTTTTTTAATGTATTTTAAGTCTACTAGTACTACTTGCATTACTAGTAAGTTCTACTAATTCACTAGTGCACAAAGAACCTTTAATAGTGAATACATTTTTCCTGTTCACTAGTACGACAGAATCCAGGCCTCTGATTGGTTGGAATGCTTTTTAAAGCCAATGGCAAGTCTGGATTTGCTTTCCCCGCCCCCTTAAGAGCATATAATGCTACTAATGACAGCTGTTGCGTCGCTAATGCTACTTGCGACGCTTTTCCCACAAATAGAGTTTAATAATGGGTAAAATATATGCTCGACCAGCTTGCTTGAGACTTAAAATATGATACTGTGGTGAGCACTTGAGGATATTTCTCTCACCCAAGGGGTTGATGGGTAGGAGGTGTGGCTTCACGCCATTTATAATGTTTTCCGAATCAGAATCAGAATCAGAATCTTTTATTGACCAGGTACAGTTTAGAACAATACGAGGAATTTGACTAGGTAGTTGCAGTGAGAGGAGACACATCAACACACCGGAGCAGCCATTTGCGGCGCCCACATATTTAGGTGAAAAAAGGGATCAATAACAGGAGGAGAGGAGGGTTGAGGGGAAAAAAACTGCCAGTTTGAAACTGATTTCCCTAAACAGAGAAAGCAGTGTGAAACCAGGAAAAAAACCGCCTCTGCAAACATAAATGTAAGCATGACACAGTCAAACAACTCGAGACAAGGCATGTAGGAAGGGTTGGGTGGGAGGTTGGCTGGGGGAGGGGGTCAGGTGGGAAGAACAACAGGAGTCCAGCCGTTTGGGGACATGGGCGTGCTGCCAGTCGGCGCTGCAACCACGCCTCCATGCAGCTGTGGATGGGAGGTGGGGAAAGATGGCCGACGAGGCATTTGAAGTTGAAGACCTGTAGCTGCGTTACTGACAACCAGATGACGTGTGGAAAAGTTCAACATCAACAGTTCCAGGAGGAATGTAGGGAAGGAGCGGGGGGAGGGAGTGGGGGGTAAGAGCCGCCGTCTGCAGAAACTTCCTGGT